>NW_026652289.1:84841663-84927549 GCF_009828535.3 Hylobates moloch | reverse complement strand
GGCTAATTTTTTGTATTTTTAGAGATGGGGTTTCACCCTGTTAGCCAGGATGGTCTTGATATCCTGACCTCGTGATCCGCCCGTCTCGGCCTCCCAAAGTGCTGGGGTAATAGGTGTGAGCCACTGTGCCCAGCCAATACCTGACATTCTCAAGTGGAGACTGAGAAACTTTTGCAGAATAAACAGGACCTGATGTGGCAGGTAGACCCAGTGATGGTGCCCAATTATCCTGATCTCTTGGCTTACACAACCTTGGGTACTAATTCTTTATTTTTGACTGTGGACAAAAACTGTGACTGGCATGTAAATGATAGAATACTGGAAAGTTGAAGACTTTAGTGATTATGACATAAATTGTGATTTCTGTCTTCCTTGCAAGCTCTCTCCCTTGGTGGTTTTGATGGAGTACTCTGCTCTGTGAGAGAAGCTAACATGGAAAAAAAACTAATGCAGCCTCTGGCCAATGGCCAGGAAGGAACTGGGGCCCTTGATCCAATAACCAGTCCAACACTTTGCAATTTACATTCACAACTAATCCAGGCTCCCTTTCAAATAAGAGTGTATGATTTCTGAGGTAGTATGACTACCTGTAATAAGAGAATAATATGAATTCTTCCCTCATTATTTGTATCATTGTTATTCATTTTACCTATATATGCATATTTGCAAATATATTTATGTATATGAATTTGTATGTATGACATATATATAAGCAAACCTAGTCAAATACATTGTTGATATCATTATTTTTAACAATATGTTATCTGTTAGATCAATTAATAATATGAAAAATAAAAGTTTTTATTCCTAGGATTAAAAAAAAGTAAAAATCAAAAAAGCAAATATGACTGACATACTGAAAAAGGAGAGAAAATTATATGAAATGCTCTGTTAAAACCACAAAACACAGAAAACTAGTAGGTGACAAAAATTGGAACACAGACAAGTGTCAACTAACTATAAGATATTAACAAGTATGATGGATATTAATCTGTCTATATCACTATTTACTTTGAATGCCAATGGTCTAAATGAACCAATTAAAAGACAATGATTGTCAGAGTGAATGGGGAAAAAATACAATGCAACTATATGTTCTCTACAAGAAATGCACTTTAAATAAAACACACATATAAATTAACGGATACCCCATTTATGCTGATGTGATTATTAATGTATTGCATGCCTGTATCAAAACATCTCAAGTAACCAATAAATACACTATGCAACCACAAAAATTAAAAATTTAAAGTTACAAAAGTAAATGCATAAAACAAAATATATGATGCTACCACTATTTGTAAGAAAGCAGGAATACCAGTATTAATGTTGCAGATAACAGATTTTGAAGCAAGGAAGACTATCCGTGATAACCAAGTACTTCCCAGTTCTTGGCATCCCTTGTCCGGAGAAGGAAGGCCACCATCACTGCGTCACCTGAGCTTGTTCAGGAGCCACCCAGGCTGTTTTATTTTTGTTTTTTTTTCTTTGAGATAGAGTCTAGCTCTGTCACCAGGCTGGAGTGCAGTGGTGCAATCTCAGCTCACTGCAAACTCCACCTCCCAGGTTCAAGCAATTCCCCTGCCTCAGCCTCTCAAGTAGCTGGGACTACAGGTGCGCACCACCATGCCTGGGTAAATTTTTGGATTTTAGCAGAGGTGGGGTTTCACCATGTTGGCCAGGATGGTCTCAATCTCCTGACCTTGTGATCCGCCCGCCTCAGCCTCCCAAAATGCTGGGATTACAGGCGTTGAGTCCCCATGCCTGGCTCGACCAGGGCTGTTTGTGAAGGTTCCCACCTCCGTAAGCTGTGTATAGTAAAAAATAAAGTCCCTAAGTCTCCAGAAAGCAAGAAAGGAAAAAGAGAGGACATACCAAAAAATACTGAGAATGTACTAAAAATGTTGCTATAAGTGATAATGGGAGTATTGACTCAAGACTCACAAAATAATAGAGACAGCAGTGCAACACTCATGTTCTAATGTTCTAAACAGACCTGTTTATTCAAAGTTAAGTTGGGGGCTAGGCATGGTGGCTCATACCTGTAATCTCAGCACTTTGGGAAGCCAAGCTAGGAGAAGCACTTGAGCCCAGGAGCTCAACATCAGCATGGGCAACACAGTGAGACCTCATCTGTACAAAACGTTTTAAAAAATTAGCCAGGTGTGGCGGCACACAGCTGTAGTCTGAGCTACTTACTAGGCTGAGGTGGGATGATCACCGGAGCCTACGAAGTCAAGGCTGCATTGAGCCACGATCGTGCCACTGCACTCCAGCCTGCAAAACAAAGTAAGACCGTGTCTCAAAACAAAAATAAAAAGTTAAGCTGGGCATACTGGTATAGGTAGAAGGCATGCAGATTTTTAACTTTTCTCATGAATCATTACAGAATAGCCAAGTGGTTAAGAGAAAAGGCACTGGAATAAAACTTCTTGGGTTCAATGAAGTCTCTTACTAAGTGTGGTATTTGCATGAAGACAGAGAAATGAACGAATGAAGAAAGAAGAGAGCTCAAAACAAATCAATGCATATGCAAGTAAATAATAAGAGAGATCAATGGGGAAAAGATTAATTTTTCTATAAATGTTCCAAGAAATTGAATATACTTTGGTGCTGAATAAAAATCTGTCTTTTGAGCTTACATTACTATTACTCAAAATATCAATTCCAGGTGTATCACAGATTTAAATATAAAATTAATTTAATATAATATTTATAACCTAATTTAAGACAATAATTTCACAATATGGTGCAGTGTATTATTGCTGAAACTAGACTTAGGACACATCTTCCATATAGAAGAAAAAACATATTCTAACATCCTTGTGAGCAAGGACTCTGGAGACAGATTGACTCAAACTCAGGAACTTCTATTAATATTTCTTTCTTGGCTGGGCACAGTGGCTCACGTCTGTAATCCCAGCACTTTGGGAGACCAAGGCAGGTGGATTATCTGAGATCAGGAGTTCTCAACCAGCCTGGCCAACATGGTGAAACCCCATCTCTACTAAAAATAACAAAAATCAGCCGAGTGTGTTGGTGCATGCCTGTAGTCCCAACTACTCAGGAGGCTGAGGCAGGAGAATCACTTGAACCCAGGAGGCAGAGGTTGCAGTGAGCCAATATTGTGCCACTGCACTCCAGCCTGAGCAACACAGTGAGACTCCGTCTCAAAAAAAAAAAAAATGTATGCACATAACAAAAATGGGTCAAACTAGGAAAGAACTGCAAGGAGAAACAGATGAATCCACTATTATTGTTGGAGACTTCAACACCTTCTATTAAAAATAGACAGATCTGGCCAGGTGCAGTAGCCTCATGCCTGTAATCCCAGTACTTTGGGAGGCTGAGGTGGGTGGATCACGAGGTCAGGAGTTCAAGAGCAGCCTGACCAACATGGTGAAACCCCAGCTCTACTAAAAATACAAAAATTAGCTGGGTGTGGTGGCAGGCACCTGTAATCCCAGCTACTTGGGAGACTGAGGCAGGAGAATCGCTTGAACCTGGCAGGCAGAGGTTGCAGTGAGCCGAGATCTCGCCATTGCACTCCAGCCTGGGTGACAGAGCGAGACTCTGTCTCAAAAAAAAGAAATAATAATAATAATATATTTTTTAAAAAGGACAGATCCAGCAAGCAGCAAACAAGTAAGTACACAGTTGAACTAAACAACACCATCAGTCAACTGGGGATAATTGACATCTACAAACTACTTTGTCCAACAAATGCAGATTACACATTCTTCTCAAGACCACATGGAACATTCACCAAGACAGACCACATTCTTGGTCATAAAAGATACTTTAACATTTTTTTTTTTTGAGACAGAGTCTTGCTCTGTTGCCAAGGCTGAAGTGCAGTGGCATAATCTTGACTCACTGCAACCTCTGCCTCCCTAGTTCAAGCAATTTTCCTGCCTCAGTCTCTGAGTAGCTGGGATTACAGGTGCACGCCACCACACCTCGCTAATTTTTGTATTTTTAGTAGAGACAGGGTTTCACCATGTTGACCAGGCTGGTCTAGAACTCCTAAACTCAAGTGATCCACCAGCCTCAACATCCCAAAGTGCTGGGATTACAGGCGTGAGCCACCACACCCGGCCTGAACAAATTTAAGATAATAGAAATCATGAAACATCTATTCTCAGACCACAGTTAAAGTTGAGATCAATACTGGGTGTCAACAGGGAAGCTGGAAATCACACAGACAGACAGTGGTGCCTCTTGTATTAGGAAATGTTTCACTCATATCACTCTTCATTCCACAGAGTGATCTTAAGATATACATGACTCTGGATCAAGATCTGATTCAGAACAATTAGAATGTCATTGTATCCTTAGAAATTCATTGACAAATTAATTTCAACATGCTTTCATTTTTATGCAAATAAAAGCTACATCTTACCAATTCTGAAGGGCTTAACAACGATGTGAGTGAAGCCTACTATTGCCCACGTTTACTGCTTTGAGAGTTTCCCAGCTGTGATGCTGTAAGGACCTTGGCAGGCTTTCCGAGTTGAGAAGATGGAACTGAGAGCATAGAAGAGCGACGTGGCCTGACTTCATCAAGCCATCATGTCCAGTGGTAAGAAGAGAAGAGAGAAGTCACACCAGCGCTCACAAGGTAGGGTATCCCTGTGTCATCATTACTTCACCAAAACATGAGTCACAGAACTAAGGGAGCAGTACAGAAGAAAAAGTGAGAAACAAGCAAAATTCATTTAAATAAACCTGGCCTTCAATGCTTTCATCTTATTCCTAACTTCAAAAAGAAATGACCCAGCCATCTTGCAATAAGCCCAAGCGATGAAGGGGGTGCCCCATCAGAGCTGAAGGAAATGATGCCTATAAGCAGGTAAAACCTCCCCACCTGGACCCTAACCTGCCTGTCCTATGATGTCTTATGTTTGCTGATAAGATTACCATAATGGAATAACTCAAATAGGGCTTTCTATTTATAACAGATTTATAACCATCCTTTTGATGGTTGCCATCAAAAGGAGAAACCAGTAAGGCTTACCTTCTCTATTTGTTTCCCCAGAACACTTCTAGTTTCCTTTAAATTGGAATAATCTTGTCTCCATTCTACTCCAAATAAATGCCACAGTCAAAACAGTATGCATAGAATATAGGGTTGCTATTTATATTCAGTAAAATTAAAATTAATGATGTCAGGCTCTAATTCAATAATAGAGTGAAGATGACAGGCCATTTTTTTTTAAACTAAGATCTGGACTTTAAATTCCCTGGATACAGTACCAACCTCAGAGCCCCTGACTGAAGTCTTGCCTGGCAAAACAAATACTACCTTATAATAATATTTTATAAATAATAATTTGGAGTAACCAAAAAGTATCAGTGTTCTTGCTCTGTAGGTTGCTAACACCTCATAAATCCTGAACAAATCCTTCCAGAATAGTTTTTACACCATTAGATGGAGGACTCATTACTTGCATAGCAGACATATGCCATTGAGTCTCTTAAGATACTCATCCTCTAGGAATGCTCACTCACAAGAAAATGTGTTCCTCTCAACACAGTCTTGCTGACATTAGAGATTTCCACATTGTAGTCACTAAATAGATTCTACTCCGCTTATTGAAGCCCTGAATTGTTTCTGTCCTCTTCTTGTTTTTGTGTCTCTTCACAGTTTCAGGTTCAATAATCTCTTCTTTACTAGTCAGGATAACCAGCTTTCTCTTCATATGCAAAGTACATTAGAGGAGAGTCAAAGCTTCAGACAAAAACAACAGACATCAAAAGATCAGATCAGAAATAGAAAGATGGGCAACTTATTGTCAATAAAAATGGTAATCTGAAAAAGTAACATGCATGAAAACCTCTTTGAAATATGTTATGTGATAAAACAAAATAAGTACTTATTGTACTTGTATTTCTACAAGACCATAATCTAAAAATATTTGCTGCCTGGAGACACATTTGCCAATTTTCTGAGTGGCATTTTTTATTTAACTGAAAACTGAAAACAATTTTCGTATTTACTCATCAAAGAGAATTTATATCTGTTTTATGAGCCATCTGTTCAAGGAAACGCCATGCACACATTTACAAAAATGAGGAGCAAGCAATCGAGGACTTTAGCCAATGTTTACAGCTTTTGGGTAAGATGAAAAGCTGACAATATGATGAAATTCACGCTTACACAGTAACAATGTGGCAGGTCTGTGCCTTCAGAAAGGTGGTCTCAGAGTTCTTTCATACAAGTTAATGCCTTTGTGAACATTTGACAATCAGAGCAAATTCAGTTGTGCAATAAAAACATTCAGAGCTCTTTTTAAGCAGGAGACTGAGCAGACTTTTCCTGTAACTCCCAGTAAAGTCTCTGTCCCTCACCTTTCCAACCAGAGGTATTGCAGAGGAAATTTCTGGAAAATCCTCAGAGAATGTATATGTCTTTAAAATAATAAAAGTGATATTATCTTTTAATATAGTGAAGTGATACCTGAAAACATGGAAATAATTGAAACAATTATTTGAAACCTAATGAAAAAATGAATGCATGAATTTTAAATCACAAGTATGAAAGGCCTTAATATAGAAAACAGAATGTAGATTAGCTTGTCGATGATGTTTATGTGACGAATAAAATGAAAATTTATACAAAAGTTTTAAAAACATGCGTGAGCACCTCTCTGCCCACTCATCCCCCACCTAAAAAAAGCAAAAGCACGTATTACCAGGCAAGGCCCTAAGGGGTAACGAGTCCTGTCTTTAGTCAACAAGCAAAATCACTGTTGAACAAACTTGTTCTTTATATGAAAACAAGTTATTACCTCAACTGACTCCTGAGGAAAGGCAGGGAGCAGCTGCCCTTGCCGGTGCAGACCCCACAGTGAGGATCTGAGCTCCGCTGCACCAGCTGCTGCCGGCATTGGTGGGCGTGGTCTGGAGGAAGCAACCCACCACCCTTGGCGTGTCTGCGCCCGCGCAGGAGGCACTCGGGGTTGTCTGTGCAGGTTCCTACCACTGCTGGCTGTTGCTAGGGGAGTAGAAAGTCACTGAGTATCCTAACAGCAGGGAAAGAAAATTAGGAGTCCTGACAGCAAACGTAATTCACTGAGAACGTTAAACACACGCACACACAATAAAGCACAAAGTATCTCGGGAGAATTGCCTAAGATGCACAAGGATATTAGAGACATTAGTGTCGACATTAATCTTGAAAGTTCTAACCTCTGCTTCCTTCAAGATACAGCTGGGAATCTTG
Source organism: Hylobates moloch (assembly GCF_009828535.3). NCBI lineage: Eukaryota > Metazoa > Chordata > Mammalia > Primates > Hylobatidae > Hylobates > Hylobates moloch. Next base: position 84,920,324 of record NW_026652289.1, on the reverse strand, counting down.
GTGTAGGTGTAAGGTGTGCAAATTTTCACCCTTCTTTTACTTCATTATAGAACAGTACAGTGGACAACAGAAAGGCACTGGAGGAAAATTATTGCATTACATGAAGGGACTAACTTAGTATTTGCACAAAGATGGAGAACACCAATGGAAAAAAATTAAAGAGAGCTCAGAAACGAACACATGCATATATAGACAAATAATATATAAGATAAATTAGTGGGGAAATAAATTTTCAATAAATGTAGGGATATGAATATGCATCATTGGAAATAAAATCTACTGTAAGTCTCACATTACACACATAACCTATTCCAAGTGGATCACAGACCTAAATGTAAAAACAATTTAATACATTATTTAGAATTTAAAAAGATAGCTTCATGACTATGGTGAAGAGTAACAATTCTTAAACTAAACCTATAAGATAAAAGATACTCTAACATATTTGATGTGAGCAAGCATTCTGGAAACAGACTGAGTCAAGCTCAGGTTTTTCTGTTTATTTCTTGTAGGACTTGGGCTTAGATTCAGAATTGGATCATGGGAGTGGTGTTAGTGTCTCCCTCCTGAGATGCTGTGAAGATTGAATGAATTAATAATACATCAAGCATGTAGAATAATACCAGGTGTATACAAACCACTGAATGATCATTTGTTAATACTAAAAGCATTTTCTAAAAATTGCATGATGTATCAATCACATTAATTGTAAAATACATAATTATTTTATTGATCACAAAGAATAAAATCACTGACAAACTATGACACGGATAATATTTATCATTTATAATATTTATGTTATAAATATTGAGAAAACTTTTTATAATTTGTAAAAATGTGGATATTTGTTTCAGATTACTTCCATGATTATGTGGGATGGAAAAAAAAGTTAAGTACAATATATCCACAAAGATATTTCTAAATTTCTCTCATTTGGGTAAAACTCCTCTGTGTAACTTTGCAGCTCATCCTCTCCATGACCTTCCCCATATTATCATCATCTGCATCAATCAGCAGCTTTGGCTATGCCAGATTTCTTGTGAGATTCCTAAGTCACTCTCCAGATTATCTTTCCAACCTCCTGACAGCCACTCTGCAGGTTTTGAAGCTGATGATAGCATCATAAGATGTCAATGAAAGGTTTTAGATAAAGTTCATGCATGTTCACATGAGGACAAACACATTATGACCGCCTCCTGGCTAATACTATTTGACACTATGCATTTTAAGATGCATTTATATTTGAAAGATGTGAAAACATGCACTCCAGCATTAATAGAACACACTATTTTTCCCTCTTACTATACATTTCACAATGTGAAATCATAGTGGCTCATCTGCCATATTCTGATTTGTTTTTGAGGAAACATGCTTCAATATGAATTTCATATAAGTTGACCAGTTCCACTTACCTTCTACCTAGCTATTAGAATTAGAGATATTAAAGTTACTAGTGGAGTGCCAGAATTCCTATTTGACATGTTATATTGAATTATTAAAATTGTATATTGCCTCAGCATCCATTTTGTATGTAGGATTAACTTGCTCACAACAGAAGCAGGACTTAGTTACCTGTGACACAGTTTCCAGTTCTCTGCTTCCTCCCAGTTCCTTAATGTGATTAATTTGGATATCTACATAGAGTCTATCTATGGGACAGCTGGACACAGCCTACTTTATTCCACACACCAATCCCCACACCCCATGTGGACTGCACAGATATGCCACAGTGGCCGTCTCTCACACAGTGTGACTCCATGGAATTCATGCCTGTTTGCTGTAAAGTGACCAGTCAACACTCCCTGTGGGAAACCTGCTTAGCAACAGGCTTGACCCCAATAAAAGTTTTGGCCCACAAGACTCTCTCTCTCCGTCTGTCTTTGCTCCCCACCTGCTGGCTGTAGGAGTGTGTCCAGAGAAGCTCCTTCCTTCCTGTTTGCCCTCTGAGGTGTGCTGCCTTCTTCTTTACGGGATTTATAAGTCAAACACTGTTTCTGTTATTTCATATGGTGAGTTTCCTTCTTTGCATCTCACTTGACCAGCACACCAGAACCTAATTTCTTTTCCAATCAAAGGTCTCCTACACAGTGGCTATCTTGGTAGGAATAAACTGGACCTAGGTAAGACAAAGGACACAAGCATGCCTGCCAGTCCAAAACTTCCCTCTGATGGAACAACTAATCAGGGGTCAGACATTAGGCATTAGGCCCTCCACCAGGATAAAGAAGTATCCTGTGATAGGCACAATGTAAACACCATGAGCACCTCCCTTCGAACTCCATTAGGGCAGTGATAGAGTTTATAGACACCCTCCAGAGACAGGCCCCAAGACCAAACTAGAAATGACAAAAATACAACAAATATGGAGAGTTAATTTTTTGGGGGGGGTTTTGTTTTTGAGACATATTTTCACTCTTCTTACCGAGGCTGGAGTGCAATGGCACAATCTTGGCTCACTGCAACCTCCACCTCCCAGGTTCAAGCGATTCTCCTGCCTCAGCCTCCTGAGTAGCTGGGATTACAGGCGCCTGCCACCACACCTGGCTAATTTTTGTATTTTTTTGTTTGCTTGTCTTTTGTTTTGTTATGTTTTGTTTCTGTTTTTTGAGACGGAGTCTTGTCCTGTTGCCAGGCTGAAGTGCATCTCGGCTCACTGCAACCTCTGCCTCCCAGGTTCAAGCGATTCTCTTGCCTCAGTTTCCTGAGTAGCTGGGACTACAGGCATGCACCACCATGCCCAGCTAATTTTTTGTATTTTTTAGTAGAGACAGGGTTTTGCCATGTTGGCCAGGATTATCTCGATCTCTTGACCTCATGATCCACCTGCCTCCTAAAGTGCTGGGATTACAGGTGTGAGCCACCGTGCCTAGCCATTTTTGTATTTTTTTGTAGAGACAGGGTTTCACCATTTTGGCCAAGCTGGTCTCAAACTCCTGACCTCAGGTGATCTGCCCATCTCGGCCTCCCAAAGTGCTGGGATTACAGGCATGAGCCACTGCACCTGGCCAGAGAGGTAATTGTATAACATAAGGTTCCAAAAGTTTCTGGAGAAGGAATATAATGCCAAACTGTTCGATGACAGTTTGCATGAGAGTGGTAATCTAAAGATTTAGAAAAAGTTGTGTCTTGAGAAATCCTGTTCTAATCTTAAAAAATATGAGCAATACTCCCTGTAAGTGGCACTCCAAGTCTAATTATTCAATCTATAACATTAATATATCTATATTTTAGATATAGATTCACATTCACAGTAGTCCTTCTAATCACATGAATGGTCAGCATACAATGACTTTATGATCAATCAGCACAGAAGTAGATGTATTATGTTTTCCATAAAATGTTTTGCTCTTCCCCATTGCTACTATGAACAACCCTATTTTTGGGTAATTGATTATCTAATGGGCTTTCATGTTTCCTGATTAATATATTGAGTAAATCATAAATTCATATAATTAATGATTTAATGACTTAAGATGTTGAATGCATTTACACATAGAGTTGGAGGCTTCAGGAAGGCTGAATTAAGATAACAGCAAGTCCTGATCTTCACTGGACTCTGTCTTCTATTCAGGCTGCTGTGGAGACAGGGTGTAGGGTTCTTACCTCACGATGTGGTCTGACTTTGGGATGTTTTCAATAGCATCTTTCTGAGAATTCTAGTGTCCAGGCCAGCTCTGTGAAATCGACTCTTTTAGTGGGTTATGGGGAATCAAATCTTCTGCACTATCAGAGAGTCATGTTTGGGCATTTGGTGCTCAGGACTGTGTCCTCTGTGCCTGAGACATCATATTGGTACAGTTTTGTGTCTATTACCTACCACATCTAAACCTTTAGTACTCAGTACTTGATGACTGCTCACTGGCCACGTTGAGGTGGGTCCCTTCTTGTTCACATCTACTTGTGGCTGTTCATCTCCTGTAACTTTGCTCCTCCACCTTTTTTTTTCTGAAAGTTTGGTCAGGGATAATATTCATAATCTACATCATCATATATTTTAATGTATACATTAAAAGGAAAAGGAGATTTGACAAGTCACTTAGCTATTATGGAAGCTCCAGTTAAAATAAAATGAACTGAATAACTCTCCATGTTTTAAGATTAGGAATTTAAATAAGTCTGTCTTTTCTCAAGGAGTGGAGTATGAGCTCAGAGGGGTGACAAGGTGTCTTAATTTATAAATGCCCCAAATCGTAGCCCGTAAATATTTGCTATCCTAATCTCAGAAGTGATGCATGTGGTCCGGGTTAGCTGTATCTCTCACTCCAAGTCCCCAAGCCTCAGGAGCTAGCTTTATCCCTGAAGCTATGAATATGCATGGAGAATATACCCCATTATTACAGACAGTAAATGCAGGAGTCTTGACTTGGTAAATGTCCACGGTAGTGTGTTCCCATGTCGTGGCAGGCTTTGTGGGCATGGCTCCTGCACACAATCCAGCAGAGTGCTGTGGCCTGTGAACAGAGAGCTGTGTGGGGGATGAGGGGACAGTCCTCCCTGCTGTGGGAATCTTTGTTTAGCCAGTATATATGCAGAGTCACCATTCAGCCTGTGTCCATCTCTCAGATCACTGCATGGTGGGTTGGGGATACACTGTATGTGTGTTGTTCTTCTATTTTTTGTTTTTCTTGCCAAGATTTTTCTATCTGTGAACAACAACTTATGAATCACTAATTTGCCTTCATTAAGCCAAGAACCTGGTGTCTAAAGATTCATTTCCAGGTCTGTGTAAGCAGGAAGTGGCCTAAACCACCATGTATACAAGTTGTTGTTGTTGTTTTTTTTTTTTTTTTTTTTTTTTTTTTTTTTTGAGATGGAGTCTCGCCCTGTTGCCCAGGCTGGAGTGCAGTGGTGCAATCTCGGCTGACTGCAACCTCTGCCTTCTGGGTTCAAGCAATTCTCTTGCCTCAGCCTCCCGAGTAGCTAGCATTACAGGTGTGTGCCATTATGCCTGGCTAATTTTTGTAGTAGACAGGGGGTTTCACCATGTTGGCCAGGCTGGTCTCCAACTCTTGACCTCGTGATCTGCCTGCCTCAGCCTCCCAAAGTGCTGGGATTACAGGCGTGAGCCACTGCGCCCAGCCACAAGCTTTCTTTTTTAAAGCTAGCCTACCTGCTACCACGATGATATCTATTATGTGGCTTTGAGGCTTGACAGTGCATAATTTAATTCCATGATGAGAGTGTCAGTGAAATACCTGAACCCAGAAAATTCCAGAAAAGTCTTACAATAAAGAGAATTGAATTATTACAGGGTTTTATTATAGGGCTAAAAGTATGGTTGTCTTTTGGAAACCTGAAGAAGGAAACCTTGTACCAGGGAAATACTATCCTGAATTCAGAAATAAAATTTATGTTCTCCATAATTGAGATTTCTCAGTATTAGCTTTTAATGTCCAGAAGTCACGTGTTCCAAAGAGGCTTTAGTGGTATACTGCAGATTCACTTACAGATGTTGTCTGAAATGGGGGTTTCTGGGATAGGTGAGGCATGGCCACCACTCTTTGAAGAAGTGGTTACTGACACACAAACTGGTGACTGGGTATTGGGGAGTGTGATGGTAAGGAATAAAAACTGATGAGTTGAGGAGGTTTTCTTGAGGAAAATGTTTTTTCTTCTTGTGAATAGGTAAGAAGAACTATTTTTCCCATTTTCTATCTGCATGCCTATTAATCTCCTTAGTGCAATGGGGTTTTTAACCATCTTTGTTTTTCTGTACCAAAATAATACCTATTTATTTTGAAATAATTTTAGGTTTGGAGCCTGTTGCAACAATAGTATAAGAGTTTTCATATATGTTTCAGCTTCCTGTAACGTTAACATTGTATATAACCATAGTGTATTTATGGAAACTGAGAAATTGGCAATGATACAAAACTAGTAACTCAACCATGGAATTTCCTCAGATGTTGCCACGTTCTCTACTAATGCTATTTCTCTGTTCCAGGATCCAATACATGATACCATATTAAATTTACTGTCAGGTTTATTACCTATTTATTGCAGCATAACAAATTAGCACATAACTTAGTACGTAAAACCTCACACTCATGTATCATCTCAGTTTCTCCAGGTCAGGAACCCAGATATAGTTAATGGCCAAGGCTAAGGTCTCAAATGAAGGCTCAAGTCGTATGAATCCTCCTCTCAGCTCACATAATTGCTGTTAGGATCCAAATCTTGTCCAGGTCAAGATGACTTTACTGATGAATTATTCCAAAAGTTTAAATAATTAATATTAAATCTTCATAAAAACCTTACAAATAAAACCAAAATACAGAATGGAATAGATCACTCCTCAACTCATTTGTAAGGTTAGTTTACCCTTAGACTACAACCAGAAAAAGGTACTACATGAAAGGAAAATTACAGACTAACCTGCTTTATGAATACAGAGGCAAAAATTCTCAAGGAAATACAAGCAAATTAAATCCTGTTGATACAGAAGTGGGGCAAGGAAGTCCTGCGAAGGGAAAGGCGTGGTCCCAGGCTAGGGCTCCACTCCTGGGCCTGTGCCCATGGACCTAGGTGAGGACAGCCATTTCTGTTTTCCTGCCCAAATGTTGCATTTCCCAAGACCACCCTGGCCTGCCACGTCCCCATCCTGTGGCTGTAAAAATCCCGAGACACTTGCGGGCAGAGACACAAGTGGCTGGACGTCAAGAAGACGTTGAGGGGAGCATGCCAGCAGAAGAGCACACTGACAGATGCCAGCAGGCCATCAGGCCATTGACCAGCAGAACGACAAAGTTTGGCCAGGGCAGTTGGAGAAGAACCCCAGCTGCTAAGCGGCCCGACTCCAGGGGAAAACCACCTTCCCACTCCATCACCCTTCTGGCTCCCCCATCTGTTGAGAGCTACATCTGCTCAATAAGATCTTGCACTCATTCTCCAAGCCCACGTGTCCTCCAATTCTCCCAGCCGGGATACAGAAAGCCTTTTGTTCTTGCAATAAGGCAGGGGGTCTAATTGAGCTGACTAACCCAACACACCTGCGACAGCTAAACTAAAAGCGCACCCTGTAAAACATGCCCACTGGGGCCTCAGGAGCTGTAAACATTCACCCCTAGACACTGCTGTGGGGTAGGAGCCCCACAACTGGCCCGTCTGCATGCTCCCCCTAGGGGTTTGAGCAGCAGGGCACTGAAGAAGCTAGCCACTCCCACATCGCATGCCCTGAGAGGGGGTAAGGGAACTTCTGTGACATAAGGGGATTTTCCTAAGCATGAACATTTTTTTCAATATACAAATATGAAAAAAAATAAAAACAACTAAGGCTGGGAACGGTGGCTCACATCTGTAATCCCAGCACTTTGGGAGGCAAAGGCAGGAGGATCGCTTGAGCTCAGGTGTTCGAGGCTCCAGTGAGCTATGATCACACCACTGCACTCCATCCTAGATGACAGAGTGAAACCCCCATCTCTCTGTAAATAATTTTTTTAAAAGATAAGTGGAAAAATCCCATCTCCATTGATCAGAAGCCTTGATATTGTTAATATGACAATACTTACACAAATAGTTCAGTGCAACTTTACAGGTTCAATGCAAGTTATCTCTCCAAAAATTGGTCAAAATCCCAGCTGCCTTATTGTTTGCAATGATTTACAAGCTGATTCTAAAACTTGTATGGAAATGCAAGAGATCCAAAAACGTCAAAAACAATCTAGAAAAAGAAATATATGCCAGCACTTTGGGAGGCCAAGGTGGGAGGATCACTTGAAACCAGGAGATTGAGACCAGCCTTGGCTCACTACAAAGTCAAGACAGTGTGCTATTGCTTAGTACAAAGACAGACACACAGATCAATGCAATGGAATTGAGAGCCCCAAAATTGACCCTTACACTTGTAGTCAAGATTTTACAATGTTACCAAAACAATTCAATTTGCAAAAATATTTTTTTCAACAAATGTTGCTGGCACAAATGGATAGCTACATGCAAGTTGGATGCCAGTATACTTAAGTGACTCAAAATGGATCATAGACATAAATGTAAGCACTAAAACTACAAACCCAAATAGGATAACATAGGTATAAATTTCTGTGGTCTTGGATTAAATAATGCTTTCTAGAATATGACACCAACAAAATTGACAAAAAATAGATAAATTCACATGAAAAGCTGTTTAATACCTTTAGTCATTAGGTGATATAGTTTGGATATTTGTCCCTTCCAAATGTAATGTTGAAATGTGATCCCCAATGTTGGAGTTGGGGTCCGGTGAAATGCCCCACGGGGTGGATCCCTTATGAATGGCTTGGTGTTGTCCTTGTGGTAATGACTTACCAAAAGATCTGATTGTTAAAAACAGCCTGGCACCTCCCCTACTCTCTCTTGCTGTCTCTCTTGTCATGTGACAAGCCTGCTTCCCCTTTGCCTTCCACCATGATTGGAAACTTCCTAAGGCCCTCACAAGATGATGCCAACAACACTATGCTTCTTACAGTTTTCAGAACTCTGAGCCAAATAAACCTCTTCGCTTTATAAATTAACCCAGATTTAGGTATTCCTTTACAGCAATGCAAAATGGACTAATACATTAGGGAAGTGCAAGTTTAAACCACCATGAAATGTACTGCACAAATCTTAAAGGCATATTGCTAAGTGAAATAACCCAGTTTGAAAAGACCACATCTCTATATTTCAGTTTATATGAAACTCTTGAGTAGATGAAACTATAGAGATTATAAAATACTAGTGGCTACCAGGGACTTAGGAGAGAGAAAGGTCGAATGGGTGAGGTACTGGGAGTTCCTTTTGGGCAGTGAAAAGTTTCTATAATGAAACTGTAATGGTGAACACATGATACTGTATTTCAAATTCCACAGAACTTTATGACACAAACAGTGAAACTAAATATATGCAAATTGAAAAATATTTAGTAAGTTGAGGTTTCCTAGGGAGGGATGCTAACAAAATGAAATAAGTGTACTAAACATGCATAAAATAATCTCACTGAAGGGAGTGGGGGGGGAAGGGGGGTGGCTTATAAGTACAGATTCTAAATCCAAAGGCTTAAAGACATACATAAGCACTGTACTTATTTAGTAAAGTTGTTTCCCAAGAGGATATGAATTATTGATTCTGAAACAGCAATATATGTATTTTGGAACTGAATGATAAAGGAAATGGAGTCAAATTTCTCATGGTTAGAGTATGAGGTTACATACAAGACAGTGACAGTGGGTAGATTTATTCAGATTAATTCATGTGCTACTGGATTAGGTCATGTGGTGCTGGAGACATTAGTAGAAATTCACGTTTCATTTAATATAGATAATATGGACACATGTAGAAATATTTGTAGAAATGAGTAAATGTATGAGCTACTGTAAAACCAAATATTTATTTGCTTTTTCATCTGACAAGATCGGTGCCAAATTGCACACACTGTGTCCACATCTTCATTTCCAATAGCATTTTCCAATAAATGAATCGGGTCTCCCTGAAGAAATGGTGAATACTAGCCATGGGAAGGGAATAAAGACAATGACCCTGGAGCATAAGGTAGTGCTAGAAACCAAGAAAAATTTAAACAAAACCACAACAACACAAGCAAACAAAGAAACAAAATCAAACCACAATGATGTTGTATTTCAAAATGAAAGAAGAGCCAACTGAAAGACCTTCCAATGAACAACAATGGAAAAATCTGAGCAACAAATAAATAAAACAGTATAAGAATAAAATAAATATCCAAGATTTCATGTTCATATACATGAGTGAATAAATAAGTAAAATGATGGAGAACAGATGAATTATCAAAGCTGAATAAAATTCCAAATGGTTTTTGTAGTAACCTGCCCATGAGGAAGTGGAGCTTGACTCTCCTCTGCTCAGTACGTGCGGGGCACAGGGACTTCTTTTCAAAACATATCACATAGAAAGGGGAATAAATGGTGATTATATATGGTATAAATCTGATAAAACTACTCCATCCAGATGATCAAATTAATATCAATCATGATAAGCATGTTGATAGTACATAACCTTGATATGGTATGAAGAGAATGCCCCGTTCCTTCTGTGGTCTTCTTCCCCTTCACCCTTAACACCTGTCTAAACATGAGAAAAACAGCAGGCAAATCCCACGTGAGCAATGCCAATGTCATCACAAACACAGAAAGCCTGAGAAACTGTCACAGCCAAAAGGAGCCTAAAGAAACTTGATATCTAAATGTGATGCATCCTGGATGGGATCTGGGAGAGTAAGTTGACATTAAGTAAAATCTAAGGAAATGGGAATAATATTTAGATGTTAGTGAATGATCATATATGCTATCAGTTCATTAATCATGACAAATGTGCCCCACTAATGTAAAAGGTGAATAATAAAGGAATCTATGTGCTGGTATGTGGAAATTATTTTCAAAACTGTTCTGTAAACATAAAACTATTCTAAATAAAAAATATAGTTCTCGTTTTTAAAAAATTTCACTGTGAGTTTAGTAAACAAATTTATAGCTGATGCTGGAGATCGAGACCATCCTGGCTAACACGGTGAAACCCAGTCTCTACTAAAAAAAAAAAAAATAAATACAAAAAATTAGCCGGCCGTGATGACAGGCACCTGTAGTCCCAGCTACTCGGGAGGCTGAGGCAGGAGAATGGCATGAACCTGGGAGGCAGAGCTTGCAGTGAGCCGAGATTGCACCACTGCACTCTAGCCTGGGCAACAGAGCGAGACTCCATCTCGAAAAAAAAAGAAATATAGCTGATGCCCCCAGAGTTCATCTCCCTAATTCCATACATTCCTTATCCACTGAAGGTAAGATGAATTCTCTATTTCTTATTTCCTACTTTTGTTTATTATTTTTCTCTCTAGGTTTGTACTTGTAAGTAATATATATTGAATATTTATTGTCTTCAAACTTAGGTATATGCCAGTGTCCAAATTAATCCATATCGCTAGTTTAATTGTGAGAAACTATCAGACAAACCCATATTGTGGGACATTCTATAAAATGCCTGACCAATGTTTTTCAAAAGGGTCAAATAAAAATATACAAATAAGCGAAGATTAAGAAACTGTTGCAGTGTTCTCACTCATAGGTGGGAATTGAACAATGAGAACTCATGGACACAGGAAGGGGAACATCACACTCCGGGGACTGTTGTGGGGTGGGGGGAGGGGGGAGGGACAGCATTAGGAGACACACCTAATGCTAAATGACGAGTTAATGCGTGCAGGAAATCAACATGGCACATGGATACATATGTAACAAACCTGCACATTGTGCACATGTACCCTAAAACCCTAAAATATAATAATAAATAAATAAATAAATAAATAAATAAAAAAAGAAACTGTTGCAGATTGCAGACGACTTGATACAGCAGGTACACCCTATGATGGCACCCAATGAACCCCTCCTCTTGATGTACATAACCTTATATTCAAATCCTTTCCATTTGAGTGAGCTCAGAAAATGTGACTGCTTTTAAAAAATGGAATATTGAAAGGTAAGGAAATATCATGTGGGTGATTATGTTACATCAGATTGTGATGTCTGTCTTACTAGCAAGCTCTCTTCCTTGAAGGCTATGAGAGTGTATCCTGTCATGTGGGAGAAGCCAACATAGAATGGAACTGAAAGCAGCCTCTGGTCAATAGCCAAGCAAGAAATTGAGGCCCTTGTTCCAACAGACTGCCTTTGTGTTTTCAATATACATCTACAACAAGCCCATGCTACCTTTCACATAGTGCTTCACAGGTAAGATGAGTACCATATCACACCAAAAAAATCCCAATTCCTCCCTCCCATTCATTGTATCGTTGCTGTCATTATTGCCTGTGTATAATCAAGCTTTTATACATATATACACACAGATCATATCAAGCATATACATACATATAGACATATTTCAGGCATACATATATGTATATATCAAGAATAAAGAAGGGCATTACGAAGTGAAAAATAGGTTAATTCTCCAAGATGTAACAATCCTTAACATGTATGCACCTAAAAGTGAACATCAAACTATGTGAAGGAGATCCTGAGGAACCACAAGGAGAAATAGATTAATCCAATATCATACCTGGATACTTCACCACTTGACTATTAGAAATGGACAAATCCAACAGGCAGAAAATCTGTAAGGATATAGCTGAACTCAACAGCACCATCAATCAACTGTACATAATTATTATGTATTAACTATCTTATCCAACAATGAAAAAACACACAATCTTTTTAAGACCACATAGACCATTAACCAAGCTAGACAATATTTTTGGCCACAAAATCCAACTAAACAAATTTAAAATAGTAAATGCCATGCAATGCCTGCTCTTGGACCACAGTGGTGTTAATGTCGAAATCAACATGAGAACGAACACTGAAAAATTCCAAAATTTGTGGTGATTAAACACACTTCAAATAACACATAGGTTAAAAAAAGAGATTTAAAAATATTCTGAACTAAATGAGTGGAATTGAATGAAAGAAGAGGTTAAATTTCCAGCCCTGAATGCATGTATGAGGAAGAAAGATACAACTGAAGTAAAAATGAACAAAGTTTCAACCATAGGACACATAAAAAGGGAACACATTTCCAAAATTAGGCAGAGGAAAAGACATACGCTAAGGAAGTAAAAACAGAGCGGAAGCCACTGCGTTTTAAAAATGAATAATGATCGCTTCATAATTTCCAGAACATAGAAGTACCCAAATTTAACAAGAAACACACAACACCCCTTAAGGGGATGCAGAGGTGCGCCCCGATATGGGAAATAGTAATATTCAAAAATGATCGACCAAACTTTGGGAGGCCGAGACGGGCAGATCACCTGAGGTCAGGAGTTTGAGACCAGCCTGACCAACATGGCGAAACTCTGTCTGTACTAAAAATACAAAAATTAGCTGGGCGTGGTGGCAGGCGAATCGCTTGAACCCGGTAGGTGGAGGTTGCGGTGAGCCGAGATCGCGCCACTGCACAGAGACTTTGTCTCAAAACAAACAAAACTAAACTAAAACTAAAACAAAAATAACCAATCAAAAGCATGCTAAGGCAAGGTTATTTCATTTATTTACTAAATTGGCAAATACTTTAAATATAATCCACCAATAAAAAAATTTAGGTAAGAGGCCAGGCGCCGTGGTGGCTCATGCCTATAATCCCAGCACTTTGGGAGGCACGCAGATCACCTGAGGTCAGGAGTTCCAGAGCAGCCTGGGCAACATGATGAAGCCCCATCTCTACTAAAGATACAAAAATTGGCGTGGTGGCGGCGCCTGTCATCCCAGCTACTCCGGAGGCTGAGGCAGGAGAATCGCTTGAACCCCAGGAGCGGCGTTGCAGCTTGTGTGCGAAATAGCACCACTGCACTCCGGACTGGGCGACAAGATTGAAACTCTGAGAAAAAAAAAAAAAGAAAGAAAGAGAGAGAAAGAAAGAAAAAAAAGGAGAAATTTAGGTAAGAAACTACAGATACATACACGTAAAGGGGGACATGTCTTAGAAGAGGAAACTGCAAGTATCTGTTAGGCTCAGAGGCACGTGAGGAAATGATGGGGTTTGAATGAAAATATCAAAGATTGAGGACATACAGACACAAATGGATGAACGTGCGTATGTCCACAAAGAAGCACCCCAGAACGCCACCGCGCCCTCTGCTCCTACCTGCGCACCGCTTCCCGCGCCGGTCCACCTCGCCTGTACAGCCTGCCGCGTCTGGTCTCAGCGCAGCCGCTCCCCTCTCTGCATTTCCGGTCAGGCGGCGCCCAGCCCATCCGGTGTGGACGCCAGGTGGCGCACTGAGCGGGTCAGCCTGAATTCTGAATTTCCTCAGCTGTGGACCCCACCTACACCCGAGGAGAGAGCCTCCACTCCTGTGGGATGAGGGGCTCTTAGGGCAAGGGAGTTGGATGGTGGGTTCTGAGCAAAAGGGAGGAGAACAAGAGAATCCAAGGTCCCTGAGCCTGCCCATCTGCAAGCCCAGGGACCCTGCCTGCCCCTCTCCTCTCTTGCTCCTCCTCAGACCCAGCCCCACCTGCTGATGCCCAAAAGCCTCCTCGGTGAGTAGGAACCGTCCTGACTCATTCTGTTTTCTTAAGGCAGACTTCATGGGGTACCATTTTAAGGAATAAGACCCAGACATTCAAATCCCTCTCCACAGAATGCAGTCTGTGCGGTCCTCAGGGAGGGGCCCTCCCTTCCCTGCCCAGTCCCTTCCTGCTTCTGCCTCCTCGCGTATTACTCATCCCAGCGGTCCTTCCAATCCACTGCCCTCTTCTCATGGCCTGGCCTGTTCCACGGACACACTATTTCTTCTTCCCTTTCCCTCCCCTGTCTGCTGGACTTACTACTCCTCACTCTCCAGCATCTCCTGCAATGCTCTTTCTCCTGGAGGCCCCACTTGTCCATCCCATTCCAGGCCTGACGGCTGTCCCCTGAGTTCCCAAGGGCAGCTCTTCAACCTACAATTTAGAACTCTTTCAAGCTTTCTGAATCCCCTCTTGTCTGAAATATCAGAGAATATGGGAACTTTGCCCATGTGTTCCCCTACGTGCCCCACACATGTAAATGCACTAAAAGCAACACAAAAGAGTCTCCTCTATATTGTATTTCACTGGTGAATTCATGAGAATCTGACCCTCTCTACGTATATTCTTGCTAAATTCAAAATAAACTCCCTGTCTCTTTCAGTCTGAAGAAGACTTGAAATGGAAGACTGACATGTTCCTTTTTCTCTCTTCTGTTTTCAGGTCAGGATGTGAGCCCTGACTCCCCTCAGCCTCTTCTCCAGCCTCCCCATCCCGAATCCACTGCAGAGCCCCTCTCATGGGCCACACTGTTTCTGCCTCATCTGAATTCCTTCTGTCCTTCTGGACTGTGTTGCCTGCCCTGCCTGCCCACCCACTACACCAAGTAAAATATTGTTTTCTAGATTTGGCTCTATTAATATGGATCCCTTGATAAATATTTCCAAATGCTTATTACTTACCCTATTTCACCAATTTTAGTATTGCTGTTTTTCAAATTTTGTCAGAATCACTGTTAGCCTCGTGTGAGCGAGCCATGACATGGTGTTTGTTGTCTACACATGGATGAACTTGTCTTGGAATTATCTGCTGCCCCCTTCTGGTGAGGTCATCCGCATCAAAACTTGAACATAGGTGTCAACAGGAGATGTGGAAATCACAAGGACAATGGTGAGGCCTCTTATATTAAGAAAGGTCTCATTGTCGACCATCCAGGCCAACATGGTGAAACCCCGTCTCTACTAAAATGCAAAAAATTAGCCAGATGTAAGTCCTAGCTACTCAGGAAACTGAGGCAGGGGAATCTCTTGAACCTGGGAGGAGGAGGTTGCAGTGAGTCGAGATTGCACCACTGCACCCCAGTCTGGCAACAGAGCAAGACTCCATGTCAAAGAAAAAAAAAAAAGAAAGATCTCATCTTCTTGCAACACAGAGTAATGTTAAGTCATCCATGACTCTGGATCAAAATCTAATTCAGAACAATCAGAATCATAATTTCAAGATATTTATGAATACATATATGAATTAATTTTAATATTTATTTCATTTTTATGTGAATAACTTATGCCTTTATAATTATAGAATAGCTCATTTAATACGTATAAAATAAGGATATTATATTTATAATCATTTGATTGACAGATATTATCCCTTCTTTTAGATCCATCTTAAACCTTTGATTCATTGACATACAGTTGATGTCCCCCAATGAGATTCCTACAAAAATGGTGTATTGATCAATTGATCAATTCTGACCTCCTTTTTTTTTTTTTTTTTTTGAGATGGAGTCTCACTCTGTCGCCTAGGCTGAAGTTCAATGAGCGATCTCAGCTAACTGCAACCTCTGCCTCCCAGGTTCAAGTGATTCTCCTGCCTCAGCCTCCCGATAGCTGGGATTACAGGCTCCCACCACCACACCCAGCTAATTTTTATATTTTTAGTAGAGACGGGGTTTCACCATGTTGGCCAGGCTGGTTCCTACCTCCTGACCTCAGGTGATCCGCCTGCCTCGGCCTTTCAAAGTTCTGGGATTACAGGTGTGAGCCACCGCACCAGGCTTGACCTCCCCTTAAGTGTTACAAATGACAGTTCACTTGTCTGTCTTTCTCTGTGTATGTTCTCATTGTTCCTTATGCACCTTAATATTGCCAGTTCTAAGTGTACAGCCAGAAGTATAGCAATGATTGAATAATTGTAGATAGAATGAATGAAAATCCTTTGGAAATACTGAAGGATTAGATTTGCCTCACTATATAAAAATTAAAAATGGACAAGTATATTAAACCATGGTTTAAAAGATACTGTGCATCAAGCAAGGAAGGATATTGATACCTGAGAG
Source organism: Hylobates moloch (assembly GCF_009828535.3). Taxonomy (NCBI): domain Eukaryota; kingdom Metazoa; phylum Chordata; class Mammalia; order Primates; family Hylobatidae; genus Hylobates; species Hylobates moloch. Next base: position 84,904,001 of record NW_026652289.1, on the reverse strand, counting down.
ACGTGAAACACTTATGTGAGCCCTACTATTTCCTCAGCTTGATGCTTTAAGAACGTTTCCTGGCTGTGGTTTGGCAAGGATCTTGGATGACTTTCTGAATTTGGAAGATGGAACTGAAAGCCTGGAAAATCAATGTTGTCAAATTGCATCAAGCCAGTCTCCACATCCAGTATCAAGAATGAAAGACAATAATCATGGCAGCTCTTATGAGACAGTGTTGCTATGTGCCATCATTATTCTATGAGATATGGGTTACAGAACTATGGGAACAGTTCAGAAAAACAGGAAAAAGCATAAGACATTTGAAAGAACTTGGCCTTTGGCCGGGTGCAGTGGCTCACACCTGCAATCCCAATACTTTGGGAGGCCGAGGAGGGCAGATCACGAGGTCAGGAGATCGAGACCATCCTGGCCAACATGGTGAAACCCCGTCTCTACTAAAAATACAAAAATTAGCTGGGCATGGTGGTGCGTGCCTGTAGTCCCAGTTACTCAGGAGGCTGAGGAAGGAGAATCACTTGAACCCTAGAGGCAGAGGTTGCAGTCAGTGAGCCAAGATTGCACACTCCAGGCTGCACTCCAGCCTGGTGACAAAGCGAGACTCAGTCTCAAAAAAAAAAAAAAAAAAAGGACTTGGCCTTCAACCCTTTCATCATACTCCTATCTGAAAAACAGACAGAGGCCTTTATATCACAAGGCCATCTAGGGCATGACAAGCCCAAGGATGAAGGGCAATCCAGTATTGATGCAGGAAAAGATGTGTGTAAGTAGGCTGAACCACCCCACGTGGACCCCATCTGGCACTTCTTGTGATTTTTTTGGTTATGTGTGGCTGATATTTAAAATGACTATATTTAGTTATGTATGGCTGATATAACTATTGTCAAAAAAGAGTAACATTTACCTTGTTACTCATCCTCCTCCTTGTACCTCATCCTCCTCCTCCTCCACTCGCAGCGAGACGGCAGCACAGACCCCTGGAGGTCCAGGGGGGCCCAAGGCAGGGTCCAAACCTGAGTGAGGGCCAGCCATGCCTCCCCTCCCATTCTTCTGATCCCTGCCTTGGTCCCTTGCCTGGGAAGAGGGCGAGGAGGCCAGTGGTGGGGACACAGAGGGTCCTCGGAGCAGGAGTGACAAGGGAGGAAAGACCAAAAAAACAAACCAACCAAAAAAAAAAAAAAAAAAAAAAAAAAAAGGAAAGAAACTAACCAACAAAAGAGAAAACCAAAAATAATCACAACAGAAACCAGCTGCCCCAAAGGAACCGGAGGTGAAAAACAAACAAAAAAAAACCAAAAACAAACAAACAAACAAAAAACCCCACAAAATCAAACAAACCAAAAAACCGGTCGCGAGCCAGACCTCAGCGTGCTCACCCTCACTGCTACAATGCCAAATAAAAACCCCAGCCAGGGACGGAGAAGCCTCCAGCAGGTCAGACCTTGTGCCACCGAGCCCTGGCTGTGGGACCAACCCCCAACCCTGCCTCCCCCATGGGGGCTACAGAAGGAAAAAGAGAAGATGCCAGCTTCCTAGTTCCAGCCCCCAGCCCTGGGCCAGCGAAGACAGGGCACAGCCTGGGCAGATGGGCTGGGGCTTAGCACCACCCACCAAATGTTCTTTTCCAGAAGATGAAAGAGAAAGGGCCTGAACAACCTTACACCAAATATTCAGTAGCTTCACCCAAAAGATGTACAGAATTTTTAGCATTGTTCTCAACAGAATGTGTCCCTACCATGTGTCCCCTTCTCCCCTGGCCCCCAGCTCTCCCCACCTGGGCAGGGGGTCTTGCTTTAACTTCCTCCCTTCCCCCAGCCAGGGGAGAGTTCAAGGGAAGGCCTGCGGACAACTTTTCATCCCCTGTTCCTCCCACTTTTCCCCTTTGAAGGGTGGGCTAGGCCATTTTGCCAAGTTCTAGCTCTCACAAGTCCCTCCTCAACCCTGTCACCCTCCTCTGCTCTGGAATCGACTCCCTCCCTAGCCTATGGGAAGGTGGAAGTTTCAGGCAAGAGGGGATGAAGACATTCAGTTGAGGGCATTCAGTTGTCTTTTTCCATCCTGTCTGTTTCCCTGAAAAAAAAAAAAATTCATATTCCAGTGCCTAAAAAAAAAAAAAAAGAGTTCAAAGCTGCAGTGAGCTGTCATCAACACACTGCACTCCAGCCTGAGCAATAGAGCAGGGCTTGTCTCTATTTTTTTAAAATGTTGTTGTTCTGTTTGTTGCTAAAATCTCGTAAATCTTGTACAAATGCCCTTCATTCCCCCAGAAATAATTCAAAAGATACATTGGGTATTTCATTACTTGAATAGCAGACATACGCTGTAGAGTATAAGAGACCCACTTTGAAGGAAAACTTCTTTCACAAGAGAATTTTTTCCCCTCAACACTGTCGTGCTGACACTGGGACAATCAACTTTGCAAACCCTAAATAAATCCTAGTCTTCTGGTTGGAGTTCTGAATTGTTTCTGCCTTCTTGTTTTTGTGTCTCCTGGTAGTTTCAGGTGAGAAATCCCATCATCACAAGCCAAGACACTCAGCCATCTAATCACATACAAACTTTATTAGAGTCACCCGAAAGTTTCAGGCTAAAATAGTGGACATCAGTAGACCCACTAAATAATAGAAAATGTGGGTAAATTATTGACTAAGTGAACAAAAATGATCATCTACAAGGGTCATAAACATGAAAACCTTTTAAAATATTATGCTAGTAGATAAAAGAAAGTAAATAAAATATTTCAATTCCTTTATACCAGACCAGAGATAGAAAAATCAATGAAATATGTGCTGGCTGGAGACGTATGTACACATTATCTGAGTGGCTTTTTTTGTTTTGTTTGTTTTTTTAACTAAAAACTGTTTTAATGTTCACTCAATGAAAAGTAAGAAAGAACACATGTCTACATAATGGGTCATCTGTACCAGTAGCTATAATATTATGGAGACATTTACAAAAATGAGGTACAAGGAATCAAGTACTACAGCCAATGTGTACAGCTTTTGGGTAAGAAGAAAAGCAAACAATATGATGATATTCACACTTGCAAAGTGTCTGTTCTACACATTCAGAAGGCGTTTCTAGAAAACACTAACAGAGAATGTGCACCATCTGTCTTTCCTAATAAAAGTGATCTTCCCTTTCAACTTAGGAAAAAGTGATGCTTGAAAAGATGAAAATAATTGAAAAAGATTTTTTGAAACATTATTATGAATGTATTTTTAAATACAGATATGAAAGGTATTAATATACAATATAAACATAAAAATTCAGTTGTAGATAATGTTTATATATGCCCCCCTAAAATATACATAAGTGTTGAAGATATGTGCATGCCAAAACAAATAGCAAGAACATATATTTCAAAGCAAGGCCTGAGTGGGCATGTGTTTGGGGTCAGCAAGCAAGATGATTGTTGAACAAACTTGATCTTTATGCAAAATAATGGAATTACCCAATCGGCCTCAGAGAGAAGGAAGGGGGCAACTGGTCTTGCTCATGCAGACCCCACAACAAGCTCTGAGCTCAGTGCACAGGCTGTGGCCCCATCCTTGGCAAATGTGGTCCAGAGAAGGAGCAGAACCAACCATCAGAGCATCTGTGCTTCCAAGGGAGACACGCAGAGATGTCTGTGTATGTTCCTTCCCTGCTGGCTGCTGCTCTCAGAGTAGAAAGTTCCTAAGGCTCCAGAAAGCAGGGAAGGGAAATGAGGAGGCGAGAGATTGAATGAAATTCAGTGAGAATGTACTAAAAAAATACAAAGTTGGAAGTGGCGTGGGAGGACTGCCTAAGATTCACAAGGGTGTTAAGACATAAGCAACAGTAGTAATGTTGTAAAATTCTAAAATATCCTTATTTGCAGTACAGCTGGGAATATCAGTGTAGGTACAGGGCATGGAAGTTTTACTCTTCTTTTTCTTTATGACACCATAACACAGTGTTTAAGAAAATGGGCTTTGAGGGAAAAATTATTCTGTTAAATGAACTTTCTTAATAACAAGACAGGCCGGGCGCGGTGGCTCACGCTTGTAATCCTAGCACTTTGGGAGGCCGAGGCGGGTGGATCACGAGGTCAGGAGATCAAGACCAGGTGAAACCCCATCTCTACTAAAAATACAAAAAAAAATTAGCCGGACATGGTGGCGGGCGCCTGTAGTCCCAGCTACTCGGAGAGGCTGAGGCAGGAGAATGGCGTGAACCCGGGAGGTGGAGCTTGCAGTGAGCCGAGATTGCGCCACTGCACTCCAGCCTGGGAGACACAGCGAGACTCCGTCTCAAAAAAAAATAAATAAATAAATAAATGAAAAATAACAAGACAGTGTGGTATGTGCGCAGAGATAGAAAAATCAATGAAAAAAATAAGAGTTAAAACACACACACACGCATGCATATCTAAGCAATTTATAAAGGAGAAAATTGGGAAAAGACTAGTTATCAATACTGTTCCAGGAAATGGAATATCCATACGGGGGAAATAAAATCTGACCTTTGAGCTCATGTTACACACAAAAAGCAATTCCAGGTGGATCACAAACCTCAAATACAAAAACAACTTCCAGTAGTTAGACCCTAATTTAAAAACAACTTTATTACCATGATATTTCTTTTCTTTCTTTTTTTTTTTTTTTTTTTGAGATGGAGTCTCGCTGAAGTGCAGTGGCACAGTCTCGGCTAGCTGCAACATCTGCCTCCCATATTCAAGCGATTCTCCTGTCTCAGCCTCCTGAGTAGCTGGGATTACAGGAATGCACCACCACACCTGGCTAATTTTCGTATTTTTAGTAGAGACAGGGTTTCACCACGTTGGCCAGGCTGGTCTTGAACTCCTGACTTAAGTGATCCGCCCGCCTTGGTCCCCAAGTGCTGGGATTACAGGCGTGAGCCACCATGCCCGGCCAATATTTCTTAAAGACCTAGAAAGTATGTTTCATGTAAGGAAAAAGGTATGCTACTATTGTTGATGTCAGCAAAGCCTCTAGAGATAGGCAGAATAAAGCCTAAGCTTCTTTCACTCCTTTCTTGTGGATCTTTAGGCTCAGCTTCAGAACTGAAACATGAGTGTGATCATAATCCCTGTATCTTGGCATGCTGTGAGGATTACTAATAATACTCAAAGCCTGTGATGAATAGAAGGTATATACTAACTATTAAATTAGTAGTTGATAATACTGACAGCTTTTTCTAAGTAATTGCAATATGTATCATTTGCACTAATTGAATGATGTATCATTACTTTATATATCACACTGGAATAATAAAACTACTTACCAATTATGCCACAGATAATTCTTATCACTTAACATTTTTTCTTATAATTGTTAAAAAACTTTTCAATCTATATAAATGTAGACATTTGTCTTATATAAATTGTGTGATTACATGAGATGGAAACTATAAGCAGAATTCATTAACAAAGGGAATTCTAAAATATCTCCCATGAAGAGATAAAGTTTTCTGAAATAGTTTTTAATTCATCCTCTCCGTGATTTGTCCCATACAAACATCATTTGTCCTTATCAGAAGCTGTGATGATGCCACTTTTGTTGTGAGGGTCACGCACCAGTCTCCATGAGATTATCTTTCCAAAATATTTACAGCTCCTCTGCAACTTTTGATGTTGATGATCTCACTGGAATGTGTCAATGGAAGGTTTTTAGACCAAGTGCATGTTCACATGAGGCTAATCACATCATGACTGCCTCCTCACAGTGGTGTTTTCATTATCATTTTTGAGATACAATCCTATTTGAGAAATGTGAGTTGTGTAATCTGGCTTCAATGCAATACACTATTTTTTCTCTGTGACTCCTTCCTCCTCACTGTAAAATCATGGGGTTTATCTGCTGTATTTTGGTCTATTATTGAGAAACATTTTTTTTTTGAGATGTCTTGCTCTATCGCCAGGCTGGAGTGCAGTGGCATGATCTCAGCTCACTGCAACCTCTGCCTCCTGGGTTCGATCAATTCCCCTGCCTCAGCCTCCCAAGTAGCTGTGACTACAGGTGCCCTCCATCACACCCAGCTAATTTTTTGTATTTTAGTAGAGACGGGTTTCACCGTGTTGGCCAGGATGGTCTCCATCTCCTGACTTCTTGATCCGCCCTCCTTGGACTCACAAAGTGCTGGAATTACAGGCATGAGCCACCACACCCAGCAGAGGAAACATTCTTAAATATAGTTTAATATATATTGACCAACTCCATTTGTCTTCTACTGAGGGATTAGAGATTTTAGAGATATTAGTAGATTATTGGAATTCTTAAGTACTATAATAAATTATTATAACTTTATATTGCTCAGGCATCCATTTTTAATAGAGATTTAACTTACTCATTCAAAAAGCAGGGTTTAATCACCTAAGGCACGGTTGCTAGTTTTTCACGTTCTCCCTGTTCCTTGGTGGGGTCTATCCAGATAACTACCTTCTACAACCACATCCTGGTGACTGCCTCTGTGGGACAGCTAGGTATAACACTTGTCTCACTTGGCTGACCCCTCACAACCCACATTTACTATGCAGTTATGCCTCAGTGACCCCCCTCAGTCACAGTGTGTCCTCCCAGAGCTCTTACCTGCTTGCTCTAAACCCACCACTTAGAACTCCCAATGGAAGCCTGTATGAGTCATGCTCTGAACCCCAGTAGACGCTTTGGCCCTCCGGTCACTCCCTGTTTTTCTCTCTTGCTCACCTCCAGCTGGCTGCCTGTAATTGTCCCAGATGAATTTTCCCTTCCAGCTGCCCTGGAAGGGAATGCTGCCCTGTTCTCTCTATCTGGAAGTAATAAATGGTTCCTGTGCTTTCACGTGTTCTGTTGAGTTATTTCCTGTGTGTCTCACTTAATCTAACAACCAAACCTAAACCTAACTTCTTTTTCACTCAGCGTTCTCTTAGAGAATGCCTATCATAGCTGGGCGTGGTGGCTCATGCCTGTAATCCTAGTACTTTGCGAGGCCGAGGCGGGCAGGTAACTTGAGGTCAGGTGGTTGAGACCGGCATGGCCAACATGGTGAAACCCCATCTCTACTAAAAAAACACAAAAATCAGCAGGGCATGGTAGTGCACGTCTATAGTCCCAGCTACTTGGGAGGCTGAGGCAGGAGAATTGCTTGAACCTGGGAGGTGGAGGTTGCAGTGAGCTGAAATCATGCCACTGCATTCCAGCCTAAGCTTCACAGTGAGACTCTATCTCAAAAAAATAAAATAAATAAATAAATAAATGGAATGCCTATCATGGTAGCAATAGACGAGATGTGGGTCAGACAAAAATCACTAGGGCATCTGTGAGCATAAACAAGTTTCCTGTGAGGGGCCGGGCACGGTGGCTCACGCCTGTAATCCCACCACTGTGGGAGGCCGAGGTGGGCAGATCACCTGAGATCAGGAGTTTGAGACCAGCCTGACCAACATGGAGAAACCCCGTCTCTACTACAAATACAAAATTAGTCAGGCATGGTGGTGCATGCTTGTAACCCCAGCTACTCAGGAGGCTGAGGCAGAAGAATCGCTTGAACCAGGGAGGTGGAGGTTGCGGTGAGCCGAGATTGCGCCACTGTACTCCAGCCTGGGCAACAAGAGTGAAACTCCATCTCAAAAAAAAAAAAAAAAAAAATCTCAGGTTGAAATTTCATCCCCAGTATAGTCATGTTGGGTAGTGGAGCCTAATTAGAGCTGTTTGGGTCCTGGGGGCAGATCCCTCATAAATAGATTAATTCTCTCCCGAGGGGTGAGTTCTCACCTTATTAGCTCTCTCAAGATACCGCTGTAAAAAGAGCCTGGCATCTCCCCCGGTTCCTGCTTCCTCTCTCATCCTGTAATCTCTGCACATACCAGGTCCCTTTTGCCTTCCACCAAGACCTGAAGCAGCCTGAGGCCCTCATGAGACACAGACACCCAGCCTGGAGCCTTTTCAGTCATCAGAATTGTGAGCCAAATAAACCTTCAACAAATAAATTACCCAGTCTCAGGCATTCTGTTATAGCAACACGAAACAGACTAGTACACCATTTGTTTGTCTAATCACATGGATAGTGATCATACAAGTTATTTTAAACTCAGTCACTGCATAAGTAGGTATAGCATGGTTTTCATACAATATTTTGCTCTGTTCATTTGCTACTCTGACCAAATATACTTTGGAGTTCTTGGAAATTGGAATGGACTTTGTTGTTCTCTGATGAATATATTGAAGAAAAAGAAACCCATAGAATTAATGATTGAGGAGGTTGACTGTTTTTACCTAGACTTTTAGGTTCCAGGAAGATTCAATAATGTTAACATAAATTCCTGATCTCAAATATATAAGCCATGTCTCCAGTTGCTTCTATGCTCTTTTCAGACTTGAGTGTAGACACAAGGCAGTGGGTTCTTGCCTCATGCTGTGCTATGACTTTTGGTTCTTTGCCATGGTATCTTTCTGAGAATTCTGGTGGAAAGGCACACCTCTGGGGAATCTGGTCACAGATGGTTTAGTAGGTTGTGGAAAATCATATGCTCCATGCTGTCAGAGAGTTTAGGGACTTCGCTCAGCACTGTGTCCTCTTTGCCTGGGGTATCATGTTAGCTTGGTTTTGTGTCTATCATCTGTTCTGTCTTCACTCGGAGTACTCAGAGCTCATTGACCCTCATTTACCACTTAGAGATGGGTCACTCCTTGTTCATATCTACTTCTTTCTCCTTTATGGCCTTCCAATCTGTCTTTTTCTGAAGAATTTGGTGAAGTATGATATTCCATGTATACATCATAATAAATTTTAATGTATGCATTAGAATGAAGAGAAAAAGGGGGATTTGACAAGTCACTTAGTTTAAATACTATCATTAAAGTGGTATGAATTTAATAACCCTCCAGGTTTAAGGTTTAAATTTTAAATGAGCCTATCACTTCTTAACGAGTAAAATATGAGCTTGTAGGGGTGAAAATGTTTTTTTGTGCAAATGCCTAAAATAACAGCACCTAAATAATTGCTATCCTGATATCAGAAGTAAAAAATGTGGTTCAGATCAAGTGTAGCTCCCACTCCAAGTCTCCAGCCTGCTTCTTTCATCAATACAGTTATGAATGTGATATGAAGAATATACGCCATGATTACAGATCATAAAAGCAAAAGTCTTGACTCTGTAGATATCCATGGATCGCAGCCTACAGTCCCCTGACTTTGTAGGCTTTGTAGGCATGTTTCCCAGAAACAACCCAGTGCTCTCCAGCACAGCGCTGGAGCTGTGTATGGAGTGGGTGGACAGCCCTCCTTGCTGTGGGATTCTTTGTTTAGCCAGCACAAAAGTAGAGTCATCATTCAGCCCATGTCCATCTCTTAGACTGGTGAATGGATTGTTGCATGAAGTCCTTCTATTCTGTGTCTTTGAGGCTTGACCATGTATAATATAATTTCACAGAATACACGATACCATAAAATCATTATGGAATCTGTAGAATAGAATACCTGAATTATAACAGGGTTTTCTCAAAGCTTTTACACAGCTTTATTTTGAAAACTTTATGAAAGAAATCCTCTACCAAGAAAACACTATGCGGAATGCAGAAATTTGATTTTTGTTCCCTATCACTTAAATTTCTCAATCTTGACTTTTAATGTCCAGCAGTCATGTCTTAGGCTTGAGTGGGATTCTGCAGATAGACTGCCAGAGGGTGTGTGAAAATGGGAGTCTCTGAGATATGGGAGGCAAATGCACCTATCTTTGAAGAAACAGTTACTGACCCTCAAACTAGTGACGGGGTAATGAGGAGTATAAACGGAAAGAAGAAAGCAAAAGAGATTCACCAGTGGTTGTGGTTGTTTTCCTGAAGCAGGTGTGCTTGATTTTGGAATGGTGGATAGATAAGGGAAGGTGATTTGTTGTTCTCTCTCAACATGTGCATTCATCTTCTGAACCTAAGGTTTCTTATTTATATATTTGGTTTGATTTTGCTTATTTTGGTGCCAAGTTAATACCTTTTAAAAACAATTTTATTCTGAAATAATTTTAGAAATAGAGAATTTTGCAAGGATAGTATAGAAAGTTGCATATATCCTTTAGCTTACTGTAATGTTAACATTTTATATAACCATAGTAAATTTATGAAAACTGAGGACATGACAATAGTACAAAACCATTAATTGAACTCCTGAATTTCTGCCTGCTTTCCAAGGTTTTAATATAGTCAACTCTCTGTTCGAGGACCCAATCTAGGCTATCACGTTACATTCAGTTGTCAGGTATATTATTTATTTCTACATAAAAACAACCATGCAACTTAGTAGCTCAAAACCACACACATACTACTGATAGTTTCTCCAAGTCAGGACCCCAGATATTGATGATGCCCAAGACTGAGGTCTCAACCGAAGGCTCAGCTGGGTAAGGATCCACTTCCAAACTCATGTAATCATTAGGATTCGATTTCATGCCAAGGTCAAGAGGACTTCACTTGTGAGTTGTTTCAGATGTTTAAAGAATTAATCTTAATACTTCTCAAACTCTTATCAAAAACAAACAAAACAACAACAACAACAACAAAAAGTAACCAGAATAGAATAAATAGCTCTCCAACTCATTCTATAAGGCCAGTTTATCTTCATACCAAAACTAGAAAAAGATAAGAGAATAAAATTACAGCCCAATATTCCTCATGACTATGACAATTTTTGCTTTATGGCAAAAATATTCAAGGAAATATTAACAAAAACTAATTCCTGCAATATATAAATATAAGTATACACCATGATCAAGGAAATATAATACAGAAATGTAAGTTTAGCTAAATACTGAAAGATTCGGTATAGAAGAAAACATTATTTAAAATGGCAACCCCAAAAGTCTCATAAGGGTTCATATATTTCTCTTGAAAGATTCACAATTTTCCCAAGATTAGACACAAGACAAGGATGTTGACTCTTCCCACTTCTATTCAACCATGTTTCTTCAATATTGTGTTGGAGACTGTATCCAGGACAATTAGGCCAGAAAAATAAACATGAGGCATCCTGATTGGAAATAAAGTCAAATACCTCTTTTTGCAAATGAAATAATCTTCTATATAGAAAATCCTAAGGAATCCATTAAAATATGGCTAAAACTAAATAGGTTCAATAAAGTTGCAGTACACAAGGTGAATATTACACATTCAGCGTCATTTGTGTACATTAATCCAATTAACAACATAAAAATGAAATTAGGAAAACAATTCATTTAAACAAGCATCAAGAAGAAAAAATACTTAAGAATAAGTGTATGATATGTACACTGAAAACTACATATTGAGTTAAATTAAATAACTAAATAAATTGAAAGATACTACATATCCATTAATGAGAAGGCTTAATATTTTTAAGAGAGAAATACTTTCCAATAGGATATATAGATTCAATGCAATCCCTATAAAAAGTCCAGCTGCCTTTTTGTGTGGTAATAAGCTGATGCGAAAATCTATACGGAAATGCAAGAGCTCTATAATAGCTAAAACAATCTAAAAACAATAACAAAATTGGAGTACTCTACTCCTACATCCTGATTTCAAAGCTTAGTACAACGAAACAGTAAACAATATATTGTAATACTGGTGTAAGGGTAGACATATAGATCAATGAAATAGAATCAAGTGTACAATAATTAACCCTTACATTTATGATCAACTGATTTTACAATATTACCAAGACAATTCAATAGGGTAAAAGTTTGTTTCAACAAATGTGGGACAAATAGATGCCCATATGAAAGTTATACTCCTCCCTAATACTATGTACATGTTAGACTGAAAACGGATCATAGATCAAAATGTAGGCACTAAAACCACAAAACTCGTGAAAGATAATATATGAGTCAATCTTGGTGGTCTTAGGTTACACAATAGTTTCTATGACATGACACCAAAAATACAAGTGACAGAAAAAATATATGGCTATATTGAACTTAACAGAATTTTTAAAATTATTATTCAAAATACACCATTAACAAGTGAAAACACAACTCAAAAACTGAATAAAAAATTTTCAAAACATATAGCTGATAAAGGTGTATGTTTCAGAATATATAAAATATGCTTACAACTAAAAAAATCAAATATAAAAAGGCAAAATCTCAAATAAAAATAGGTAAATTATTTGAATAGACACTTCTCCAAATAAGCTACACCAATGTCCAACAAGCACATGAAAAAATGCTCAACACTTTGAGTCTTTAGGGAAATGCAAATCTAAACAACCATGAGATGCATTGCACAAATCTGAAAGGCCTATTACTAAGTAAAAGAGAGTCAAGTTTGAAAAGACTACATACTTTATCATTCCATTTATATGGCACTCTTGAAAAAGTGAAACTACAGAGATAATAAACAGATTAGTTGTTACAAGGGGCTTGGGAGAGAGAAGAAGGTCAAATAGGTGAAGTACAGTGGGTTTCTATAGGGCAATGAAATTCTCTATGCTACTGTAATGGTGGATATCCGATACTGTTTATAAAACCCAGCAGAATTTTTTTTTTTTGAGATGGAGTCTTGCTCTGTCACCCAGGCTGGAGTGCAGTGGCGCAATCTCAGCTCACTGCAACCTCTGCCTCCTGGATTCAAGCGATTCTCCTGCCTCAGCTTCTTGAGTAGCTGGGATTACAGGTGCGTGCCACCATACCCGGCTAATTTTTGTGTTTTTAGTAGAGACAGGGTTTCGCTATGTTGGCCAGGATGGTTTCAAACTCCTGGCCTCAGGCGATCGACCCACCTCGGCCTCCCAAAGTGCTGGGATTACAGGACTGAGCCACCGCACCTGGCCAGAAATGTGTAACACGAAGAATGAACCTAAATGTATACAAATTAAAAATAAAATGTGTGCTAAGTTGGGGGAATCCCAGGGAGGGACGCAGAAAAAGAAATATAAATATATTAACGTGTACGAAATAACCTCGCTGAAGAAAATGGTGGCAATCAGGGCTCACTGAAGACATTTAGGAACTAAGTGGAGATTCAAAGTCTAAAGGACAAAGGAGATGTATGTACATGCTATGTTTATTTGTAAAGTTGCTCCCCCTGGGGGTATGAATTACCAATTCTAAAACCAATATCTATCTACAGTATTTAGGGATGGAAGGATTAAATTAATGGAGCCAATTGTCTCACTGTTACAGCAGAGGTTACATGCAAGTACTGGGAATGGGTAGATTGATTTATGTGGTGCTGGATTAGATCCTGTGGTCCTGGAGACATGAGTAGCAATTCATGTTTAATTTAATATAAATACATACGGACACATGTTGAAATATTTATAGATATGTGTATGAGTGTAAATTAGCATATACACATAGATTCTTTGTTCTGTTAGCTAACGAAGCCTTGAACCAACAGGCACTCAAACAGCAATGAGTATGTATGGTATCCAGATCTTAGTTTCTAATACGACTCTCCAGTAAAAGGAACTGAGGCTCCTTGAAGAAACAGTGGCTACTCGTCTTGGACATGAAGTCAACAAAATTAACTGGGTAACTACATATATATATATAACATACAGTACCAGAAAGTAAGAAAATGCTAAACAACAGAGCAACCAAGGGACCAATCAAACAAAATTACACTGAAGTGATCTGGGAATTTCAAAATGGTACAGGAGCCTAATGAAAGACCTTGCCATGGCCCAAGTAGAGTGTAAGATAAATAGCCATGATCCCATATTGATCTAAATAAATAAGTGAATAAATATAAAATAAACGAAGGAGAACAAATTGTCCATGGTGAAGAATTCCAAATAATATTTGTATTTTTTCTGCACATGAAAAGGTAGATCACAACTCTCCACTTCTTTTTTTTTTCTTTGAGACAGAATCTTGTTCTGTTGCCCAAGCTGGAGTGCAGTGGCGCAATCCCGACTCACTGCAAGCTCTGCCTCCCGGGTTCACACCATTCTCCTGCCTCAGCCTCCTGAGTAGCTGAGACTACAGGCACCCGCCACTACACCCGGTTAATTTTTTGTATTTTTAGTAAAGATGGGGTTTCACCATGTTAGCCAGGATGATCTCAATCTTCTGACCTCGTGATTCACCCACCTTGGCCTCCCAAAGTGCTAGAATTAGAGGCCTTGAGTCACTGCACCCGACCGTAACTCTCCACTTCTTAAGCATGTGCTGCATATTTTTCCCAAAAAGAAAATGGGAAAAATAATTTTACAGAGGAGAAATCTGATAAAACTACTTCATCCAGCTGATCAAATTAACATGAACAGTGATAAGGCACGTCCATAGTTAAGTACTCTTGGTATGTTGTAATTGAGAGGTGAAGCCTGCTGGGCTTCTGAGTCAGGTGGGGACTTGGGGAACTTTTCTGTCTAGCTAAAGGATTGTAAACACACCAATCAGCGCTCTGTGTCTAGCTAAAGGTTTGTAAACGTACCAATCAGCACACTGTAAAAACAGACCAATCAGCACTCTGTAAAATGGACCAATCAGCGCTCTGTAAAACGGACCAATCAGCAGGATGTGGGCGGGGCCAAATAAGGTAATAAAAGCTGGCCACCGAGCGAGCAGTGGCAACTGCTGGAATCCCGTTCCACGCTTGGAAGCTTTGTTCTTTCGCTCTTACCGCCGTTCCTTGTTTGGGTCTGTACTACATTTTTACAGCTGTAACACTCACCATGAGGGTCTGTGGCTTTATTTGTGAAGTCAGCTAGACCACGAACCCGCCAAGAAACAATTGTGGACGCGCCATCTTTTAAGAGCTGTAACACTCAGTGCGAAGGTTTGTGGCTTCACTCATTAAGTCAGCAAGACCACAAACCCGTTGGAAGGGAGAAATCAAGAGACGCCATGTTTAAGAGCTGTAACACTCACCGTGAGGGTCTGCAGCTTCGTTCTGGAAGGCAGCCAGACCAGGAAGGAATAAATTCCACAAGCAAAATCTTAATTGTCGTTTTTCGTGATACTTCTACCCTCCCCGAAAGAATCCAGTCTAAAGGTTGAGAAAAAGGGTGGTTACATCCCCGACGAGGGACGCTAAAACAAGGAATTTCTGAGAAAATTTCATATAAAAAAGCTAAAGGAGAAATGCTCCCTAATGTAGCTTTCTGAATAGCATTCTGGGCTAGGTACTCTGCTTTAACCTCCGTAATCCCAGCAGTGGGGGAGGCCGGGGGGTGGTGGCGTTTCTGAGGTCAGGACATCGCGGCCATCCTGGCTAACAGGGTGAAAGCCTGTCTCTACTAACAATACAAAAAATTAGCGAGGTGGTGGTGCAGGTGCGTGCAGTCCCAGCTATTCAGGAGGCTGCAGTAGGAGAATGGTATGAATGGGGGAGGCGGAGCTTGCAGTGAGCTAAGATTGCGCCACTGCACTCCAGCCCGGGTGACGGAGACTCCATCTCGAAAGAAAAAAAAAAATGAATAGCATCCTGGAATAAAAAGTGGGCATTAAGTGAAAACTAAAATAATTCAAATAATGTGTGGATATTAGTGAATGTTAACGTATTCTGTCGCTTCATTAATTGTGACAAATGTTCCATAGTAATGCAAGAAAATAGTGAAACTGTGGAAAATGTTAGTGCTTTGTACTGTTATCACAACTGTTCTGAAACTAAAACTCTGCTAAAATAAAAACAAAGTTATGTGTTTTTTAAGTCACTGCTGAGCTTACTATACAGGACATAATATTCCTGATGCCTGCTGAGTGCATCTCCCCAATTCCAGCCGCTTTCTTATTCACTGCAGGTAATTATTTTAAATTCCCTACTCTCATGTCCTAATTCTTCTTGATTATTTTTCTAAGTTATTTCTAAATAATTAACTGATAATTATTGCCTTTGAACTTAGATAAATGTATCTAAATTAATCCATATTCCGAATTTAATTTTGAGAATCCATGAAACAAATCCATATTGTAGGATATTTTACAAAACAAAAACAAGGCTCATGCCTGTAATGCCAGCACTTTGGGAAGCCGAGGTGGGTAGATCACGAGGTCAGAAGATCAGATCATCCCGGGTGACAGGGTGAAACTCCGTCTCTACTAAAAAAAAATACAAAAAAATTAGCTGGGTGTGTAGATGGGTGCCTGCAGTCCCAGCTACTTGGGAGGCTGAGGCAGGAAAATGGCGTGAACCTGGGAGGAGGAGCTTGCAGTGGGCCAAGATCGCGCCACTGCACTCCAGCCTGGGCGACAGAGCGAGACACCATCTCAAAAAAAGAAAACAAAACAAAAACACCTGACCACTTTACCCTTTTCAAAAGGGTAAAGTGAAAAAAATTTAAGTGAAGACTGAGAAACTGTTGCAGACTGGAAAAGACCTGATGTGGCAGATAGAATCTAACATGGTGCCCAATGATGCCCACCTCTCGGTGTACACAACCTTGTATTCTAGTCCCCTCCCAGTGAGTGTGGTCAAGAACCGTGACTTGCTTATAAACAACAGAATACCAAAAGAGTAACGGGATGTGACTTGGGTGATGATTTTACACAAGTTTTTGATTTCTTTGTTCCTAGCGAACTCTCTTTCTGGCTTTGAAGGAGCATTCTGCTGTGTGGGATAAACCAACATGAGAAGAACTGAATGCAGCCTTAGGCCAACAGCCAGCAAGGCGCTGAGGCCCTTGGTCTAATAGCCTGCCCCAGAAGTTACAACATGCAATTACAAATAAAACTACATCATTTCACAAGTATTGTATCTTATAATAAGAGAACAATCCTAAATCCTCTGTCCTGTACCTTGTATCATTATTCATTCATGTCACCTATATTGGAGCATATATATAAACATACGTAAGAAAGTCAATTGTTGCTGTTACTGTTTTCAACCAGCTCTTATCTGTTGAATCAATTCACACAAGGAAAAATAAAAGCTTTTATTCTCTAGATAAATTACTTTGAAAAGTTTATTGCTGATATGCTAATAAAGGATAAGAATGGAATAATATAAAATATTCAGTTGAAATCACACAATGCAGAAAGAGTAGAATACAAAAATATAAACAAAGAACAAGAACAGCAAATATAAAACAGTAAGAAATATGGTTGGTATTAATGCAATTGTATCAATCACTGTGAATGTCTCTGGTCTAACTGCACCAATTAAAAGACACAAATAGCAAATCAAAAAACTATGTGTTGTTGTCTACAAGACACCCACTTTTAATTTTAAAAAGATACGTATAAATTAAAAGATACGATATACTTCACATGTATTAAAAAAGAAAAAATCTAAAACAATACTCTAAGTTTCCATCTTAGGATCCTAGAAAAGAAGAACAAATTAAATACAAAGTAAGCAAAAGAAAAGATATGAGATTGCAACGACAGTAAAAGCAAAGTAAGAGACATACCAACTGAATTTTTCAAATGAATATTAATTACGTATAGCACTTTCCAGAACACAGAAGTATCCAAATTTAAGAAGGAAAACACAACCCCAAATAGAATCTTTGCTAAAGGCATGCAGGGGTGATTCTCTCGTGAAATAAGTAGACAGTAATCTTCAGAAATGATCAACCAAAGGCATGTTAAAGTAGATAATTTCATTTTTTACTCAGGAAATACTTTATGAATAATCCACCAATAAGAAATTTAAGTAAGCAACCATTGCTACATATATAATGAAAACGAGCACAGGTGACATCAAAATACTTGTTACGCTCTGAGACACAGGAGAAAATCATGAGATTTGTATGAGAATATCAAAGAACGTGTTGGAGGAAATGCAGACACAGGTGAACCTGTGCAAAGAAACGTCCCGTGAAGGATCCACCGCCGCCGCATCTGGCGCATCTCCTACACGCCTCTCCTGCGTCCTGGCGCCAGGCGCTTTACTCTGCGCAGTTGGGCACCGGTTTCATCCACAGCTTCCGGTGAGGCTGCGCTCAGCTTCTGATGGATGGACGCTAGGGGGCGCAATGAGAACGCCGCTCTGAAGTTCTGCGGGGATCCTACCTACACCTGCAAAGTGACCAAGGGACGGAGGCCAGTGCTAGACGTGTGGTGCAGGTTCTAAACGATGGAGAAACGGGAACAAGAGCACCTAAGCACCTGAGCCTCCCTGTCCAGGAGCCTTGGGTCTTCTCTCTCCACCCTTGTTCCTTTCTAGACCCAACCCCTACTGATAATGCCCAGGGACCATCTTGACTCATTCTGTCTTCCTCCAGGCAGACCTCGTGGGCTGGGGCACCATTTTAAGAAACCAGAACTAGATATTCAAATCCCTCCCCACAGAATGCAGTCCTCAGGGAGCAGCCCTCCCTTCCCTGCCCAGTCCCTCCACGGTCAGCGCTTCCTGCTCCTACCTCCTCACGTATTACTCATCCCAGCGGTCCTTCCAATCCACTGCCCTCTTCTCATGCCCTGGCCTGTGCCACGGACACATTGTTTCCTCTTCTCTTTCCCTCCCCTGTTGGCTGGACGCACTGCTCCTCACTCTCCAGAATCTCCTCCAATGCCCCTCTTCCTGCAGACCTCCCTTGTCCATCCCAGTCCAGGTCTGATGCCTGTCCCCTGAGTTTGCAACGGCAGCTCTTCCACCTACAGTTTGGTGTCTGTAAGTTTCCTGAATCCTCGCTGGACTTAAACATCAGATAATTTTAAAACTTTTTCTATGCTCCTTCTCTGTAAGCCCCACACATGTAGTGGACAAAGAGCAACACAGAAGATTCTTCTTTATATTTTTCACAAATGAACTAATAAATCTCTCCAAATCCTCACCTGTATTCTTGTCTACTTCCCAGTAAACTCAAAGGGTCTTAATATGAAGAGGGTTTGCACTAGACAATAAGCATGCTTCTGTTTTGTTTTGATTTTGCTCCCTTCTGTTCTCAGGGCAGGATGGGAGCCCTGACTTCTCCTCAGCCTCTTCTCCAGTCTCTCCATCCTCAATCCACTGCAGAGCCCCTCTCATGGGCCAGGCTGCTTCTACCTCATCTGCTCCTCTTCTGTCCTTCAGGACAATGTTACCCTCTTAGAGCATGTAAAATCATCTTCTCTGGATTCATATCTATTAATATAGGTCCCTTAATAAATATTTCCAAATCCTTATTATTTACCCTATTTCACTAATTTTATTATGCTTGTTTTTGAATTTTTACCACATTTGCTTTTTGGCTAGTGTGAGTCAAGACATGGTTTTCATTATCTGCACTTGGATGAACCTTTTCTGGAATTTTCTTCTGTCTCCTTCTGGTAGGGCCACCTGCATCAACACTGGTAGAATGGAGGGAGATGTGTAAATCACACAAACGATAGTGCAGCCTCCTTTATTAAAAACGATTTCTTTATTCTCACTCTTCATTCCACAAAAGGAGAGGTTAAGATGTCCATTATTTGTTTATTTTATTTCAATTCTGGCACTTTTTATTTTCCCATGTTCTGGCTTCTTTTTTATTTTCTTCCAACTTTTATTTTAGATTCACAGTGTCCATGTGCAGATTTGTTATATGAGTAAGCTGTGTGTCACTGGGCCTTGATATACAAAGGATTTTGTCATCCAGTTTGTCCACATAGTACCCAACAGGTAGCATTTTCAGTCCTCACCCTTCACGCTCAAGCAAACCCTAGGGTCTATTGTTCCCCTCTTTGTGTTTGTGTGTACTCAGTGTTTATCCCTCACTCTTAAGTTAGAACATGTAGTATTTGGTTTTGTTTTATTGTGTTAACTCACTTAGGATAAGGCCCTCCAGGTGCATCCATATTGCTGCAAATGACATGATGTCATTCTTTTATGGCTGCATAGTATTCTGTAGTATGTATATGGCACATTTTCATTATCTAGTCCACCATTGATGGGAATCTAGGTTAATTCCATTTCTTTGCTATTGCAAAATGTACTGCAGATATCCACTCTTTAAATCAAATTCTGATTCAAAATCAGAATAGGACTATCGAGATACTTTAAAATTCATTGGCAAATGAATTTTAATGTTGTTTTCATTTTTATGTGACTAAAATGTATACTTCTATAATTCCACAGGGACTCTTAAATAAGTATAAAATAAAGCTATTTGCTGTATAACATTTTGACTGTGATATTTATCTTTTATTTTAGATGCATATTAAATCTTTCATTCAGTGGCACACAGTGAATGAACCCATGGAGGCTCCTACAGACATCGTAAGTAGAAAAATTCTCACTTTCCCTTTCATATTACAAATGCCAGCTCACTTGTCTGTTTTCCCTGTGAATTTGATTCACATTGTTCCTTCTTCACCTTAATTTTGCCAACTAGGAGCATACAGCCAGTGATATAATAATAATTGAATAATTGCCAGATGAATGAATCACAATGTTGTGGATAAATTATTATGGTTTGAATGTCTTACCATATGTAAACACATAAAAAATGGGTACATATGTGAATCAATGGTTTGCAAGACAGTGTATATCAAATATTGAAGGTCAGTGCAAGTGACACATGAAAGATTTGAAACAATGACCTTTGTCCTAGTATTGCCCCCACTTTAATGATTCCAAAAATTTTCCAGTGGCAAAGATCTTGGAAAACTTTTTTATTTGAGATGAAGCATCTGAAGTCTGAAAGAACAAGGTGGCTCTCTTTTCTAGAACAGGTCTGAAAAAGACAGGTCTAGTCACAGAAAAAACCCTAGAGATTGGCAAAAGTTCCTGCAGCACATCGGAGTTAAGAAACTAACTGAGGCTGGGCAAAGAATCACCTAATTTGATTAGAGGTGCCTCACACACAAGGTTGGACATAATTTCTTTTCTTAAACTACATCAGCCAAATTGGTAAACCTCAAAATTCACAGGACATTGGAAAGAAGACACAGATGGGTCTTGCCTCAGAAGTAGAGAATAATTGGTCCTACATTAAATACAGTATCTGAGTCTAAGTAGCAAACATAAGAGGCAAGATTTCAAAGAATAAAACTGTTCCCAAAAAATGTCTCAGAATAGGCAAGTGTATTTATTGAAATACGAAAATTTACAGTACCCAACAAGCTAAAATTCACAATAGCTGGCATTGAATAAATATTGGGAATGCAAAGAAATATAGAAATATGACCCAGAATGCGTAGATAATTTAATTATTTGAAACCGGCCCAGAAGTGACACAGCTGTTATATAACATTAAAAGTTACTGTTTTTCATACATAGTTTTTGTCACTGCACTCTATACATTGAAAAGTTAATAGAGACGTGGTGAAAATAAAGAAGACTCAGATAAAACTTCTAGGGAGGAAAACTACAATGTCAGTGATGTTTTAAAAGTACACGGAATGGTATTAACTGCAGATGAGACTTGCAGAAGAAAAGATTAGTAAGGTTGAAGATATGGCAATGGAACTCATCTAAAATAAAAGAGACAAACATAATAAACATGAATGAAAACAGTATCAGTGAGCTGTGGGATAGCTTCAAGCAGCCTCACATTATGAGTAACTGGAGTCCAAATTTATACAAAGTAATAAACCCACAAATTCAAAAACTCAGTGAGTTCCCAAACACAAGAAACATGAATATATCTACTTAAAAAGCACTTCCTGACCAAGTGGCTCCAAAACAATGACAAAGTATCTAGACAGAAGAAAGACATGTTGGTAGAAAAGAATAGAAATCAGGCCGGGCAGGCGCGGTGCTCACACCTGCAATCCCAGCACTTTGGCAGGCCGAGGCGGGCGAATCACGAGGTCAGGAGATCGAGATCATCCTGGATAACATGGTGAAACCCCGTCTCTACTAAAAATACAACAAATTAACTGCGCCTGGTGGCGAGCACCTGTAATCCCAACTACTAGGGAGGCTGAGGCAGGAGAATGGCGGGAACCCAAGAGGTGGAGCTTGCAGTGAGCCGACATAGCACCACTGCACTCCAGCCTGGGCGACAGAGCTAGACTGCTTCTCAAAAAAGGAAAAAAAAAAAAGAGTAGAAATCAGGATAACATCAGATTTCTCCATGAAAATGTGTCCGGAAGTGGTTCCTTCCAGTGGGTTCTTGGTTTCGCTGACTTCAAGAATGAAGCCGCAGACACTCCTGGTGAGTGTTACAACTCTTAAAAATGGTATGTCCGGAGTTTGTTCCCTCAGATGTTCAGATGTGTCTGAAGTTTCTTCCTTCTGTTAGGCTCATGGTCTCGCTTGACTTCAGGAGTGAAGCCACAGACGTTGGCAGTGAGTGTTACAGCTCTTAAAGGTGGCATGTCCAGAGTTGTTTCTTCCTCCTGGTGGGTTCGTGGTCTTGCTGACTTCAGGAGTGAAGCCACAGACCTTCATAGTGAGTGTTACAGCTTGCAAAGGTAGTGCAGACCCGAAGAATGAGCAGCAGCAAGATTTATTGTGAAGAGTGAAACAACAAAGCTTCCACAGCCTGGAAGAGAACTCCAGCAGCTTGCCTCTGCTGGCTCTCCTGGCCAACTCTTATTCCCTTGTCTCCGCCCACGTCCTACTGATTGGTCTATTTTACAGAGCACTGGTCCATATTACAGAGTGCTGATTGGTCCATTTTTACAGAGTGCTAATTGGTGTGTTTACAAACCTTTAGCTAGACACAGAGCGCTGATTGGTGTGTTTTTACAGAGTGCTGATTGGTGCGTTTACAAACCTTTAGCTAGACACAGAGCGCTGATTGGTGTGTTTACAATCCTTTAGCTAGACAGAAAAGTTCCCCAAGTCCCCACCCGACCCAGAAGCCCAGCCGCCTTCACCTCTCAAAAACAACACAGAAGTGACAGTGTGGTGATATTGTTAAAGCAATGACAGAAGAAAAAGTCAATCAGTATTCTATACAAAGCAAAAATATTTTCCAAAAGCAAGGAAAAACAAAGACTGTTTCATGTACTTGTAAGCAGAAATAACACGTCACTAGTAGACCCTCACTACAATAAATGTTAAATTTCAGGTAGAAGGTAAACAACGCCAGATAAAAATTTGAATCTACACAAAAGAGCAAAAAACACAGGGATTTGTAGTTTCATGAGTAAGTAATAAGATAATTTCAGTATTGTTTAAATATGTTTAGCATATAATTTACTATTTACACAAAAATAATTACAATGTGCTGAGAGATTGCCAGTAAAAGTAAACTGTATGACAAATTTACAAAGGTCAGAAAGGGAGAAATGCATTTATACCATTTTAAGACTCTTACACATTTCATACACTTGTAGGATATCACTTGAAAGTAGACTCTGATAAGTTAAATGTACACAGTAAACCCTAAGTCAACCACCAGAATAATAAAAGAGTTACAAATAATAATCCAATAAAAGAAAACTGAATCATAAAACATACCGTATTATTCCAAAATAAAGCAGATAAAGAAAAAAGAATCAAATGATCATTTTATGAAACATACCATAGTATTCCAAAATAAAACAGATAAAAAAGAACCAAATGATCATTTTAATTTTAAACAGTCTGCACAAACTCTAAGACATTGTCAGATATGGCATAAAAGCAAAAGCCAACTATAAGTTTCCTGAAGAAATGCATTTTAAATACAAAGATATAGATAGTGTAAAGGTAAAAAAATAGACAAATATATGCTATTATAACAAATATCAAAACAAACCTTTAATGGTGATGTTTTTAAAAATCAAACTAGATTTCATACCAAAATCATACCAGGAAGAAAGAAAATTAGTTCATAACAATATAGGTCAGTTTACCAAGAACCGACAGTAATCCTAATCTTTTATCACCAAGCAACAGATCAAAATACATGAAGTGAAAATTGATAGAACTTCAAAGAGAAACAGATAAATTAAAAATTATAGTTGGAAATTCTAATACCCCTCTCTCAATGTTAAATAAGTAGAGGAAAAAATATTGGTAAGAATATAGAATATTGGGAAAATGCTATTCTATAACTTGTTCTAACTGGCATTTATAGATTCATATGCTCCACGCAACAGCAACAGAATACACTCACCTTTTGGAAGCACACTGAACATTTAGAAAGATAACCTACATTCTGGGACAAAAACAAGTCTAAATAAATTTAGGAATAATTCAAGGCATACAATTGCTAACATTCATTCTGGATAAAATCTGTTAGCAAAGTAGGAATAGGCCGAAGTCCAACGAAGTTAACTTCCTTGAGCTGAAAAGACCGTTTACTAAAAACCTACAGCGAACATTATGCTTAACTATAAGAGACTTATGTATTTTCTCCAGGATTGGAAAAAGGCAAATATGTCAATTCTTACCACTTCTTCAACATGCTACATGGTGCCCTAGCTAGTGCAATCAGGAAAAAATAGAAAAAAAATAAGAAAAATAATACAGATAAGAAAAAAGAAAGAAAACTATTTTGCAGATGACATGACATCTGTGTAGACAATTTCAGGGAATCTACCAAAAAACCCCAAGAACTAATAATTGATTGTAGCTAGATTAGAGATATAAGATAAACACAGAATATTTGTGTGTGTGTGTGTGTGTGTGTGTGTGTATAAACTAATTTTTTTCTGAGTCAGAATCTCACTCTGTCACCCAGGCTGGAGTGCAGTGGCGCAATCTCGGCTCACTACAATCTCTGCCTCCAGGGTTCAAGTGATTCTCAAGCCTCCGCCTCCTGAGTAGCTGGGATTACAGGTGTGTACCACCACACCTGGCTAATTTTCATATTTTTAGTAGAGACAGGGTTTCACCATGTTGGCCAGGCTGGTCTCGAACACCTGACCTCAAGCAATCCATGTGCCTTGCCCTCCCAAATTGCTGGGATTACAGGCGTGAGCCAACGCGCCTGGCCAAGAAACTCAAATTTTAAAAATACCATAAAAATTTAAAAAGGCATAAATATGACAAAATTTGCATAATCTTTACACTGAAAATTATAGAACATTAATAAAATAAATAAAACAAGACCTAAATAAGTAAAAAGACATACCTTGTTCACAGAATGGAAAACTAAACACAGCAAAGATGTTAATTTTCCCCAATTAATATACAGATATAAATAAATTCCTACCTAAATCCCAACAAATTTTTTGTAGACATTAGTAGACATTCTAAAACTTACATGGAAAGACAAATGAACTAAAATAGCTACAACAGTTCTGAGAAAGAAAAATTACGTTGGAGGAATCACAGTACCTGAATATAAGATGTAGTGTATAGCTACAGTAATTAAGACATTGCGGAACTGTGGAGAGATACAGACATATATCAGTGAAACAGAATAGGGTCTATAAACAGACCCACAGAATAATAGACAAAACTTTTTGACAGATGTGCAAAAGAAATTCAGTGAAATAAGATTTAAATAGAAGGTGCTGGTTGTATATCCAACACACACATACAAAATGAACTTCACCTTATGCTTTACACCTAAAGCAAAAATAATCTCGATGGACTATTTATCTCAATATAAAATGTAAAACTGTGAAACTTTTATACAAGAAAATGTAGGAGAAAATCTGGGAACCTAAGTTTGGAAGAAGACATCTTAGACATGACATCAAAAGCACAATTCATGAAAGTAAAACAATCAATAAATTGGACTTCCATGAATGATAATGTTAAGTGAATGAGAAGTCAAGGTGCAGAACGGATAGAAATAGTTGCAAATCATATGACTGACAAAGGACTCTTATCGGGGAAATATAAGGAATTATCTAAACTCACAAGAAAATAATCTATTTAAAATGGGAATGTCTTCAATAGACATTTTGCTGAAGAGAATATATCGATGGCACACTACTATCCATTACAGAAATTCAAATTAAGGCCATCATGATATACCATTGTATCTACTGAAATCACTAAAACAATTAAAAATATGAAAACACCAAGTGGTGTTGGGAATATATAGTGGTACAGCTATTATGCAAAACAGTTTGACATTTTATTATAAAGTTAAAAATGCACTTACCATATGATCTAGCAGTCTACCCTTGAACATTTTTACCCTAGAGAAATGAAAACTAATGTTGACACAAAAATCTGTACAATGTTCACAGCAGCATTATTTGTACTGCCCAATTCAGGGAATAACCCAAATGTCCTTCAACCAGTGAGGAATAAACAATGATACATTTATGCAACAGAATACTACTCAGAAATAAACACAAACACACTATTGATACATGCAACGACATAGATTTCAAATCATTAGACTGAGTGAAAAAAAAACAAATATCAAAAGATTACCTTCCATACATTTATAAATATTTTATACTTTATAACACATTCTTGAAATTATAAATTTATAGTCATGGAGAACAAATCCATAGAGGTCAGGCATAGGACTGGAGGAGGGTATTATTAACACAGGGTTGCATGTGAGAATTTTTTTTTTGCAGTGTTGGAAAAATCCTGTATCCTGAGTGTAATGGTTGTTATACAAATGTATACATACAATAAAATTCAATATATTTGTATATATAAAGATTGCATATAAAAATTGGTGAAACCTGGCTGGGCGTGGTGGCTCACACCTGTTATCCCAGCACTTTGGGAGGCCGAGGTGGGCAGATCACAAGGTCAGGAGATCGAGACCATCCTGGCTAACATGGTGAAATCCCGCCTCTACTAAAAACACAAAAAAGTTAGCCAGGTGTGGTGGCGGGTGCCTGTAGTCCCAGCTACTCCAGATGCTGAGGCAGGAGAATGGCGTGAACCCAGGAGGTGGACGTTACAGTGACCCGAGATCGTGCCACTGCATTCCAGCCTGGGCCACAGAGCAAGACTCTGTCTCAAAAAAAAAAAAAAAATTTGTAAAACCTTAAGAAGCCGTGTAGTGTGTTAACAGTATCGTACCGGGCCTGGTGTGGTGGCTCACGCCTATAATCCCAGCACTTCGGGAGGCTGCGGCGGGAGGATCACAAGGTCAGGAGATCCAGACCATCCTGGCTAACATGGTGAAACCCCGTCTCTACTAAAAATACAAAAAAGTTAGCTGGGCGTGGTGGCGGGCACCTGTAGTCCCAGCTACTGGGAAGGCTGAGGCAGGAGAATGGCAGGAACCCGGGAGGCAGAGCTTGCAGTGAGCTGAGATGGCGCCACTGCACTTCAGCCTGGGCAACAGAGCAAGACTCTGTCTCAAAAAAAAAAAAAAAAAAAAAGTATTGTACCAATATCAAGTTCTTGGTTTTGATAATTGTACTGTATTAAATAACATGTTATCACTGGGGGCCAGCTAGATTTGTCATGGGTAAACATGGTTCACAATTCTATTTTGCTAGCAGTTTACCAGCAAGAAGCAACATGTTCTTTGTGTGCTCATTTCCTTAGTACTTTCATTCTCTCAAGTACACAAAACATATACTTTGAACTGGATCATTTTCTCACTTTAAGATCCCAATCAGCAATGTGGCCTTTGATAGCAAATTTTGCATCTCTGATTTGGCAAAACCAAGGCTTCCTATTTTACTCTTGAGAAATTTGTATCGCAGTGAACACAATATTGGGAATTAACTAATTTTGTAATCTGCCACTCTCCATTCATGACTATTAATGATACTCCTAGATGAGGACTGTGGCCAGGTCCCGAGTTTGAGATCAAGGTAATATTTATGCATGGTATCCCACAAATGCATGGTTGCAGGACTGGAGATGATACAATAAGAAGCAAAGAATAGGGAGGTCTAGGAAAAAAACGTATGCCAAATGCCTCATGATATCACTGCTGTTTAATGCTTAAAATTGAGTTTGGCTGTATGACATTGTTTCAGTTAATATCATAGTCTTGTCACAAAGGGTGTGACCTGAAGAAATGTATTTTCTCAGTCTTAGAGTATTGTGTTTTTAAACTTGTTTAAGTGCTGTTTTCTATTTTTATCTTTAAGACAAGATGTATAAATTCATGTGAATAACTATTAAGATAATGGCTAACAATCATTCAATTCATTTTACGTGTCAAGAATTGTTCCATGCGTTTTCCACGAATCACGTCATGCCATGGCTACTGTTACAGATCTGACTCAATGTAAGCTGATTCTCCCTATAAGAAAATGATAAGCCCCTGTAGTAAACCCACAGCTTAACTGGTAGGTGTTTAGTTTAAGCAAGTATACAGTATTTTACAACTGGGCAAGTGATCCACACATGCCATCTATGAAGTGATGTAATGGTAATCCCCATCACCGACCTCAACTCATCCTCCAGTCCTGGAGGAATAAGAAGGTCTACATGTTGAGCGTGGTAGAAAAGAAAATCAGGTTGGGACTCAGGACATACCTGAGCTTTCAGAACAGTCCAAGATGGTTACCATGATTTGAATATTTGATGTGATATAAAATAAATCCTCATTGCATCTTAAAGAAATGAGATTAAGATTTTTCTTTTATACCAGAATTTTTCAAACACGGTCTTTAGGCTTGAATTACAAATAGGCAGCACTTATAGCAAACACCGACACCAAAGTTCCCCAGAATGCCTCTCAATGTTTATTTTAAACACCGCCTTTGTCACTTGCTTTCTCTCCACTCTTTCCTCTGGTTTATTGTCCATCTGTAATGAGCCAACCAATCAGGCCACTCCCAAAAAAACTTACCAAAGGAATGTGAATGGTTTAGTTAAAAGCAATAAAAAGTATTTAAATAGCAGCTAAATCAAAATGACTGAATTGTGTATTCTAATTAGTAAATGAGAGGAAATGTACTTTTTCAATATGAAAACTGTTTCTCATATTATGTCATATACAACATAACTCTACAAGATGATGTATATTATAGTAAAAAGTAATATAACTTGGGTAGCAATTTGCTACTATATAAGATTTCAGAGATGCACATCCTTTGACCCAGAATGATAACTTCTACGAATATATTCTACAAAAATAACAGACCTCTAGTACAGACAAATGTACAGGGATGTGGACTCCAATACTGTTTCTTTTGGCAAAATACAAAAAGAAAACAAACTACTGTATATATCCATCAAAGAATAATGGATAATTTTTTAAATATACTATAAAACACCCTTTCAACAGATTAACATACAAACATCAGAGATAATCAGTAATTTCTGAATATTTAACACATCCACAGTAAAGACTATAGAACAGAACAGTGAGATGATTTTTCTTCCTATACAGTGGTGAAGAGGATGGTAGGGTGCAGCGAACCAGAAGGATAGTGTTCTGATTACATCACTTAATGCCTTTGTAACCTTTCAGTAGTTACCCTACCTATCACATTTTAGTGTCCTCACTTGCGCAGTGGATGTAAGAAGGCATACTATGTATTTTTTGAGTTATAAAGTTCCAACCAATTAAAGGAGCATTGATAACACCGCATGGCAATGCTATGACATATCTAGTTTAAATTAACACAATTACCATTGTATAGTCTACTGCACGCAGGAAAACAGAAATACGCATATTTGTGTATATAGGTATTTACGAGCATAGATCTGAAAACGCAGACATCCAAGTATGAATGTTGAAGGTGGTTACAAATTTCAGGATTCGGAAAGTAGATGACAGTCTATTATGAAATTTTTTTCTAGATTTAAATTTTTATCAACAAAATATTTTCTTCCCTCAAAAATTAGAAAGTTAACACAGCAAAATAATTACTCACATATAGTTCTGAATATTCTTCAAAGAAAATTTCTAAGTCTATAAGAAGACAGCTGAATATCATTCCTAAATGTCATATCAGGAATTTTGTTATTGGGATTTGTTTCCTGCCTCTGCTTCACCCTTAACTTTGTCAATGTCCTTTTATAATACTTTTAGAATACGGAAGAACATGGTGGTAAATTTCACATAACTTACAACACACGGGAAAAAAGGACCTACACTTGCTTATTTTGTGAGAGGTGACAGTGAAGAGATTTCTGCAACAGATGACTGAGTTAGGAGATGGCACACGAGGTACAAGGGTGGGGTAAGTTAGAAACAAAATTCTGAAGTCGGAGGAGTTTCATATAGAAGTGGTTCAAAAATGAAGTTCAATAGTTTTCGTATTAATGAATTTAATAAAGTTGTTTAAACGGAATGAAAATTAAAAGATTGGGGGTAAAAATCACAAACTTTTAAATAAGATCATATACTGGTAATAGTCACAGGATTTTAAAGATAATGTATAAAACTATAGAAGAAATTTTGCTTCTGGAGCTTTTGTGGAGATGAAAAAGTCCGAAGAACACAAAATAGAGAATCAGTATCCAAATCTAAAATCAAAATTGATGTTGACTTCCCATTAAACAAAAAACTCCACATCAATCTAAACATTCAAAAAAAAAGTCTTACCAATGTAATTGAAGTAGAAATATAAAGCGCTAATAATACAAAGGAATACAAAAACAACTTTATTTGTGGATTGTCATATGCATATAAAATCGATAGACATTAACAACACTTTTACGTTTTCCAGAAAAAAAAAGCCAATCCCTTTATATGGTAGGAAACAAACAAGCAAAATCCACGTCTGGTGGCCTAAACCCTAGAAAGAATGAGGTCAGGGGAGTTGAGCGATATTTCCCATCTCAATTTCCCCGCGCAAACTACAGACGAGAAATTCCTAGCAAGCGCCCTGATCTTAAAAGGACCTGGCCGAGGCCCAAGAAACTTAGGCCGGCAGGAGACCAGCCGCTCCACCTGGCTCCGCCTCACCATCGCTGAGCGGAAGCTCCTGGCCCGGCCCCCGTAGCCGACGGGCTCCCCGCCGCCCACGTGACCTTCCCACAGCACACCGCGAGGTAGTCTCCGATCTGACCCGCGCTTCTGCGGCTGTGCGCTGTCAGGCGCGTCCATGGCTACCGTCCCGGGACAAACCGGGAATACCCGGAGACCAGAAGCTTATTGAGTGTTCTCTCTGGGCTGTTAAGAAGTCAAGAATAAACAGTTGCCAAAAGTCTCTGTCACCCCAAGATCGATTTCTATATCCTTGCTGTTTTTCAGCATAGCATAAAATAAGTGTAAAATAACTTTTTTTTTTTTGTGGTTGCTTCCAGAAAAAAGCATTTCAGGTTGCATGGGAAGAAAATCCTGTAGTTTATACATTCTGTAGCTGCATTCTTACAGGTCAATCCTGAAAAGCTGAATCTGAAAGGTTAATAGCTTACGAAGTAGCGTGCACCCTAAAATACGTATTTAGACAAATGTACCAGTACCAACAAAATCACAGTAAGAAGAAAATACTCAAAAATGTTTTTTAAAAATAGCACTTTTCAACTATTCAGGGAGACTCCTGTTACAATTTTTCACTGAATATATTTTGTATATAACATAAAACTTGACAATAAAAATCTACAATCCAGAGTGGATGTATAAAGATTTTAGAATTTCCAGCCATATATTAATAAAGTAACCTTAGATTCTCCACCTTTGACCATATATATAAATTCCAGATGTAATAAAAGACTATGCATCTTAAATGAAAATTAAACAGCAATAAAATATTTCCTAATGTGTCCATGTGAAATTGGAAATATTTACATTTGTCCATAAAGTTATTAATAATGTTTAAGCATACTAGAGAAAGACTACAAATAATAGTTAAATATTTGTAATGTATTTGCAGTGAAGGACCCAATACAATGCTAATAAAATATCATGACCTAAAATTAATAATAAAAGCAACCTAATTTTAAAAATAATGTATTAAGTGACATGAGCAGGCACTTTTCCAGAAAAACACATAAATAACACAATAAACACTATGTATCCTCCAAAATTAAATAAGCTAATTAGAGAAGCCACTTTAGCCTGATTGGGGAGAAAATGAATTAGTAATACTCAGGCTTGAGAACTGCCTATGTAATTTATTACATACACATATTTTTTGAGACATTGTCTCACTTTTGGTGCCCAGGCTGGAGTGCAGTGGCGTGATCTCGGCTCACTGCAACCTCCGCCTCCCGGGTTCAAGCAATTCTCCTGCCTCAGCCTCCCGAGTAGCGAAATTACAGGTGCCCGCCACTATGCCCGGCTATTTTTTGTATCTTTAGTAGACACGGGTTGCCTCATGTTCAGGCAGGCTGGTCGCGAACTCCCAACCTCAGGTTACAGGCATGAGCCACGACACCTGGTCTGTTACATACACATTTTAATGTAGGATATGTATTGCTATATCCTTTTTTGACACATTGATTTTATTATTACTGAAGTGGAAGGTTCATCAGAATGCTTTCTGCAGCATTTTCTGCAAAATTTAAAAATAAAAATACGGCAAATTTTTATGAATGGGCCATAGGCAAATTGAAGGGTATATATATTCTGGAATACAAAGTGCTAAGAAAAATACTGCAGTGAATAACTAATGATATGGAAAGAGCACTATGACATACTACAAATAAAAACCAATTTGGAAAATAAAATGTGACTATCACCTATATAGCTATATATACACATATATATAGCTAGATCAATCTATTAAATATATATAGAAACATATACATTAGTAGATATAGATCTGGTTAAATGCTGTTGAAAGCATTATGAAAAATCTAATATCTATATTTATAGCTGTATCTACATCTAAATTGCTATCTCTATGTAGGTAGACATATAAAAGTTCATTTGGATACATTGGTAGATGTACTGGAAAATATGAACACATAAACACAGTTAAAAATGGTATGCAGTTGGCGGGGCGCATGGCGGGGCTCATGCCTGTAATCCCAGCACTTTGGGAGGCCACGGCGGGCAGATCACAAGGTCAGGAGATCGAGACCATCCTGTCTAACACAGTGAAACCCCGTCTCTAATAAAAAAAAAAATACAAAAAGTTAGCTGGGTGTGGTGGCAGGCGCCTGTAGTCCCAGCTACTCAGGAGGCTGAGGCAGGAGAATGGCGTGAACCCGGGAGGCAGAGCTTGCAGTGAGCCAAGATTGGGCCACTGCCCTCCAGCCTGGGGGACAGAGCGAGACTCCATCTCAAAAAATAATAATAATAATAATAATAATAATAATGGTATGCAGTTAAACGGAAAAAAAGATATTGTGTATATGTATTTTAATGTTTAATTTGTAATCTGTACTTTTGAATATTCACAGTAAATTGTACGAATTGTATAATTTAAAAGACATTATAATTTGCTGTTCATTGAAGTCCATCAACAGTGGTTCCTTGGAATCGTTTCTGTCCAGGACTCTGAACTCTGTCTTCACAATCACCACCAGGATCTGCAGCAGCTGCTGGGAGCCTGGGTTCTTAGAAATTTTAGTTTGCTCTCATTCTTCCATTTTTGGATGACAGATGGCGCTACAACATGGGTTTCTGATAGTTGCATAAATTTCTAACACTGACAACTCACATGTGAATGAAGTGGATTTTAACGTAAAAAAATGGGAGTTGTTCTCAGGGCTCACACATTTTCTTCGAGGAAGACAAATTAATGTAAATTTTCACAGGAAGAGTTTAAGGGCTTTAGCAACTGGGGAATGCAGGGCACTATCCCTGTGCTAAGAAAAAGCTGCAAAATAAACTCTCTTGAGTTCTCACTCAAATGTCTAAGAGCAGTTTCTGTTATAATTCAGTAATTTTTCTAGACACAGGATGGCTCCCCAACTCCAAAGTGACAGGAATATTAATATAATAAACAGCGAGCCTACAGGAAGATATAATTGTGGTATATCTCAGTTGGAATATGCAGAAAATGGATAGAAGAGGTAGTGGAAGAGGTGCTGGAAAATTGTGAGTGAGAACAAAAACAAAGGTATACATTTAAACTGAAAGACTTCAATAGAGAAGGTAGTCACTTCCCTCAAATTATTGGAGCACAAGCGAATTTCCCAATATTAGCAATTTTTAAGCTATGAGCAAAATCTTCCATTAGCCACTTTGTTTTAGGGTATTTCTAGGGGCTTATGGGCTTACAGAAGACCCTGCCTCATGATTTAACTAATGCATTTGTCACTTCTGGATGGTCAACAAGTGCTAGTGAAAAAGGGATAACAGAAAAATGGTATAAAGCTGAATGTAGCCCATGCGTATATAAACTCATATATTATAAATAAGATACTACAAATCAGAAAGGAACTGAATAATTTATTTTTGAAGGAAAACAATATTCCAGTAAGGAAGTGCTGGAAAAAAGCATAGGAACATGTCAAAGTCTACAGAAGCCAGCCTGAAGGAGTCAGAATTCCAAATAATTTATATAATCTCCCCTTGAGGAGGTAGAGCGTATCTTATGACTTAAGTGTGGGCTTCTCATAGTGACTTCCTTCTAAAGAGTATAGTATGGAAATGGAGAAAAATAAATACTTTTACAGTGGAGAACCCTGAGAATCATTGTCCAAACCAGGTGTTGAAGGTCAACATCAACAGTGATAATTCATGTTGATAACATGTACCATTGATAGGATGTTATAAAACTGGCAGTTTATCTTGATGAACCTTCTCCCTCAAAATCCATAGCACCAGTCTAATAATGACAAAATCATAAAATAGATCCCAATTGATGGATGTTTTACAAAATATTTGACCAGTAATTCTAAAAAGTGTCAAAGTTATCAAAAACAAGGAAAGTCTAAAAAAGCCATCACAGTCTAGAGGAGCCTAAGGGAACATGATGAGCAAATGCAGTTTGGAATTCAGACTGAGATCCTGGACGAGACAAAGCACAGATTAGATGGACACCAGGGAAACTTGAGTAAGTATGCATTTTGGTTAATAATACACCAATATTGGTTCATTCACTGTAATAAATGTACCATACCTACGTAAAATGTCACTAAGGGCAAAACTGGGTGTCAGATACTCTGGACTATCTTTAGGAGGAACTCTGAGTAGCTACATAGGAAATTTCTTTACTACTTTCCCATCTTTTCTATAAATTTAGAACTGTGTTACAAGAACTTTAATTTTAAAATGTAGATAAAAGGTAGTAAGGGATTTAACCCAATGATCAAAATGAGAATGATGAGTCCAAACCAATATAAATCAGTGAATGAATGAATGAATGAATGAGGGTGAAAGTAAAACTCTTCCAGACAGTAGGATAGCAACTAATAACTAAAGGATAAATGATAAAGGAATTAGAAAGTCAGGAATTTATGCTAAAATAGTAAGTTAAATTGTGATTATGTATCTTCCCACAAATTACCTTTATTAATTACAAAATGGAAATGTTAATTATAGAGAAATCTATCCTAATCAAGTGATCAAAGTTACTATCACCAATATTGGTAAAAATCAACATCATTTGCCTCATTGAAAAGATGCTCTAAGAAGGACACAGCATCTCTTCAATAACATTCTTGCTGAAAATGCATAACATAAATCTAATCATGGAACAACATTAGACAAACAGAAATTGAGAAATAATTCACAAAATAAGTGACAATAGGCCTCAAAAACCTAAAAGTTATCATTCTCAAATAAATGTTGAAGAATTATTCTAGAGAAAAGGTGATGAAAGAAAGATAGTTAAATGCAACATATTATCCTTGATTCTAAACTAATGGCTGTAAAGGACATACTTGTGACAAGTGACAAAACTTGAATATAGATTGTGAATTAGATAATAGCATTTAGTCAATCCTAAATTTCCAGAACCATTGTTATGTAAGAGGATGTCAGTGTTACTGGAAATGTACTCCAAAATATTTAGGATTAAAAGAACATTCTTTATCTAATTTATTAACAAAAAATTTGTAAAAAGTGTGTGTGGAGGGTAGTGGGTGTGACGTTTACGCAAACCCATATATCTATCCATGTCTATAGAGAAAGACAAAGATAAAAATAATAAATCAAATGAAGCAAAAATGAAGCATTTTAAACAAAATATCAATGATGAATCTGGGTAATGAAAGTATAGGAGTCCCTTGTCCTATTCTTGCAACAGTTTTTTAAGCTTAAGATCACAGAAACAAAGTTACAATAAATAATTTTGGGAATAATTTATTATTTTATTAATCTAGAAAAAATATGCATCACTATATTCATAAAAGTGAGTTTAACAATACTGTGCTTAGTGGCTATGATAACTACTACTGCAATTCTGGAATCAAATAATGAAACTACACTATCATGTATTGGAAATAAATTAATACTTTAATTTTCCATACTTCTATTTATTCTATATACATTTCAATATTCCGCTTTACAAAAATCATAAACATTTGAAAGGAATGTTAGAAAAATGTTGGAAATAATGCCAGCGTGAATGATAAAATAAGTTTTGACTGTTGTTAACTAGTATGCCTGACTAATTCCAGTTATGCCTGATAAAAATATTTGTGAAATGAAAGACTAATCCAAGTAGTTAGAATGTTTTGGAATGTTCTGAGAACAAGATAAATTCCTGAATTTCAACTGAAAGAAGTAAATGAACAAGTTGTATTGTTATTTATCATTTCCTCTTTGTCTTCAATACCTCAATCATTAGCAAAATTGCAAAAAAAAAAGCCTTGAAGTATCATCATGTTCTTCATTTCTTCATGGTTTTCCCACTCTAAACATAGATATCTACCTCAGGTGCTTGATGCTGAGGCTTTCAGCTGGGCCCATCCATCTACCAACTGCATCACCAGGATTCTAGCCAGGACAGGAATAGAGCCTGGCATGTCTTTTAAAGCCATAGAAATGTATTGGAGATTATCATTTGCTTTCTGACTGCCAAGAATAGATGCTGTGATATTTTTCATGTGGTTGAAATATTTGTAGTGATTTTGAGTTAGAATTTAAAAAAAAATTCTTGTCCACACAGGAAAGTCTATGCATAATGAACAATAATGGGTTACTCTACAGACACTACCTATTTGCATCTAAGTATTCATGCCTCTCTGGGTGTGTTTTCCCCTCACTCCATCGAAATAAATCTTTCAAACATCACTGTGAACCTTCATGCTGTTAAATCTGGTGGACACTTCTCAGCACTTGTCTTATTTGACCGCTCATGTGCATCCACGTATTTCTGAGCCTCCCCTTTAAGTAGCCTCCTTTCTGTTTCTGAGCCTCCATTTTCCATGTAATTCACTGAACTCTCTGACTTGTCTAACTCAGTTTTGTTTATTGATTCCTCCTCCTCTGTTCATAATTCTAAAACGTTGAAATACTCAGTATGATAATAGCCCCTACATGAATCCATTTCCATGCATGCAAATGTGGCAGCAATAATTCCACTCCCTGCATCCAATCCACTGGGTTGTTCTCTCCCACACTGACTCTGGGTCTAGCCAAGTTCATTGCTTTGGTCAATTCATTGCTTAGGAACAATAGCAAATGTGACCCATCTATAGATGTAGAAAAAAATGCTTACACGTTTGGGCTTGTCTTCTCCTGCTACTTCTGAACTCTGAGGTTATATGAAGCAGACTGGGCAAGCCTGCTTAAGGATAACAGACATAATGCCAAATCATCCCTAAGCTGCTACCAAGCCAGCGTTCACATATATGAGGCCATTCTAGACAATCCAGGGCCAGATGAGATGGCCCAGATCAGAAGAACCACTAAGACGACCCACAGGATCATTAGAAATGTAGCTGTTGTTTTAAACCACTGGTTTGGGGAGATAAATTGATATGCACCACACAGCTATGTGACAAATACATAGATATCTAGAAGTGGGGCACCACTGTAAAATTATATATATATATATATAAAACACCTGTGGCACTGGCTCTGAGATGCAGCAGCTGGTATAAAGGGAAAGCACAGTGAGGAATCTGTCAGGAAAAGGTGACCAAACCTCCTGTGGGCATGATCTGGAAAATGGAAAATTGGTAAAACTATCACCAGTTGAAGGATCTACCTATGATTCATGGACCTTGGCAAGATTATTTTCAGGTGCAATGTTTCAAGCATCAATTGATTTTAGTTAATCATAAGATAAAACAACAACAAAAAATGATGAGCTAAAGAAATAGTTGCTCAGGACATAGGCAAAATTTAGAGGAAACACAGGAGAACCAGAATGTGCTGGGTGGGAAAATAAAACTATTTCTCATGCACAACCTCAAGTAAGCACAGAGAATTTAAATAATAAATTATTAATACTTTAAGCCACTGAGTTTGGGGATGGGAAAACCAACACATACATCATGGCTTTAAATATGCAGGCACGTGACTGACTCCCATGTTTTTTTATCTCTAGTACAAACTTCTTCTAAGCTTCGCACATACAAATCTTACAGCTAACTTGAAACTCACTTGAATTTTCACAGATTTCTTTCATGCATCAAAAGTCAGAAATGGCACTCCGATTTTTCCTTCTTGAAAGCTACTCCCACTCCACCATTCTGCATCTCAATAAATGGCATTGCCTTTAGAACAAGCAAGTTAGGTCCAACACCTAGTTTATTCTCCATACTTCTGAATAACCCACTCCCTCCACCTACTCTCCTATTTCAAATTCTATCTACCTTGAAAAGAATAACAAATTTATGTGCTTTTCATCACTGAAGTAATTGAAGCAACTATCATCTCTTGCCTAAGTGACTGTAAAAACCTACCAAATGATGTAGCAGGAACATACTTGGGGATATAACTTTATTTTGTTCCACCTCGTATTTTTCTCTTCATTTCCCCCATTCAAGGACACAGTCACATCTCTGCTCATTAAATTACTCAGGACTTCAGTAAGGTTACATCTGTAATGTCCTTGAGTCTTCCTAGTTTCTGTTTTCGAAACCCACATCTTAGATGAGGGAGAAGCCACGATAATAAGGCAAAATGCCACAGTTAGAGCAGGGAGGAAAGAGCAGAACAGAATGAGCAGTGAGAGGCCTTCAAAAATGCATCGCCTCTTCCTAGTCTCCCTCAGAATCCTCACTTTTGATACAGCCATGAAGGGCACAGGAACAGAGATTTCATAATACAGCAATAGCACACAGGCTTCAGACGGGCAGACTGTCCCTCTCCTGCCACTACTCCCTCTCAGAAAGCGCAGGAGTTCAGCCAGGCTGGGAGGGGAGACTCTTCAGAGTGAGATCCTGGAAATGAAAAGTTTCTAGTTTTCTTTGGGCTGCTTCCACCACAAGCTCTCCGCCCCAGTATCAGCACCCCTCCCCAGTGTCTAGCTCAGTGCACGCATCAAAATCACTCGCAGGGCTTGTTAGACATCGGCGGGTCCACTCCCAGAATTTCTGACTGACAGGGCAGGAGTGGACTAGGCATCTGGTTTCTAACAAGTTCAGTCAGCCCTGGCCACTGAGGATGGATCCCCCAGGGAAGAGAAGGCGGCGGGTGCAGGGCTCAGATGCTGTGGTGAGGCTTCCCTAGGACGGCTCACTTCCAGCTTGTCAATCTGCCCACATTGCCTTCATGGAGCTGCTGTCTTTCCAAAATTAGGGTCTGTTATTTGACTCTAATGCTACCTTGGTGACCCGCACAGCGTATTTCCAAGTCCTAACAAACTTCCCAATTAGACGTTGTCAGAGAACAGAACGGGGCAATGCCTCTGTCACTTGGTTGCCGCCTGCCGGCGCAGTAACAAATCAGAAAAGGAACACTTGTGGCTTGCGAGCTCCAGCGGAGGGAGGAGCTGGAGGACAGAATGACAGGCCAATACCCCTTCCTGATCCCCCCTCCCAGCCCTCGAGCTTTCTGGAAGTTACCAAACTAGCGCAGCCGCAAAGTGGACTCTGCAATGCTGTAAGAATGATGCGCAGGCGCCAGGAAGCCCCCTCCTCGAGCAAAGTTAGCCCCTGCAGTGTATCAAGAGTGCGCATGCGCCCAGAAACCCCTTCCCTCCTGAAGCCGACCCCTGCAGTGCGGTGGAGAGACTGCGCATGCGGCAGAAGGCCCCCCTGCCTCTGGGCTATTAGCTGATCTCCACCCATTTCCTCCCACCTCTCATTCCAGGTGATTGACACTAGCTGTGGCCTGGTGGATGAAGGCCTGCAAAATGGTGGCCCTGTGAGACCCGTTTCCCTACGCAAATGTGGCTTGCACATTCTGTGTTGCTGCGACATCACCTAAGCACCTGTCCTCATCCCCAGATGCACAGATCTTAGGACAGGAAAGTGTGCTGACAGTAGGTCGAGGTCAGATCGGCTCAGATTTCTTGAAACAGGGCTTTCTTGGGTTGTGATTCTCTTTTCACTCTGAATTCTTCAAAGCTCCTTATTCTTCCTCCCTAGAGATGTCATCTTAGGGGCCTGCAACTGGCTTTGCCTTTTCTGCTTCGCGTAACCGGTGTTTCTTTTCTTTTTTTTTTTTAACCTTAGAGACAAGGTTGCTCTGTCGCCCAGGCTGGAGTGTGGTAACGGGATCACAGCTCCCTGCAGCCTCAAACTCCCAGATTCAAGCAATCCTCCCACCTCATCCTCCTGAGTAGCTGAGACTACAGGCAGCTGAACTGCACTCAACTAGTTCTTTTTCTTTGTGTGAAGGAGGGGGTCTCGCTATTTTGCTCAGGCTGGTCTTGAACTCCTGGCCTCAAGCCATCCTTTCGCCTCAGCCTCCCAAAGAGCTGGGATTACAGGCACACCTGGTCACTGTTACCAGCTCTTAAAATTTACACACCTACAGCCATGAGGCACTAAGCTTATTCTGGATTTTAACATCTCACAGATACAAGAAGTCAGGACAGAAGCACAGGCGGAGGGCCTAGTTACTTTTGAAGGGAGTCTTATTGAAGGGGGAAGACTCAATTCAAAAGCAGAGTTTTGGAGCAAGAAAAGGAGAGGCAGAAAGCACAAGTGTCCCTGCTGGTCCCCTCCCCGCTTCCATGTCCTCACTAAATCCTTACCCTGCTGTTCCTTAACTCTTCCCAGGCTAAGAACCACATTTCCCTAATCAGCTCATGTTTAAACAGTCTGGTTTCAAACTGGCCATGTTATAAACCACACCTTCATCATCCTGTCTCAAAGACCCAGCTAAACAAGACTTCTCTGGGAAGCACAGATCTGGGATAACACAGCAAAGTTCCTATTTCTCACATCAGTTCAATACTTCTTAAGGTATAGGGTTTCTCTTACTCAGACTATAGCGACAGCTTCCCTAGATTGCTTCTTCACACCTCTATCAGGAACGCATAACTACACAGTTTCATCAGACTGAATAGCAGGAAGAGGAATCTGATGCAGGTGAAACCTGATCGGAGCCTCATCATCTCTCCCTGGAGCTTCAGAAAATGTCTCCCTGCTTCCACCCCTGCCCCTCCCTCTCGCTATATCATTCATACAGCTGAATGAGAATGAGACCATGCACAACCTCTCTGTTCAAACCCTGCAATGGCCACGTATTCGGCTCAGAGTGGAAGCCAGATTCCTCAGCATGCCCTGCGCACTAAGAATGACCCTCCGAGGTCAGCTGCACTCCAGCCACGCTGGCCTCCTTGCAGAACCCTTGAAAAATGAGCTCTCTACTAGGGCTTTTGCCCTCCCTAGGACACACTCCACTCTGCATCTGTTGATTAACTCTTTCATTTCCTTCAAGTTTTTGCTCAAAACTCAATTCAGCTGAATCCTGTCTTGGTCATCCTATTTACTTTTGAAACCTGAGGCATCAAGTGCTCTGTAGTCATCTTACCTTCATGCACTTGTGGTTCACCGCTCTCATTGCCTTCTTACCTATGATATAATTTAATACACATAAAATATAAATGCAGAGTAGTATAAATTCTGATTGTAAACTCCATGAGATCAGGTAGCTTTAGTTTGCACACTTATATATTCCAAGCTCCTGGGACAGTGCTTCATATATAAGGGGTATTTGAGAAATATTTTTAAATAAGTAAGTGAATACTTAGGTCTCACGGTTAAGACACTTAATATGAAATAACAGTTTAGGAAGCGTGAGTTGATTGGGAGAAATAGCAAAAGAAAAAAGTGGCATAGCAAAATTGTTAGGCTCAGAAACAATCTTCCCAAACTCTTTTTTCGTGTGTGTGCACAAAGAGGGTAATGCCGTCACAATGAAGACTTTGTCAAGAATGATGAAGTCTGTACAGGCACCAGAAAGACAACTCCAGAGAGGGAGGTGCAGGCTTGCTGCCACTCTCCTCTTCCTGCCTCAGGAAGCCATCCTACACGATGTTCACCAACCTTGCTTCCCTGGAACCAAATGTGCACACATTTGGGCATGAACTTGTTTTCCCTAGAAGACCTCAATTTCACAATTGGTGGCCTCAGTTTTAATATTTTGGTCTCTACATGTCTGAATCACATAGCCCGTCCTCAGAAGTCCACTTCTGTCCCACAGCCAGGGAGGGTTTCGAGGGATCAGCTGCCTAGAATGAGCAATGGAGACTGACAGGAGTTGTAGTTCCCTTTTTGAGATCAGGGTAAGGCTACCCGGGACCCTTGGTTCTGTTCATGTGACCTGAGAGAACCCTCTTCTGGGAGAGATATTTTTTAACAGCTTGCAATATGTAAAATATGCCTACACTTAAGACTTAACCATTTTATTTTTCCATAAGTAATATTTTAAAGAGGAGAGAATAAGAATGTCCCACTGCAACATTGTTTGTGATAGTGGAAAAATTAGCAATGATCTGATTATCTATAAATAGATGGCTGACAACAAAATACAGTGTACGTGATACTGCGTATCATAGAGGTGAAAAAAAGAATGCAGGATCTATAATGCTGATATTTTACGAAGTAAGAACAATTTAAAATTTCACTGATAATTAAAAAACAACCTGTTCTATAGTCACTTTTGATTACATTTGTAGAGGCATCAAACCCTTTGTGGATGCTGATCAATTTGTAAAAAGGATCACAAATTTTAAGTTAAACGAAGAAGGGGAATTGACCATAGGACACTCATTAATAACTTTAAGCAATGCTGGATTGATTATTTGACCATTTGCCTTAACTATGAGAATCATGGGTCAGTTTTAGATTCCTGTTCCACTGATGTCCATCATCACCCTGGCTTCAGACCCTCGGCTTCAGCCCCACTGCATCTATGCAGAGCCCGGTCGGCCTGACCTCTCTACCCAGCTGCTCCAATTCAGCACCTCTTTCCCCAGCAGCTCCCAGGGCATTTCTGAAGCAGTTCACTTCTCACCCAGGACTCCCAGTTTTGAATGCTAGATGGCGCTGTAACCTGATTGAAGGAAGACTGTCCCAACAAAGATAACTCAAATGGAAATGAAAATCATTTTAAAGCGGTCCATTCGGATGTGTTTGGGATTTACTCTTCTCCTTCAAGGAAGAGGTGTCAGCGCTCTTGTTAGATGTTTCTGTTGATGTTAGATGATTCCGTTGATGAGGAGGGCTGACCACAGCAAAGAACTCGGACGCTGAGGTGCTCCCCCTTAACTCACCGTTTCCCCAGACCCATTATCCCAACCAGTAATCACAGTCTTGGGGAAATAAAACTTTTCTTGGGGACCTGCCACGTTGGAATCTCCATAAATAAGTCAGATAGGGCAGCCTAAGAAAGGTTTGCTTAAATGAATGATATAAAATGGCTAAAATTTTGCATCAGAAAAAAAGGCTTTAAATGACAATGGTCAATTAGAAAAAATATTCCCTCAAAATTTATCCTGAATTTAGCTGTTGTTACATTATGAGAAAAAATCTGCCAAAAGTGGTTTCATTGGAAGAACTTTTGACTGCTGGTACCTACAAAGATTCTGATTTACAGATTTTCTAGTTGATTACTTCTGAAGATTCTATAAATATGAATGATAAGATAAAAAATTAGATTTGTGTTTCATCCAAATGTACATCAAAAGTTATTCAAGCAATTTGGAATCTTCTAAATAGGATAAAGTTGAAACATTGAAAATATTGTGTTGCAATATTTGGCTAACGTTTGAAAAAAAATGATAGCTAAATCTCTGTTTTAAAGCCTTTCTAAAGTAAATCCCAGTGGTATAAAATCAGCAAAAGGTAGTGTAAAAAAATAGTGAAAAGGAAAGCCATCTTGGTGGAGATACCAGCAACTTTTATAACTAGATTACATAAGAGAGACCTCTATGCATCAGTAAGAGAAAAAGTCATAAGCCAGGGGAGATGGGCAAATTATTTGAAAAACTACAGCAACATAGGAGAGGATTAAACATGTTCACTGGCAAGTTGTATTTCCATTTTGTCCTTCTACAACAATGTACCCAAGCACACATTGCTGCCCTGCAGACACCAAGGACATCTGCCAGAGGTTGGGATAACCAGGATGCTGACATTCTGGAAGCAAACAACGTTAATGGACAGTAAGTAAATCATTTTATTTTCCAAACATTTAATTGTTTTGTACGATTGTGAATGTATTTTTATGCTTTAAGACTTCCTTAGATAAAGCAATGTAGGAAAATTTTAAATGACAGATAAATGAAAAAAGTTTTGTTACCTTTATCTGCAGGGAGTTGGAGGCGTCACAAGTTATAAACATTGGAACATTTGTGAAATAAATATTTTGAAACAATTAAAATGTTACAGACTTTTCAGATCATATATCAGGAGTATATGCAGAAAAACATGAGCAGTACATTCCCCATATTTCAC
The DNA here is from genome assembly GCF_009828535.3 of Hylobates moloch. Taxonomy (NCBI): domain Eukaryota; kingdom Metazoa; phylum Chordata; class Mammalia; order Primates; family Hylobatidae; genus Hylobates; species Hylobates moloch. Next base: position 84,859,800 of record NW_026652289.1, on the reverse strand, counting down.
AGTAAAAATGGAGATGCATATATTTTTCCAATACGGAATAGTTTTATGTTCACCCTCACTAAGCAACTCTTGACCAAATATTTAATGAGTATGAGTTTTAGGGTCACATTATCATTAGTTCTCTTATGTCTCTGTCCCACCCAAACATAGAAATGTCCACCCTAGGATCTCACTCCTATTCAGGCATCCAGCTGGACCTATCCATCTACAAAGCCTTCTCTGGGCTCCTGGCCAGGGCAGGAATAGAGCCTGGGATGCTATGTGTTTCAGAGTCACTGAAATATGTCAGAGGTTACCACGTGCTCCCTCAGGATCGCTGGGGGTTAGGAATAGAGCACGAGAATGTTTATTGTGGTTTGTTAAGTTTCTTGCAGAAGTCTGAATTGGAAAGTGTCCCCTGACCCTCCTCAGGAGAGAGTGCGGTGTAAAGGGAGATAAAGTGTCTCTTCCTGTGGTTACACAGCCTTCACTTTCGAGCTTGCTTTTAAGGGGTTTCTGTTTCTATCCCTCCGACAAAGACTCTTGCCTAATCCTCTGCTCCTCTGCTTTCCTTCATGTTGTGGAATCTAAGGGACACGTGCCACTGCTCATCTGAGTTGACCATACAGAAACCCTTGACTGCCAGCAGACCCTCTCCTGCCCACATCTCTGCATGCTCCTGGGCTTCAAGAAAACTCTAGCCAGGACTTTTCTGCCTCTTTTTCCTGCATTCTCAAGGCTCTGCTGTCCTTGAATGAAGTCATACTCCCCCTTTTGAGCTCATCATTCACTTCTTGTGAAATCCCAGCTTCATGTTTGTTCCTCACTGCAAACCTTCACCTATCTGAGTCCTCCCTGCACCAAGGGCAGGGGCCCAGCAAGATTTGAAGGGGTGGGAGTGGTGGAGGGAGAGAGTACTCTCCTTCTCTGATCCCCTTGGCAACTCTTTTTTCTGGATGCCTGGTGTGAGCTTTCCTGAAGGGGCAGGGAGTCTGCAGGAAAGTGGCTCTGAAAGCCACAGATTTCCTCAGCAGATGCAATTAGCACATCCTGGATTCTACTAGACTAGAGTGTGATGCCTGCAGGCCCTCCCTTCTCTCCTCACCCCAGGTCCATGTCCCAGCCACTGGGGGCCTCTGGTGGTCACAGAGGAATGGAGATGACCAGGTGCACATACCGATTTTTTTTTCTGCTGCGCTGTTTATTCAGCCTTCCAGAATCTTCTTGTCACCCACCTTTAAATAACTCCCTTATGAAAAGAAGCAGCTGCCCTTCCTTTCCATGGTTATCTGGGTGCATTTTTTACACTCTGCGAATCCAATATCTCTTCCAGGTTTGCATGATTAGGGTATTCACTTAATAGCTAGCGACTGACTCCTCTTTGTCTTTGGCTACTACAGTCTGTCTCTCCTAGTGGCACATCCATATACTTTATGGCAGGACAGGGCATGATCTGGGGAGGGACTTCAAGGAGAGAACACAAGGGGCCTCTGGGCTGCTGGGGATGCTGTTTTTCTGGATCTGGGTGTTGGATACACAAGCGTGTTCACCTTGTGAAAATTCACTGTGTTTACCCTTAGAGTACTCAATTTTATGTAGTTTTCTCAAAAGAAAGCCAACAAACAAATGAATTAGCAAAAAATAATAAACCAAAATATGAAACAATAACAAAAAATTACTTAGGGGCTTAAGCAGAGAAACGATCCAGCAAAAACACACACACACAGAGACATACACACACACCACCCCCCCACACACACAGAGACACCCTGCCCCCCAACACACACACACACACACCGATAACAACTACTGCTCCAGCTCCGCATATAAGGAGGCAGCCCAGGAAAGGGTGCAAGTAAGAACCTCAGAGTTCCATCAAGAAATACATGCCTACCTGCCCATGATCCCTCTGAGCCCAGAAAGCTTGCTTTGTACCCACTGCTGACAATGTGACCTTCCTTCTCCTTATCACCAGGTACAGGCATGGATGCTATTTTTTTTCTCACAGGCTCAATTTAAAACATTCTCGTTTCTACCTGGTCACTTTATGCAGTACTATGTTTTCAGCATCTCATCAGAGACAACAGCTGGGTAAGGCTTTTAGAAATTGAAAGCCTTGTATGAAAATTGAGGCTAACGGCAGCAAAACTCACACTTCTGCACTCCAAACCTTCATACCTGAGGTCATGCTTTGTCTTTCAGGTGGCCTGAAGCCAGTCTTTAAGCCTTTTGGTTACTACTTTTGAAATCAGCCTCCTAGTCATTCCAAAGGTCATATCCTCAGTCCAGGTTTGCTGTGTCTCTGTTTATTGTCTTTGATTTTGAGTGTGCATCACATTTTCCTGTTTCTTCGTATGTTGCATCATTTTGGATGACTTCCTAGACAGTGTGAATGAAATTTTATAAACAATCTTGATTATGACATGTTCTTCTAACTGTGATATGTTCTTATGTATGTATGCATGCATACATTATATATTAAACAGGCAACTAGCCTGGCTGAACAAAAACTGTAAACTTGGTCTCCCCTGCACTGGTGGAAACTGAAGTCTCTGTTCAGTCTCAGGTGAATTGCTTACAGTCTTCCCTGTGTGCATATTTCAGGGACAGTCAGAGTTGCGCAGCGTATATAGACAGGATTTAGGCCCCTCCCCCAACCATGACTCTCTTCTTTCTGAGACTGTACTCTCCCCCCATTTTCTAGCTCATGTGACTGCCCCAAACTCTATCCTCTGGTTTTTCATGCCAGTGAAGCTGCAGGTTTTTCCATTGGAATTTAAGCTGTCCTTCATGGCAGGGACTTGGAACTTCCCCCAGGCTGAAAACGATAAAACAATGAGAAACTCACCCAGTCCCATTCCCCTATAACTAAGTGTCTGCCTGTTTCTGACTGCCCCCTAATGAGTTCAGAGAGTTGCTGTTATAGTTTATCTTATTTTTATTTAAAATTATGCATATTATTACCTTTAAATAATATATTTAAAACATTTTAAATATTTGCATTATTGCTATATTTATGGATATTAATATGAAATAATACACCAATATGCTATTAATGTAAAATAGTTACAGCACTCATATTTAAGCATTTACATATATAAAACTCAACCTATATTTAGTGGGTGTTACCAGCAGGAGGACTGCTCCAGCAGGATATACTTGGCCTGAAGCAGATCCCCAAGTTGGTTGACTTGAAGCACACATGGAGATGCCCATGAACAGCTCCAAAGCTCCAAGCATAATTACATGTGAAGAGACAGTAGAGGAACATTTCTATAAATGCATGTCAGGGCCTCCCTCTACACAGAAATGACAGAAAATTGTGTTTTCACATACCACAAGCATTGATGTGGGGTATGGGGAGATGGGTTGGTGATGAGGTGCAAAGGCTGATACAACATAAATAGTCCCTTTCCACGCAGCCACCCAAAAGAAAGACATAGGAGAAAGGAATACCCTGGAGAGGTCCATGAAGGAGGTGTGGGCCAAGGACAGAGCGCCCCACGGAGGCCTGCCTGCTCACCCCACCCCATCACACCTCCTCGGTCATCCCTAGTCCTGAGGAATGAAACCTCAGAGTCACATGACTGTTCACCCTTGTCAAGAGCATGAAATGCTGTTCTTTGTTTTAATAAAACAAAACAAAACAGCTCATCCTCCAAATTCTATCCTAGGCTTTAGTCCCCTTCACGGAGCTGGGGACCTGGATGAAAGAGAGCAGCAGACAGGAAACACAGCTTGCTTGCTTTCTTTCTTTCTTTCTTTCTTTCTTCTTTCTTTCTTCCTTCTTTTCTTTTCTCTTTCCTTCTTTCCTTCCCTCCTTTCTTTTTCTTTCTTTCCTTTCTTTCATTTCTCTCTTTCTCTCTTTCTTTCTTTTTCCCCCCCTTAAAGATTGCTGTTCTTTCCATTGAGCCTTCCTAAAGCATCTGGGCTCTCCAAATGCTGACCTCACCCCTCAGGAAAATTTAACATCAATTCTACTCGAGGCTTAAATTGTGGAAAACTTTTTTTTGTTTGTTTCATTTAGTATAGATTTTCTTTCCACAATACCGTATGGGCTTGTTTCACCCCCCGTTTCATTAACCACCCTTCATCACAATGCACAATTTGTTTTGCATTCCACTGGCACCTACCCTAAGGATGCCATCGGTCACTGGAGCCCTCAGTAGCCAATTGGCACCAAAGGATTGTCAAGAGAGTGGAAAGAATATGGCAGCTTGACATGAAGCCATGCTCATTTTTTGACCAAAGAGTGATTAGACAGATGGAGGCTCAGGATCAGTGAATGGGGCGGGTTCTATGTCATGAGGGGCAAGGAGGTGGTCTCACAAAGGTCGCCAGGAGAGCACTGGAACAGCAAAAGACCCCACAGTGCACGAGCCTGTGTGCAGACTCCAGAGGCATCCTGGGAACATACCAGACCCCCTCACGACCTACATCACATAAAGCCACAATGTAATGATTTCCCCAAAATGGCAACTTCAAATCTACTCTCATTGCTCACCCCAAATCCTGAATTAATATTTGAGGATCTGGAGCACACGCTCTAGTTAGTAATGATATCTGGGTTTAGAAGCCTGAAAAGAGAAATGTAGCCAGCAAGGTACACAGCTCATAGCAATATAATTCTACTTCCCTGCCTCCAAAGTCATCCTAAAAAGCCTGAGAAACTTCAAGTGTCATCTCAATCAACACCTTATAGCATGAGTTGTTGATCACTCAATATCTGCTTCAGGATCCCCCAAAGCTCATGTCCAACCCCAAGGCCCCAGAGAGGTTCATGTGGCCAGAGGTGCTGACGGTTCAGCAGGATGGTTTCTGCAGAGTCCTATTAATTCCTACAGTGACAGACCGTAACCCAGCAGAAAAGCAGCCGAGAGGGAGCACTGCTCATATTTCTCAGATCTGGGCAAAGCTTCCTAGGATACATATGTTTTCTTAATTCAGTCTTTATGAAGTCATTACTCACCTCCAAGATCTTAACTCTTTGCCAAATTCCAGGCTTCTTTTCTTCCACTTCTCAAGCCATAAAATACTGGGGTTAACTTCAGACCCAAATCAAGGAAATCTTCTCCCCAATAAAATAATTCTACCACATAATTAAATGTGTAAAAAGTAAATAATTTTGTGTAAAACAGGCCACATATATGAAACTACACTAACTCTCATCTTGTACTGTTATATGGGAAATATAGTGAATTAGAAGCGATCAATTTGTATGGAGGAATAAGCTGGGAGGAAGGGAATGGTAGTGGAACTCCTCCACACTTCTCAATTCATCTCTCTCTCCAACTGCCTGATGCAGCTTCCATCAACAGAGAAGTGCTGGCACTGAGAAGGTGCCCCTTCTGCTCCATGAAGATGAACTTGATCCAGAAAGGTCCGTCCCAACTTATCTACCACCCCTGTACTTGCTCCCCTTCCCAAATGCCCGACAACAGCTTTGGCCTCAGGAACACAAAGCTGCAGGCCTGAGTTGCAAATTTCTGCTGAAAGTCCCCAAACCAAAAATTCTGTGCATCCTATGGTCAATCATACTCTTATACTCAGCACAAGAAACCACCCCTGGTTCTGGACTGACAAGGCTTGTGGGGATCAGAGACTTACATCTAGAAATGCAATTAGAAGGGAACACAAAATATGCATCCCATGCCTGAATGGTGCCAGGAAATCCAGGCACTGTCCTTTCCTTCATGCATTCCTGGTGAATCCAATTTGTTTCACCCATCATGGTCTGAGCTCAAATTCAACCTTGCACTTTTAATTTTATAGCATGGAATATCAATTAAATCTGAGATTACCATATTCCATTCTGGCACATCATACTTTTATATAGACATGGTGGCAGATAGGCAGAGCAAGGAAGATTACTCTTTGTGGAGGTATTTCTAAGCTAGCAAGTGTTTTTTTCTCTAATTTCTGGTTAAGAAACCTAGGTATTTGTACGTGTTTAGTTTCCACGTATATGCCATTAGCAAACCGTCTGAAAAAGAACTGAAGAAAGCAATACTATTTACAATACCTACCAAAAATTAAAATACCTAGAATTATATTGAATGAAGGAGGTGAAAGATCTTTACAATGAAAATTATAAACATTTATAAAAGAAGATGAAGAGGACACAAATAAATGAAAATATATTAAACTTTCTTGGAACCACAAAAGACTCTGGATAGCCAAGGCAATCTTGAGAAAAAAACAAACAAAAAACAAAACAAAACAAAAACAAACAGAACTGGAGGCACCATACTACCTGATTTCAAAATACACTACAAAGCTATAATAACCAAAACAGCACCATATTGGCATAAAAACACATACACCAGTGGAACAATACAGAAAGCCCAGAAACAAACCCACATATTATAGATAACTGTTTCTGACAAGGTGCCAAGAAGACAATGGGAAAAAAAACTGTCTCTTCAACAAATAGTGTTAGGGAAAATTGGATATCCACATGTGAAATAATGAAATTTGATACCTATCTCTCACCATATGCAAAAGTCACCTCAAAACAGAGTAAAGTCTTCATGCAATACCTGAAACTATGAAACTACAGAAGAAAAGAAGAAAACATGGAGGAAATACTCACAGAGGAAATCAAACATAGAGGAAAGACCTCAAGAGCATGAACAAAAGCAAAAATAAACAAACTGAATATATCAAACCAAAAAAGCTTCTGCACAGCAATGGGAACAATAAACAGAGTGAAGACACAAGTTATGTAATGGGATAAAATATTTGCAAACTGTATATCTGACAAGAGATTATCTAAAACTTGTAAGGAACGCAAATAATTCAAGAGCAAAAATAAAAATATTTAGGTAAAAAATGGGCAAGAGACTTAGATAGACAAGACATACAAATAACCTACAGGTATATGACAAAATGTTCAAGATCACTAATCATCAGGGAAATTCAAATAAAAATCACAATGAGATATCACCTCACCCAAGTTAGGATGGCTATTATCAAAATGACAAAAAAATAACAAATGCTGGCAAGTATGTGTAGAAAAAGGAAATTTTACACACTGTTGGTGGTAGTGTAAATTTGTATAGCCATTACAGAAAACACTATGGAGGCCTCTCCAAAAAAATTAAAAATAGATCTACCCAGATGATCTCATTACTGGGTATATACCCATGAAAACATGTCAAAGAGACATCTGCATTCTCATGTTTATTGCAGCATGATTCGCAATAGCCAGGATATGGAATCAACCTAAGTGTCCATAAAGAGATGAACAGACAAATAAAATATGGTATGTATACACAATGGAATACTATTCAGCCATAAAAAATCCTGCCATTTGAGACAAGAATGAACCTGGAGGACATTATACTAAGTGAAATAAGCCAGACACAGAATGACAAATATTGCATGATCTTATTTCTATGTCAAATTTAAAAAATGATCTTATAAAAGTTGAGAATATAATAGTGATTACCAGAGACTGGGGAGAATAGGAGGGAGAAAGAAATGAGACAAGGTTGGTCAATGAGAAAATTGTTACAGTTCAATAGGAAGACTAAGTTCTGGTACTATATTTCATGGTAGGGTGATGACAGCCAACAATAATGCATTTTATATTTCAAATAGCTGGAAGAGAGGATTTTTAATGTTCTCACAATACAGAAATGATAAATGTTAAGGTGATGGATATACTAATTGCCATTGATAATTACACAACGTACACATGTATCTAAACATAACATTGTACCTCATAAATGTACAATTACTGTATGTCGATAAAAATTTAATTTAATTTAATTTAACTTAAAAAGAAACCTAGGTACATAGGGTGGGCATATTCATCAACTTTTTCTAAAATCATTAACCTTATTATTATAACTTACATACAACAAAGTTCACTGATTTAAAGTGTACAGTTTAATGAATCTTAAAAATTAATTTCATCTGTGTGACCACACTAACAATCAAGATATAGAAATTTTGATCATCCCTCCAAAATTTCATCCTCCCCTTGGCATTCAATTCCCAAGTTCCAGCCCTAGGCAAGCGAATGATAGGATTTTTGTTACAAAAGATCAGTTTTAGAAATTCATGTAAACTGATACTACAGTATGAAGTCTCACTTCTTTTACTTAGCAAATATTTTTGAGGTTCATTCATGTTGTGTGTTTCAGTAGTTTGTTCCTTTTCATAGCTTAGAAGTGTTCCATTTTATGGATATAGCATGATTATTTGCCCACTCAATTGTTGATAGAAATTTTGGTTGTTTTCTGTTTGGGAATATAATTTATTCATATGGTAACTCTATGTTTACCTCTATAATAAATTCCCAAACTGTGCTAAAAAAAGTTGTATAATTTTATGATCTTAACAGCAGTACATAATAATTTCATTTGTTTCACGTTAGTGTCAACAATTAGTATTGCCAATCTCTTAAATTTTAGCCATTCTACTGGTTGCATAATACCATTTCACTGTGGTTTTTAAAAATTTGCATTTCTTTGATGACTACTCATGTTATGCATCTTTGTAGAGTGTATTGGCCATTCATTTATCTTCTAGGGTCTGGTTAGGTATTTCTTTCATGTTTCAGAATTACTTGCCTTATAACTTAATTTTAAGATTTGTTTCCATATTGTAGATACAATTCCCTTGCCAGATATATGTATTATAAATACTTTCTCACAGTTTGTGGCTTGTTGTTTTATTTCCTTAAAAACATCTTTCAAAGGAGATGAACAGAATGCAGGGAAAATATTGACACAAATGTCAAGAGAATTATAAAAAGAGCAATTCCAGTATTAGCCATGGCATAAGAAAGCCCAGGGATTCCACTGCCCACAATCGCATTGCTCAGATTAAATACTGACATTCCAAAGGAAGTATTACCTGGATGAAATTCTGTTTCATACTTCTTCTTCCCCAGATTCGATTCAAGTAAAAAGTTCTGGTTTTCAGGATCTACATCTGCATAACAGCTTTTCAGAGCAGCTTGCTTGGTGGGGTAGGAGTAGTTGAAGTCGCTGTTGGAACTGTAGCTGCTGCTCTCTTCATCCGGGGAAATACTGAACCATCCCATTTTGGCCTTCTTCATGCTAAGCACTGGGAGGAATTGGGTGGAGCTAGTAGCACTGGGGTCCTTTTGTCCTTGGCGGTGCGTGCACCGGCCCGCGAATCGGCCTCGGTGGTCTCTGCTCTTGTACCCCGGAAACCTCATGCAGATGTCGTCAGTGGGTTTCTCTCAGTCAAATACAAATCAAAGAACACAATTTTTGGATCAAGTTCAGATTATTAAGCTTTCATTTGTGGTTCAAAGTATGTCTCACCTAAAATCATGAATATTTTTAATACCTGGGTGTTGAAATAATCTGTACAACAAACACTCATGACACAAGTTTACCGGTGTAACAAACCTGTGCTTGTACCGCTGAACATAAATGTTAAAAACAAATAAATAACAAATAATGTAGAAAATGAAACAATGTATTTTGTTGTTAAAATATTTTCTCCTAGATGGTTTATAACTTTAGTTTTAATGTTTAGTCCTACGGTCTACGTCGAGCTAATTTTGCATTTGATGTGAGATAAAGATCAAGGTTAGTTTTTCACCAAATGGATAATCAATTGTTCTAATACTTGCTAAAAAGACTATCTGTTCTTGATTGAACTACCTTGGAAATGTTGTCAGAAAACAATTGACCCATATAGGCATGAGTCTATTTCTGCACTCTCCGTACTGTTCCATGAAGCTGCATGTTTAGACGAATAACGCACTGTTGTGATCAATGTAGCATTATAGTAACTTAAAATCAGACATTGTGAATACTTCAATTTTGATCCTCTTTTTCAAAATTGTTTTGGTCATTCGAGGTCTCTTGCATTTCCAAATTAATTTTTGAATTAGATCATCATTTTATTTAAAAATCATGCTGTTATTTTGATGAGTTTGCACATTATACATCTACTTGATATCTTAAAAATATTGAGCCCGTATGGCCATGACCATGCTATGTATTTCTATTTATTTAGATCTTTAAATTCTCATGGTGACTGTTGCAGTTTTCAGTGCAGAGGTCTTGAAAATATTTTGTTAAATATATCCTGATTTTATGTTTGCTGTTTGCTATAAGTGGTAATGTTTTATTTATCATTTTCAAATTATTTGCTAGTGGTAAACAGAGATACAATGAATTTTTGTGTTTTGACTCTGTGCCCTGCAATCTTGTCAAATCCACTGCTTACCTTTACTGTATGTTTTGTAGACTCCTTAGAATTTTAAAATATGTATTAACATGCCATTTATAGTTATTTAAAGTAAAGTATATACACTATACATGCTAAATTCTGATCTGCTAATCCCATCACATCTGAGTCTATTTCAATTGACAGATTTTTCTCCTATTTATGGGTCACATTTTCCTGCTTTTCACATGTTTAGTGAATTTTTGAGTGAATGCTGAATATTGTGAATGTTTCAGTGTTGATTATCTGGATTCTGCTGGGCTTTGTTCACACAGAAAATTAAGAAACTTGCAAATCAGCTCAATCATTTTGAGGCTTGTTTTGTGGCGTTATTAAGGCAGGCCTGGTGTTACTTTACTGATAGTTTGGCTCCATTACTAATGAGTCATTCTTTCTGGATTTCCCCTGAATGTCTTGGTTGTTCTTTTTTTTTTTTAGACGGAGTTTTGCTCTTGTTGCCCAGACTGGAGTGCAATGGTGCGATCCCTGCTCACTGCAACCTCTGCCTCCCAGATTCGAGCAATTCTCCTGCCTCAGCCTCCTGAGTAGCTGGGATTACAGGCATGCACCACCACGCCTAGCTAATTTTTTTGTATTTTTAGTAGAGACAGAGTTTCTCCATCTTGGTCAGGCTGGTCTCGAACTCCCGACCTCAGGTGATCTGCCAGTCTCAGCATCCCAAAGTGCTGGGATTACAGGCATGAGCCACCGCGCCCAGCCGGTTTGCCTGATCTGTAATGGGATGTTCTTTGGATCTGCATAATGTTTAGAACACGCTCAGCTCACAGCTCTGTGCTTGCTTTTGCCCAGCCTCCTGGTGTGTTCTCCCACATATGCATGGCTTGGTAGCAGTCTCAATGGGAATCTAGGCAGATTTTTGGAGCTTTTTATTTCTGCATATTTTTCTTTCCTTTGTTACTATGTCCCATAAATCCCAGTCATCTCAACCTCCCTGAGCCCTGGCCTTTGTTTCCTCATATCAGAACAGTTACTACTGTTTCTTAGTATTCCACTTCCTCTATTATAGTTGAAAGGAGCTTCAGGGACAAAAGTGTAGCAATTGTTTGTTTCTTTTCTCTCACAGATGAAGTTTTATGCTGCCTCCTGTTAATGTTTAAAAACAATTGTTTCACATATTTCTCCCAGTTTTCTAGTTGTTTACGGCAGGAGGAAATATCCAGTCTAAGCTCTTCTTAATGGTAAGAAACAGAAGTTCTACCACCCTTTTAATTCACCTCTTCAATCTACCTGAGATAAAATTAACAGCACCTGATGTTTGCTATAAACATGGCACAGAATCAGAGAAATCCCCTCAAAGCTCAGAGGATGACATAATTTCTTGCTATTCCACTATACACACCATACCATGGCTTTTACCAATTCAAGAACAAATCTCCAATTCAGCCCTAATTTTAATATTCTGTATTCTCTTATTGTATCATCTAGCATGTTCCAAGCAGTCTGCTTAGAATTTAGCAGACTATTAGTGTTCTAGAATAAATAATAGGAGTAGCAGGGAGAAAAAATTCATATTTCTTCTGCTCTGGGTAGTGATAAACTTAGATACTGTTTCCCTCAGTATTTCCAAATTATGTTCACTCTTCAAAGTGCTCAATAAGCGCAAGTAGATCTGCAGCCCTCTGTCTATTTAAAGATAACATAATGAATCAACAAAATGTGGCATATTTATACAGTGGAATATTATTTGGCCACACAAAGGAATGAAGCACTGACATAGGGTGCAACACTGATGAGCCTTGGAAATATCACGCTAAGTGAAAGAAGCCCATCACAAAAGACCACATATTAGATTATTCCATTCATATGGACTGTCCAAAATAAGCAGACTATAGGCCTGTAAAGTATATTGGTGGTTGCTGGCCGGGCGCGGTGGCTCACACCTGTAATCCCAGCACTCTGGGAGGCCGAGGTGGGTGGAAAACCTGATCTCAAGGGTTCAAGACCAGCCTGGGCAACATGGTAAAACCCCCGTCTCTACCAAAAATACACACACACAGACAAACACACACACACACACACAAATTAGCCAAGCGTGGTGGTGTGCATCTGTGGTCGCAGCTACTCAGGAGGCTGAGGTGAGAGGATTGCTTGAGCCTTGGAGGCAGAGGTTGCAGTGAGCTGAGATGATGCCACCGCATTCCAACCTGGGTGACAGAGTGAGACCACGTCTCAAACAAAAGAAGTATATTAGACGTTAGTTAGGGTTGGTGGAGATAGCTAAAGCAAATGATAATTTGTGTAATTAAAATGTTCTGTAATTACCTGTGATGATGTTTGCACATATCTGCAGCTATTATAAAACCAATGGAATTGTACACTTAATTTTTTATTTGCATAAATTTAAGGAGTGCAAGCGAATTTTGTTACATGGATATGTTGCACAGTGCCGAAGTCTGGGATTTTAGTGTAATCATCACCTGAATAATGTGCACTATGTCCATTAAGAAATTTCTCATTCCTGACATCCCTACACCCTCCCATACATTTGAGTGTCCAGTGTCTCTTATTCCACAACCTATGGCCATGTGTGCACATTATTTAGCTCCCACGTACAAGCTGCAACTACAACATGTTGCATTTGACTTTCTGTTTAAGAGTTGTTTTACTTAAGCTAATGGCCTCCAGCTCCATTCATGTTGCTGCAAAAGACATGAGTTTATTATTTTCTTTCTTTTTTTTTTTTTTTTTTTGAGACGGAGTCTCCCTCTGTCACCCAGGCTGGAGTACAGTGGCGTGATCTCGGCTCACTGCAAGATCCGCCTCCCGGGTTCACGCCATTCTCCTGCCTCAGCCTCTCCGAGTAGCTGGGACTACAGGTGCCCGCCACCACGCCCGGCTAATTTTTTGTATTTTTAGTAGAGACGGGGTTTCACCGTGGTCTCGCTCTCCTGACCTCGTGATCCGCCCGCCTCGGCCTCCCAAAGTGCTGGGATTAAAAGCGTGAGCCACTGGGCCTGGCCTAAGACATGAGTTTATTATTTTCCATGGTTGAGAAGAATTCCATCATGTATACATTTGTAAGTGTATTCCACATTTTATTTATCAAGTTTATCAGCTGATGGACATTTAAATGATTCCACATCCTTGCTGTTGTGAATAGTGCTAAAATAAACGTCTGAGTGCAGGTATCTTTTTTACCTAATGACTTCTTCTCCTTTGGGTAGATACCAGCAGTAGGATTGCTGGACTGTATGGTAGTTCTACTTTTAGTTCTTTGAGAAATCTCCATACTGTTTTCCACATAGGTTGTACTAATTTACATCCCCACCAACAGCGTATAAGTGTTCCTTTTTCTCTGCATCCTTTGCCAACATCTGTTATTTTTGACTTTTTAGTAATAGCCATTGTGACTGGTGTAAGGTGATATCTCAGTTTGGTTTTAATTTACAATTCTCAGAAACAGCATTAGAAAAAATTCAGCATCATTTTTATTATGACTATTATTTTTATAATAGTAAAAATCCTCAACAAACTATACATAGAAGCAACACACCTCAAAATAAAGAACATATATGATAAACTTATGGCTAAAATCATACTGAATGGAGAAAAATTGAAAACAGTGCCACTAAGAACTTTAACAAGACAAGGGTTCCACTTTTACCACTCCTATCCAACATAGTACTGAAAGTCCTAGTCAGAACAATCAGGCAAGAAAAAGAAAAAACAAAGGCACCCAGACTGGAAAATAGGAAGTCGAATTATCTCTATATGCTGACAATATGATCTTATGCATAGAAAACCCCAAAGACAAAGCTGGAGGCATCATGCTACCTGACCTCAAACTATAAGTCTACAGTAACCAAAACAGCATGGTACTGGTACCAAAACAGACACATAGACCAATGGAACAGCATGGGGACATCAGAAAGAAGGCCACACATCTATAACCATCTGATTTTCGACAAACCTGAAAAAACAAGCAATGGCGAAAGGATTCTCTATTTAATAAATGGTGCTGGGAAAACTGGCTACCCATATGCAGAAAACTGAAATGGGACCCCTTCCTTACACCTTATACAAAAATTAACTCAAGGCAGACTAAAGACTTAAATGTAAAACCCAAAACCATAAAAACCCTAGAAGAAAATTTAGGCAATACCATTCAGGACATAGGCATGGGCAAAGATTTTATGATGAAATCACCAAAAGCAATTGCAACAAAAGCTGAAATTGACAAATGGGATCTAATTAAACTAAAGAGCTTCTGCACAGAAAAAAAATCATCAGAGCTAACAGGCAATCTATGGAATGGGAGAAAATTTTTTGCAATCTACCTGTCTGACAAAGGTCTAATATGCAGAACTTACAAGAAACTTTAAATTAAATATTAGAAGAAGATCTAGAGAAAACTTTTCTGGACATTGCTCTCTGCAAAGAATTCATGAATAAGACCTCAAAAAGCACAAGAAGCAAAAGCAAAAATAGACAAATGGGACTTACGACACTAAAATACTTTTCCATAGAAAAAGAAATAATCAATAGAGGGAACAGACAACCTGCAGAATGGAAGAAAATATTTGTAAAATATGCATCTAACAAGACATTGCTATTCAGAACATACAAGAAATACAAAGAACTCAACAACAACAACAAAACAAATAAACTCATAAAAAGTGAGCAAAGGGCATGAATAGACAGTTTCTTTTGTGAATTTGTTTTTTAATTTTAGATTCAAGGGGTACATATGCCTGTTTGTTACATGGGTATTACATGTGTAATGATGGGAGTTGGGCTTCTGTATGTCTATCAGCCAAATATTGAACATTATAATACATAATTTATCAATCCTCACCCCCACCCCCAATTTTCCCTCTTTTGGAGTCCCTTTTAGTCTATTATTTCCATCTTTATGTCCATATGTACCCATTGTTTTGCTCCCACTTACAAGCGAGATAATATGCCATATTTGATTTTCTGGTTTTCAGTTAGCTTACTTAGGATCATGGCCTCTGGTTGATCCATGTAGCTGCAAAGGAGATTATTGCATTCATTTTTATGGCTGCCTAGTATTCCATGGTGTACATTTAACACATTTTCTTTATCCAGTCTACCAGTGGTGGACACTTAGGTTGGTTCCATGACTTTGCTATTCTAAATGGTGCTATGATAAAGATACTAGTGCAGGTGTCTGTTTTATACAATGATTTATTTTCCTTTGGGTATATACCCAGCAGTGAGATTGCTCAAAAGAATACAGACAATCAAAGGAAGAAGGGGTCAAAGAAAATAAAAAGAAGACATACAAATGGCCGACCATCATAGGAACTGTACACTTTAAATGAGTGAATCACATTTTTTTTTGTTTTTGTTTTTGTTTTAGAAAAAAAGGCTAAGGATGGTGACTCACACTTGTAATCCCAATACTTTGGGAGGCCAAGGCGGGAGGATCACCTGAGGTCAGTTCGAAACCAGCCTGGCCAACATGGTGAAACGCTATCTTTACTAAAAATACAAAAATTAGCTGGGCGTGGTGGCGGGTGTCTGTAATCCCAGCTACTCAGGGGAGGGAAGGCAGAGGTTGCAGTGAGCCGAGACTGCCCCACTGCACTCCAGCCTGGGCAGCAGAGCAAGACTCTGTCTCAAAAAACAAACAAACAAACAAACAAAACAAAAAAAGAAAGAAAAAAGGAACATAATGATCCATCAAGATTCAATGCCAGAGCCCAGAACCCAAACTTCAACTCCACAGATACATAGATATGACTTGAACAGAGGTAAATTGGTGGATTAAGCATGCAATTTTAAAAGACTTTTGCTTAGGGGTGTGTGTGTGTGTGTGTGTGTGTGTGTGTGTGTGTGTGTGTTACAGAAAAATAGCACCTTCAAAGCAAGTGTTTTCCATGGTAGGGTGTGTGTGATATTTGGGGTAAATATGCCAAGAACAAATATAGAAGGTGGAGGTATATATGAGCTTGTTGGAAAAGATAGACCTCTAATCCTATCCAGTGATCTTAGAGGGCAAAACATGAGTAAAGTCTCCTGAAAAAAAAAAAAAAAACGCGAAGAAAGGACTTTCTGGCAGGGAGTGGGTCTCCTCTTTCAATCCACTCATGCCTGTTCCCCTCCTCAGCCCATGTAAAAACGTTGTGTAACTTTGTATAACAATGAGATAGTCCCAGATATTTCACTGGAATCTGCGACTTCTTGAGCCTTTTCCTGTCACCATAGTTTCTGAGTTTGTCTTTTCTGCAGTTTCACAGAAGTGGAATCACAGAGTAAACATCCTGATTCTCCATTCCCTGAGCACAGCGCTTGAATAGTCATCTGTGCTATGGCACGTGTCAGCAGCACCTCCTTCCTACTGCCCAGCAGCACTTGGTTGTGTGAATACACGCCATGTGTTTATCTATTCACCTGGTAAATGGCATTCGGTTGTATCTGGATTGCAGCTATGAGGAATAAAATGGCTCTGAATATTTGTGAACAAGTATTTTTGCAGACGTATTTTCATTTGTATTGGATCAATAACCAGAATTAGATTATTGATTCTTATAGTAATTGCATGTTTATAAGAAACTGACAAACTATTTTTCAAAATGATTGTATCCATTGGTTAAGACATAGTCCTTAACTCTCTTTTTTTTTTTTTTGAGATGGAGTCTCGCTCTGTTGCCCAGGCTGGAGTGCAGTGGTACAATCTCGGCTCACTGCAAGCTCCACTTCCCAGGTTCATGCCATTCTCGTGCCTCAGCCTCCCGAGTAGCTGGGACTACAGGCACCTGCCACCACTACGCCCGGCTAATTTTTTGTATTTTCAGTAGAGACAGGGTTTCACTGTGTTAGCCAGGATGGTCTCGATCTCTTGACCTTGTGATCCACCTGTCTCGGCCTCCCAAAGTGCTGGGATTACAGACGTGAGCCACCACACCCGGCCAGTCCTTAACTCTCTTAAATCTAAGTAGACTTCTGATTTATGTGCATCTAATCAGACCCTAGTATGAGCAGCCATGCCCACAATTACTTCTGAGAATTTGCCAATTTTCTATTTATTTGTGTTCTCATTTCCATGCCTTTCTGTTTCAATTTAAAAGTGGGGAAAGAGGTACCTTTAATATATTGGGAACTCAAAGAGGAAGACTACAATGTTTTCAGATTTTTATGAAAGTATGTTAATAAATTGCTGGATTTTAATAAGTATGTTATTTTAAAAGTATTTTTTTTTAGGTGGAGTCTCACCCTGTCACACAGGCTGGAGTGCAGTGGCGCAATCTCTGCTCACTGCAACCCTTGCTTCCCAGGTTCAAGTGATTCTTGTCTCAGCCTCCCAAGTAGCTGCGGCTACAGGTGTGCACCACCACACCTGGCTAATTTTTGTATTTTTAGTAGAGATGGGGTTGTGCCATGTTGGCCAGGCTGGTCTCGAACTCCTGACCTCAGGTAATCCACCTGCCTCGGCCTCCCAAAGTGCTGGGATTACAGGCATGAGCCGCCGCGCTCAGCCTAAAAAGTCATTTAAAATCTAATTTTTCTGTTCTTACTTCTTCTTTTTACTTGCAAACTGGTCCCTTCTTTAGTTCTCTAATTTCATTCTTGTGATACTTTACTGCTGCAGACAACAGCAACCAACTTCATGACCGTCTATTTCCCAAAGTCTTCTCAAGCTGCTGGCTCAGAAAACATGTGGTTCACAATGTAGTGAAGGCAGCAGCATAACCCTATACTTCACCACTATGAAAGACAGATGGCCGGCTGGGTGCAGTGGCTCATGCTTGTAATCCCAGCACTTTGGGAGGCCGAGGTGGGCAGATCATAAGGTCAGGAGTTTGAGACCAGACTGGCCAAGCTAGTGAAAATCCGTCTCTACTAAAACACAAAAAAATTAGCTGGGCATGGTGGTGTGTGCCTGGAATCCCAGCTACTCATGAGGCTGAGGCAGGAGAATCACGTGAACCTGGGAGGCGTAGGTTGCAGTGAGC
>NW_026652289.1:84485756-84841539 GCF_009828535.3 Hylobates moloch | reverse complement strand
GAGATTGCACCATTGTACTGCTGCTCTGGCGACAGCATGAGATGAGACTTTGTCTCAAAAAAGAAAAAGAGAGAGAAAGAAAGAGAGACAGAGAGACAGAGAGAAAGAAGGAAAGAAAGAAAGAAAGAGAGAGAGAGAGAAAGAAAGAAAGAAAGGAAGAAAGAAAGAAAGAAAGAAAGAAAGAAAGAAAGAAAGAAAGAAAGAAAGAAAGAAAAAAGAGAGAGAGAAAGGGAGGGAGGGTGGGAAAGCAAGCCATCCATTTAGGCTCACATTATCAGTGTCTCTGTGCCAGCCCCGCTACTGCTAATGTCACAGATTTTTGTTTTCATGTAATTGTAGCATACTAATTCTGTAGTGATTTCTGCATTAGATTAGACTAGGTTATACTGTGGTAACAACCCAAAGGGTCTGTGGCTTAACACAACATTAGTTCATTTCTTTCTCACATTTCACAACATCCTACACATATCGGTAGAGACTTCCATGCTATAAGGTTTCTCAGGGACCCAGACTGCTAAAGTTATGACCTTCCTAGTAAAGTTTTTGTTGTTTTTATCCCCCCCTCAAAATTATTCTACTAGAACCTTTGGTCAACAAGTAGTCTATCTTTCTGAACAAATTCTATCTAATATTATTTCAAACCATGGGGATAGTTGCACAGTGAAAGTGAATGTACATATGGCCTAGAGCCATCATTTTTAAAAATTATAACAAAAAAGTCAGAGAATGAGGTCAACAAGCTCAGAAGGCTTCATGTCAAGAGATAGAGAGTTCTCTATCTCTTGTCAACAATGGGATGACAAGAGGTTACAATCATGAAAGTCACGCAGTGCACCAAGCACAGAATACAGGCCACAAGGAAACCCAGCTGAGCATGGATGACCAATTTTGATCTGCTCACAGGAAGGTTGACCCAAACTACAGTATTCTCAAAACAAACAAGTTTTAAAATATCAAACATTTTTATATCATTTAGACCAAACAATAAAGCAAACTCCCCAGCTCCTGTCTCCATCTTCCACAAGAAATGTCTTGTAGAAAATCCATAATCACATAAGGTACAGTGGATACCACCAAAATAAGGGTTATTATATTAACTGTAGCATCCTGAACCTGCCCCCTTCTTCCAAATTCTCATTTAAATAATTTATGCAAAAGTCAATTTTTGACAAAGATGCCAAGAATACACATTGGGGAAAGGATCATTTCTTCAATAAATGGTGCTGGGAAAACCAATAGCCACATGCAGAATAAGAAAACTAGACCCCTGCCTTTCACTACGTGCAAAAATCAACTCAAAATGGGCTAAAGACTTAAATGATGACCTGAAACTATGAAACTACTAGATAAAAACATAGAGGAAAAAAACTACACAACATTGGTTTGGGCGATTATTTTTTTATTTGACCCCAAAACACCCAGGCAACAAAAGCAAAAAGAGACAAATGGGATTACATCAAACTAAAAAGCTTCTGCTCAGCAAAGGAAACAATCAACAGAGTGAAAAGACAACCTACAGATTGGTAGAAAATGTTTGCAAACTATATATACGATGTCAAGGGGTCACTATTCAAAATATTTAAGGAACTCAACTCAATAGCAAACCCAAACAAATAAAAAACCAGCTTAAAAACGGACAAACAACATGAATAGACATTCTTCAAAAGAAGACATATAAATAGCCGACATGTACATTAAAATGCTGAATATCAATAATAATCAGGGAAATGCAAATCAAAACCACAATGAGGTATCACCTCACCCCAGTTAGAATGGCTACTAACAAAATGACAAAAAATAAACAATGCTGGTAAGTATGTGTAGAAAAAAGAACTCTTACACACTGTTGGTGGTAATGTAAATTAGAACAGCCATTATGGAAAACACTATGACGGTTCCTCCAAAAATAAAAGTTGAACTATCCTATGATCCAGCAATCTCATTACAGGGTATATATATATCCAAAGGAAATGAAATTACTATGTCTAAAAGGCATCAGAATTCTCATATTTATTGCAGCACTATTTACAATAACCAAGAAATGGAATCGACCTAAGTGTCCATCAGTGGATGAATGGATAAAGAAATGTGGTTCATATACACAGTGGGATAATATTCAGCAGTGAAAAAGATGAAATCCTGCCATTTGTGACAGCAAGGATGAACCTAGAGGAAACTATGTTAAGTGAAGTAGGACTCACACAGAAAGACAAATACTTCGTGATCTCACTCATATCTGGAATCTAGTTGATCTCATAGAAGTGAGATTAGAATGGCGCTTACAGAGGCTGGGAGGCTAGCGGAAGGGGAGAATGGAGACAGGATGCTCAGGAGAGGGGAGAATGGGGAGATATTGGCCAAAGGATACATAATTACAGTTAGATGGAAGGAATAAATTTCAAGACATCTATTGAACAGCAAGGTGACTATAGTTAATGATAATATATTGCATGCTTAAAAAATGTAAAGAAAGTGGATGTTATGTGCTTTGACCACAAAGTAACTATGAGAGGTAATGCATTTGTTAATTGGCCATATTTGACCATTCCACAAGATATATATACTTAAAAGCAGAATGTTGTACACAATAAAAAACATAGAATATGATATGTCAATTAAAAATGCACAATCATAGACAATATATTAAATGGTGAATTAGCAGGTTTTCCCCTCCATTTAATACTTCCACTAAGGGAAATTTAGCTCTTTTGAAACTTGTGGTGGTTGTAAAAAAATGGGCCACAAATGCTTTGACACTACTTCCATCTAGAGGTGGAGGTGGAGGTGGAGTCTATGCCCCTCTTCTTGAAACCAGGTAGACTTATGACTGCTCCACAGGATGACTGGGATGCTGGGTGACATCTGAATCAAGGTCACAAAAGGTATTCTGCTCTGCCTTGCTCACAAGGATACTCACTCTATAAATCTAAGCCACCATGTGCAACATCCCACCTGAATTCCACTCTGTGAGAAATCCCAAGCCACATGAATAGAGAGGACTCCTGGTGACAGTTTGAATCTTTGAATCATCCCTGCTCAGGCATAAGACATAAAAGAGAAGGGAATTCTAGATGATTTCAGCCCCCAACTATTTGACTTACTCTCAGCCATTGGTGTCTTCCCAGTTGAAGCTCCAGACATTACGAAGCACAGAAAAGTCTTTTTTACATGGGTTCATACCCACTGTATGCATGAGCATAACAAGGTGGTTGCTCTTTCGGGATAGCTTGTTACACAGCAATCAATAACTGGAACATACCTCATAATTGAGAGCTTCATGTGGCCAAGGTGTCATGGAGTTGAGTGGGATATTTTATGCATTAAAGTTCTCTTTGCAAATGGCCCAGGAAGAGAAGAAAAAATGTTTTAATGGTGATATGGTTTGGCTGTGTCTCCACCCAAATCTTATCTTGAATTGTAGTTCCCATAGTCCCACATGTGGGAGGGACATGGTGGGAGGTAACTGAATCATGTGGGTGCATTTTTCCCATGTTGTTCTTGCGATAGTGAACAAGTCTCATGAGATCTAATTGTTTTATAAAGGGCAGTTCCCCTGCACATGCTCTTTTGCCTGCCACCATGTAAGACATGCCTTTGCTCCTCCTTCGCCTTCTGCCATGATTGTGAGCCCTCCCTAGCCATGTGGAACTGTGAGTCCACTAAACCTCTTTTTCTTTATAAATTACCAAGTCTTGGGTACCTCTTCTTAGCAGTATGAGAATGGACTAATACAAATGTGATATACTGCACAGGGAGAATTACTCAGTTTTCTCAGCTCAGAGAAGCTCTTCTTAAGATGCAACTTTTCCTTATTGTGGGTTATAGGGTGCTTATATTTTCTAAGCTCTTGACTTGCTTCTTGAAAAACTCAGGCTTCCTATTTACCTCAATTCTTTTTTTTTTTTTTTTTTTTTTTGAGACGGAGTCTCGCTCTGTCGCCCAGGCTGGAGTGCAGTGGCGCAATCTCGGCTCACTGCTAGCTCCGCCTCCCGGGTTCACGCCATTCTCTCTCCGAGTAGCTGGGACTACAAGTGCCTGCCACCACGCCCGGCTAATTTTTTTGTATTTTTAGTAGAGACAGGGTTTCACCATGGTCTCGATCTCCTGACCTCGTGATCCGCCCGCCTCGGCCTCCCAAAGTGCTGGGATTACAAGCGTGAGCCACCGCGCCCGGCCTTAATTCTTAAATAATAGAAAATTAGACTTCTATTTCCTCATTTAATTTAAATTGGCCCAATAAAACTGAAGCCCACGCTGGGCGCAGTGGCTCATGCCTGTAATACCAGCACTTTGGGAGGCCGAGGCTGGCAGATCACAAGGTCAGGAGATCGAGACCATCCTGGCTAACATGGTGAAATCCCATCTCTACTAAAAATACAAAAAATTAGCTGGGTGTCGTGGCGGGCACCTGTAGTCCCAGCTACTCAGAGAGGCTGAGGCAGGAGAATGGCGTGAACCCGGGAGGCAGAGCTTGCAGTGAGCCGAGATCGCACCACTGCACTCCAGCCTGGGCAACAGTACACAAAAAACTGAAGCCCACTAGTTATTTGGTGGTGGATGGAGGATGGAACAATGTTTACATTGACCACTAAGGTACCGATCAAGTAATGACTTACAAAGCTTAGATGGAGAACATAGGCAGCAAGACGCTGTTATGGGAAAACCTTCCCTTACTCTATAAACTTAACCACTATAACCCACCTATCCCCAAATTTCTTAAGAATGTTCTTCTTCACAGAGAGACAGACCCTAGAAAGATCCCTGCAGTGCTTAAGGAACACTGCCCAGACTTTGCAAAGGCCTTCCAAACAGAAAGGATGGTCTGAGGTCTCCCAATCTCTGCACTCCCTCTTCACTTGACTACTACCAGATTTGTTGCAGGGTGGGAGGGTGGAATGCAGAAATACAAGCCTGGATAAAAATTTCCTTGCCAAGGATGTAGCTAAAATATTCTTGCCTGGAGCATTCCACAGTGTTGAACAGCCTTGGTCCCCATCTTTGCCTCCAAAAATCTTTGAGAGAAGAAAGAATTCATCAAGTATTGAAGCTCAGATTTAGGTAATCACACAAATTGCAGTTGTTATATTTATCATGATTCACATTTCCTTACATATTCTTACCTCCATAGGTCTTTAATCATTCCCTTGAAATTTTAGCTGCAACTAATTGCCCATATTTATTCAGACATTTCTAGGACCTTATCCTTTACACTGTATCTACACAAAGGACTGTATCTACACTATTATTTCAATTCTTTGGGAGTATATATCCATCTTTGGGGAGATGTCTATTCAGCTCCTTTGTCCATTTTCAACGTGCTTTGTTTGTGTACTTATTTTGTCCCATGGCTGTTCAATGGCTGCTCATATAACTCTCATTTCAGATAATTTTTCAGCAAACCTTCACAGGTGTGGCTATTCTTAGAATAAAATAACCACAGAAACAAAACACATTGAAAATGGACAAACGACCCAAAGATAATATAAAAGGACCCAAAAGTGATATTAAAATGGTCAATAAGTACATGGAAAAGATGCTCAACACCACTAATTATTAGGGAAATGCAAATGAAAACCATAATGAGATACCATCTCATACCAATTACAGAAAATACTGAGTGTTGGTGAGGATGTAGAGAAATTGGAAATTTTGTACATTGTTGGTGAGAATGTAAAAGGGGGAAGCCACTCTAAAAATCGGTCTAGTGATTCTTCAAAATATTAAAACTAGAATTATCATATGATCCAGGAATTCCACTTCTGGATATATGTCCCCAAATAATTGAAATAATGGTGTCAATGTTCTATTTGTATGTCATGGTAATAGCAGCATTATTCACAATAGCCAAAAGGTAGGAGTAACCCAAATCTCCATTGATGAATTAACAGGTAAACAAAAGTATTCAGCTGTATAATGGAAGAAAATACTGACACATGCTACAACATGGATGAGTTCTAAAGACATGTTGCTAAGTGAAGTAAGCCCATCACGAAAAGATAAATATTGTATGATTTCACTTATACAAGGTGCCTAAAGTAGTCAGATTCATAGACGTAAAAGTAGGATGGTGGAGGCGGGGTGCTGTGGCTTGGGTCTATAATCCCAGCACTTTGGGAGGCCAAGGTGGGAGGATCACTTGAGCCCAGAAGTTGGAGACCAGACTGGGCAATATAGTGAGACTTCACCTCTACTAAAAAAATAAATAAATAAATTATCTGGGTGTGGTAGTGTGTGCCTGTAGTCTTAGTGACTCTGGAGGTTGAGGTAGGAGGATCACTTAAGCCCAGGAGATCAAGGCAGCAATGAGCTATGACCAGGCCATTGCACTCCAGCCTGGGTGACAGAGTGAGACCCTGCCAAAAAAAAAAAAAAAAAAAGTAGGATGGCAGTTGCCAGGGGCTGGACAAAAGGGATTGGAGTTATTGTTTAATGGATACAGAGTCTCAGTTTTTCAAGATGAAAAGAGTTCTGGAAATGGATGGCAGTGATGGTTGCATAATAAATTATGAAATTAAAAATGGTTAAGATGGTAAATTTTATGTTATGAGTATTTTACCACAATTTTAAAAAATAATTTTAAAAAACAACAGCAGGCACAGCATGGGCAAAGAAATCAAGCTAGGAATAAACATGATATATCATGGGAATGGTAAGGAGACCAACTTCTCAAAACATGTGAATGTGCTTCAGAACGAGGGGAGATACTGTAGACAGGTAAAGAAAAGCCATGGAAAAACAGGCTACATTTCATATAAACAAGGCAAGAAATTAGATAGGAACTAGTGTTGGTGAGAATGCGGGGAAATTGGAATTCTTGTACATTGGTGGGCTGTAAAATTGTGCAGCCATTTTGGAAAACAGTTTGGCAGTTCCACAAGAAGTTAAATATTGAATTACCACCTGACTCAGCAATTCCACTCTTACATATAGACCCAAGAGAAATGAAAACATAACCACATCAAAACTTGTATATAAATTTTCACAGCTGACCAGGCACAGTGGCTCACGCCTGTAATCCCAGCACTTTGGGAGTCCGAGGTGGGCAGATCACGAGGTCAGGAGATTAAGACCATCCTGGCTAACACGGTGAAACCCCGTTTCTACTAAAAATACAAAAAAAAGTAGCCGGGCATGGTGGCGGGCGCCCGTAGTCCCAGCTACCCGGGAGGCCGAGGCAGGAGAATGGTGTGAACCCAGGAGGTGGAGCTTGCAGTGAGCCGAGATTGTGCCACTGCACTCCAGCCTGGGCAACAGAGCAAGACTGTCTCAAAAAAAAAAAATTAACAGCTATATTATATATTTATGATAGTCAAAAGGTGGAAAAAACTTAGATGTCGAGAAATTGGATGAACAAATAAGTAGAATGTGGTATATACTTATCACAGAATATTATTTGGCTATAAAAAGAATGAAGACTGGGTGCAGTGGTTGACACCTGTAATCCCAACACTTTAGGAGACCAAGGTATGAGGTGCTTGAGCCCAGGAGTTCAAGACCAGCCTGGCCAGCACAGTGAAACCTTGTTTCTACCAAAATAATGATTTTTTAATTAGCTGGACATGGTGACACACACCTGTATAGACTATAGGTGTGTGGAGGCTTAGTTACTGAGGAGGCTGAGGTGGAAAAATCACTTGAGCCCAAGAGATAGAGGATGCAGTGAGCTGTGATCACACCCCTGCATTCCAGCCTGGGCAACAGAGTGAGACCCCGTATAAAAAGGAAAAAAAAAAGTATTGACATGTTATACACCATGGATGAACCTTAAGAACACATTTTTTTTTTTTTTTTTGAGATGGAGTCTTGCTCTATCACCCAGGCTAGAGTGCAGTGGTGCCATCTCGGCTCACTGAACCTCCGCCTGCCAGGTTCAAGCGATTCTCCTGCATCAGCCTCCCAAGTAGCTGGGACTACAGGCACCCCCTACCAGGCCCAGCTAATTTTTGTATTTTTGGTAGAGACGAGGTTTCACCATCTTGGCCATGCTGATCTTGAACTCCTGACCTCGTGATCCACCTGCCAGGGCCTAGATCCCAGTGCTGGGATTACAGGCATGAGCCACTACGCCTGGCCAAAAACACATTTTTGAGTGGAAGAAGACACTCACAAGAGATCAGATATTTTATGATTCCATTTACAGGAAATGTTCTGAATAGGCAAATCCATAGAGAGGTAAAAGTAGACTTGTTGCTTAGGGCTAGGAAGGATGGGGGATTAGAGAATAATATTAAAGGGTAGGGGGTTTCTTTTTATTATAAATGTTCTAAATTTGTTTTAAATTTGATTCTAACTCGATTGTTGTGATTACTGCACAGTGCTGTGTATACACTCAAAATCACTAGGTTTAAATGGCTAATTATATGGTATGTGAATTTAAATGGTTAATTGTATGATGTGAAAATTTAAATAGTTAATTGTATGATATGTAAATTTAAGTGGTTAATTGTATAGCATGTGAATTTAAATGGTTAATTGTATGGTATGTGGATTTAAATGGTTAATTGCATGTTATGTGAATTATATGTCAATAAAGCTATTACAAAAAAAAAGGAAAGAAAAAGGGCCATGGGCTTAGACAGATGGAGGGGCAGGCAGAGGGAGAAAGCCCCGTGACAGCCTTCTGCAGCCTGCAGGCACAAAGAGGATTACTTGGTTTTCCCCCCAAAATATGTGTAGGCTTCATGCAGACTTTTCCAAGCCCAGCCATAAATGTATTCCCCTTCCTCTCCAAACCCCTGTCATGCTATCTTCTATCAACTACTACGTATTACCGAGCTTATTCTCAGTAGCAAAAATTAGACTTGAAAGTGAATTTTCACCAGAGACATTGATTTCTTTGATGACCACCGCATGTTGAAAGTTAATCTTGTATTATGATAAATCACATAGCATGTCTTCAGCAGCTTGCCTCAGCCCTTAGCATAAAGAGGTTCCCAGCAAACACCAGCCAATCCTTGAGGGTGAGGCTGTCCAGGTGCAACTCAGACCTCGGGGCCCGTAATAGCGCTTCATGGGCTCCAGCTGTCCTATTCATGAGCCATCCTCTGGTATCATTGCTTGCCAGTGCCCATCTCCATTTCAGGGTACACGTGAGGTCATTCATTATTAAGCATGTATGTGCATGCCACTGTCACATCTACAGGGGAACCCAGTGCCCCTCAACCACAAGGAAAATGTGGAAATAGAAAGAAGTGGACATGGTACATGGTTTTATGTCAGGCTATGTGCTGTTCATTCCCAAAGCAACCAAGAGAAACCAGCCTAGGAAGAAGCATGAGTTCAGAGGGAGGGTGAGGAGGAAAGCCAGGAGGGTCAGTTACCTGCCCGAGTCCACCCTGAGGGAATGCATACCATGAGGTCACGAAGGTCCACAAAGCCTTTCCAAGTTGTCAGCCCACTCGATGACTGTTTCCACTTTTGTTCTCAGAAAGGAAATCTACATGGATTGGATGCTACATTTCCCCAGAAAGTTCACTTTCAACACTTACAAAATAGGTGCCCCAGTATGCATGCACCAGCATTTGCCTGAGTTCCACCACAACAATATTCCTGGGGTCAGAGGCTCAGACCATGAAAGTCACCAAAAACATAACTGAGAATGGACCAAACAACCTCTGTCCTGCTGCTTAGATATTTGAGGCTTCGTGGAGTGTGTTTGTTCCTTTAAGCTCTCAACTCACTCTTTGCCAAGTTCCAATCTGCTTTTAATTTTATATCTATAAACAGATGATCAAGTCTGATGTTTCCTACAACCTTGTCCAACAACCCAGTATTCCAATCCAAGTCACAGTGGCAAAAAGCTAGACAGTAGTGGAAGATAAATGAAGGTGGATTTAAATGAGTCTGTGTGTATGTACAGAAAAAAAAATGACAAAAATCTTGAGCTCAGGGGTGGTTTTGTCATCGTCAAAGAAAGAAGTTATCAAGATGAAAGTCTAGAATGAATTCAGTCCTGAACTAGAGTTGTAGATATTAGCATAAATATGTTTATGTTTTAATCTATACGTGTACATAAATTTAGACACAGATAGATACAGATATCAATACAGATATATAGGCTTACATAAGTACATACATATATTTCCCAGATTTTTTTGCTGAGAGGGCCAAGAAACACTACAGTATCAACAAGCACATCTAGTTTTGAAATACCATTCTCTAATTAAAAACAAACAAGAACAAAAGACAGAGCTACTTGGAGAAATATTTCATTCTAGGGCTAAGGCAGAAAAAAATGCAATATACTGCTGAAGCATCTTGCAGTGTCTGTAAGTAAGGAAGTACTAAACCAACAAAAACAAAAAAGCAAGCAAACCTCGGTGAGTCCATAGTGATATAAATAAGCAACTGAATAATCAAATAAATAAGACACATAATAGATGTCCCAGAAATAAATCCACATATATACAGTCAAAATCTTCAACAAGGGTCCCAAGAATACACAATGGGAAAAATATATAGTCTCTTCAACAAACGGTGTTGAAAAAATGTAATATCTACACGCAAAAAAATAAAAAATAAAATTGGATTCTTATTTTACACTATATACAAAAATCAACTCAGAAAAGAATAAATATTTGGACATAAGACCTGAAACTATAAAACACTTAGAAGTAAAAGGAGGGGGAAAGCTTCATGACATTGATCTAGACAAAGATTTCTAAAATATGACACTATAAGCACAGAAAACAAAAGCAAAAATAATGTGGGACTACATCAAACTAAACTTCTGCGTAGTGAAGGAAACAAGATGAAAAGAAAATCTATGGAAGAGGAGACAATATATGCAAACCATATATTGAATAAGGGGCTGATATCGAAATATACAACATATTCCTACAACTTAAGAGAAAAAAGAATTCCCCAATCCCAAATAATCTAATTTTTAAACGGCAAGGGATTTGAATATACATTTCTCCAAAGAATACATGCAAATGGCCAATAGGTATATAAAAAGTTGCACAGCATTATGAATCATCAATTAATTGTACATCAAAACCACAATGAGACATCACCTTGTATCTGTTACAATGGCTAGCATCAAAAAAAGGCAAAAAATAAGGAGAAATCACAACCTTCATACATTGTTGGTGGGAATGAGAAACAATGTAGCCACTATGGAAAACAGTATGCAGGTTCCTCAAAGAATTAAAAATACGAGTACCATATAATCCAGCAATCCTACTACTGGGTATACATATGTAAAATGGAATATTACTCAGCCTTATAAAAGAAAGAAATTATACTATTAATGACAACATGGATAAACCCTGAGGACACTATGTAAAGTTACATGAGATAATTACAGAAAGATAAATTCTGCATGATTGCACTTGTATGAGGTATCCAAAATGATCAAACTCATAGAAGCAGAGAGTATGACTGATAGTGATTGCTGCGGGGTAGGTGAGGGGAAAATGGGGAGTTACTGTTCAATGAGTATAAAGTTTCAGTTATGCAAGATCAGTAAGTTCCAGAGATCTACTGTTCAACACTAAGCCTACAGATAACAATACTATATTGTGCAATTAAAAATTATTAAGAGAGGCCAGGTGCGGTGGCTCACTCACGCTGGTAATTACAGCACTTTGGGAGCCCGAGGCAGCCAGACCACTTGAGATCAGGAGTTCAAGACCAACCTGGCCAACATGGAGAAACCCTGTCTCTACTAAAAATACAATAATTAGCTGGGCGTTGTGGTGGGCGCCTGCAATCCCAGCTACTAGGCAGGCTGAGACAGAAGAATTGCTTGAACCCGGGAGGCAGAGATTGCAGTGAGCCAAGGTTGTGCCATGGTACTCCAATCTGGGCAACAAGAGTGAAACTCCATCTCAAAGGAAAAAAAAATTGTTAAGAGTGTAGATCTCAAGTTAAATGTGGGTATGACAATAAATGCATATACAGATAAGTAGGAGCAAATCTTTTTTAGAAAAGAACTCCAAATAATAAAGAAAAAAGAAAAGGAATTAGGAAATGACCATGATAACACCATAACACAAATCACCAAAGATTCACTGATGAATGTTGAAATTAGTTGGCAATGCATTAGGGATAAACAAGGTATTTATAAGACTAGAAATATCTTCCCCCAAATGTTATTTATTGGGGTGGTTTTAACATATTCTTGCTAAGTTACTTGACAGTCTTTCTTCCAGAAAATGAAGCCTAATTCCTCCCTTCTGTTTGTGTATAGAATGGGCTTGCTTCTAATAGGCAGAGGATGGACAAATAAAGCATTAGCTTTGCAGAGAAAAAATCTGGCAGTCACCATCTTAACCCAAGTGATCAAGTTCAACATCACCAGTGAAAATCATGTTAACACCATGTATCCTTGATACAGCACAATGAGAAAGACACTTCACTTCTATGATTTTCTTCCCAAACTCCACATCCCACACTTCTGCTTTCAACTCTGACATGTAAATAGCTTGAAAGTTGTCACTCCTATTCTGGTAACAGTAAAAAGCTGGAGGAACAGAAAATAAATGACTTTTATCAGACCCACCAGGGAACTGTGGTCATAGCATAAGTATGCACCCCAAAATATGGAGAGACAGGCAGGTCCAAAGAGACAGCTACTAAGATCTTGTGGTCAGGAGCGGAAGGTGATGGAGCCCTAAATGGGCAGGAACACTTAATAATAATTTTTACAATAGCTGGAAGCTGAGTATGGACTGGCATGACAATGGAGAATCCTGAGACCACAGTCTTGGAAGGGACTTTCACTTTCATGAACTTTCATGCTCAGATCCTTCTTTACAAAAGGTCATTTGGGGGTGGGAGCACCTTACCAGGGACAATTCAGAAAACTCATCCTAGCTGATAGGGGAAATTTTTCCTTATCACAGTATCCCTCACCCTTTCTGTGTCACCTAAGAGGGAAAAACCCATAGTAAATAGAACAAAGGGATTAAAAAATATGGATTCAGAACTTTGCAGGCAGTGAACAGCACAGGGAACCCACAGGGGGACAGAGTTACACCACTGGGAGGGCAGTAAAGTTACCAACCTCCCGTGAATAAAACCAGAATATAAGGGAGTACTGGGAACAATCGTATGCCAACAGCTTAGATGACCCAGATGAGATAGGCAAATTCCCAGAAAGACAAAAAAATACTTGACTGGATTAAAAAGAAACAAAAAACCTGAATGGAGCTATGACAAGTAAAGAAACTGACATAATAAATGACAAACTTACCACAAAGAAAGTCCCAGGCCAAGATAACTGTACTAATGAATTATACCAACCTTTAAAATATTAATACTAATCCTTCAGAAATTCTTAAATAAGCAAGCAAGCAAGCAAATAAACACATTAACCAACAAACACAGAAGATAAGATCACACTTTCCAACTTAATCTATGAGGCCAATGTACCCTGATACCACAACTAGAAGACATTAAGGAAATAAAATGTATAGGCCAATATACCTTTTGCACATAGAGGCAAAAATCATCAATAAAATACTAGCCAACCAAACCCAGGCAACATGTACAGAGATTATACACCATGACCAAAGGAATTTATCACAGCAATGCAAGTTGGGTTCAATGGACAAAAACAGTGTGACACATTATTTTAATAAAATGAAGGAAGAAAACCACATGATCATCTAAAAATGCAAAAAAGCATTTGCAAAATCCAAAACCAATTTTTGATTAAAAAAAGATACCCAATAAATTAGAAATAGAGGTGGGAGGATTGCTTGGGCCTGGGAGGTCGAGGCTACAGTGAGAAGAGATCATATCACTGCACTCCAGCCTAGATGACAGAGTAACACCCCATCTCAAAACAAAATAAAACAAAACATGTGAAAACAAAAAGCAACAAACAAAAATAATTAGAAAGAGATGTAAACTTTCTCATCCCAAAATAGGCATCCAGAAAAAAACGCACATGATATCATGAAAAGCTCAATACTTACCCCAAGATGTCCATTCTTGCCACTTACATTCAACATTGTACTGGAAGTTGCAGTCAGGGCAATTAGGCTAGAAAAATAAAAGTCACTGAGAAGGGAAAGGAAAAAGTCAAACCGTCTCTCTCTGCCAATGAGGTGATGTGTGTACAAAATCCTAAAGAATCCCCTAAAATACTATTAGAACTAAAAATGAGTCCAGAAACTTTTCAGTATACAAACTCAACAACTAAAAACAATTATATTTTCATATACTAGCAATTAACAATCTGATAATAAAACAACAAAAACAATTTCATTTAAAATAGCATGAAGAGAGGCAGAGCAAGATGGCAGAATAGATCTCCAGTGATAATTTTCTTGTAGAAACATCAATTCGAATGAGTACCCACACGGTATAAAAATACCGTTACAAAAGCTAAGGAAAACAGATGAAAGATCATAGTACATGGTTATAGCATGATATTAAGAAAAGATGCATCCAAGAGAGTAGGAAAGAAAGTTTTATATTACCCAAATCACCCCTTCCCCAACATCAGTCAGCACAGTGCAGAAAGAGATACTGTTCACTCTGGGTAAAGAGAGGGAAGCAACTGTAGGACATTATCTTGGATCCAAGTACTGAGTCAGCCACAGTAAAAATCAGCACACAGCAGACTCCCATGGGCCTGTCTCCAGGCTGGTACCCACAAATGGAACCTCTAGATCTATCCTGGGGCCAGACAGAAATCTGTAGCCCCTGCAACATGGACTCAAGTTCCAAACCATTTCACTGCTGACTGACCACAGTGACCTTGGACTCCAAATAGTCCATGGCAACAGGCAGGCCTCAGCAGCCACAGGCCCCAAGCACACCCCAGTACTGTGCTAGCTCAGTGGCTATGGGCATTAGGTGCACCTCAGTACTGCACTAGCCTCAGTGGCCATGGGATTCCTGCTCAGTGCTGCACCTGAGTCAGAGGCCATGGGACTCCAGCTTGTGGCACTCCTGGGCTTAGGGCGCCCCTAGCACTGCAATGGCTGCAGCCCTCATGGGCTTGGGCACTACACCAAATGACGTGTCCACAATCTCTGGACTGGCTTACTGTTGAAGAATGTTACCAGACAAAGCCAGACTGTAAACACCTATGTATATGTTGCCCACAAAAAACTCACATCCAGCCAGGTGCAGTGGCTCACACCTGTAATCCTAGCACTTTGGGAGGCTGAGGCAGGCAGATCACAAGGTCAGGAGATCGAGACCATCCTGGCTAACACGGTGAAACCCCGTCTCTACTAAAAATACAAAAAATTAGCTGGGTGTGGTGGCAGGCGCCTGTAATCCCAGCTACTCAGGAGGCTGAGGCAGGAGAATGGTGTGAACCCGGGAGGCGGAGCTTGCAGTGAGCCGAGATCCTGCCACTGTACTCCAGCCTGGGCTACAGAGCGAGACTCCATCTCAAAAACAAACAAACAAACAAAAAAAAAAACTCACATCCCCTGTAATGACACACATAGCCTGAAAGTGAGGGGTTGAAAGAAAGATATTCCAAATAGTTTAGAAACAGGGGCAGTTATATTTATACCAGAAAAAAATAGACTTGAAGTCAAAAACTTTTAAAAAAACAAGGTCATTATATAATAAGTGATTCAATTCAGCAAAAAACTGTTTATGAATCAGAAGAATTAATGTTGTTAAAGTGTCCATACTACTGAAAACAATTGACAAATTCAATGTAATCCTTATCAAAATATCACTTACATTCTTAACAGAAACAGAAAAAAGTTCCCAAATTTGTATGGAACTGTGAAAAACTCCAAAACCCCAAAGAAATATTGAGCAAAAAGTACAAAGATGGATAAATCTGTAGTGACTTTCAAATATACTACAAAGCTATAGTAACCAAAACAGCATGATACTGACAGCATGATACTGGCACAGTGGCTCACACCTGTAATCCCAGCACTTTGGGAGGCCGAGGTGGGTGGATCACCTGAGGTCAGGAGTTCGAGACCAGCCTGACCAACATGGTGAAACCCCATCTCTACTAAAAATTACAAAATTGGCCAGGTGTGGTGGTGCATGCCTGTAATCCCAGCTACTTAGGAGGCTGAGGCAGGAAAATCACTTGAACCTGGGAGGCAGAGATTGTGGTGAGCTGAGATTGCACCATTGCACTCCAGCCTGGGCAACAAGAGTGAAACTCTGTCTCAAAAAAGAAAACAAAACAAAAACAGACACATAGATCAAGGAAACAGAATATACAGACCATAAATAAATCCATGCATTTATTTATTTATTTATTTATTTATTTATTTATTTTTTTTATTTATTTATTTATTTATTTATTTTTTTTTTTTTTTTTTTTTTGAGATGGAGTCTTGCTCTGTCGCCCAGGCTGGAGTGCAGTGGCAGGATCTCGGCTCACTGCAAGCTCCTCCTCCCGGGTTCACGCCATTCTCCTCCCTCAGCCTCCCGAGTAGCTGGGACTACAGGCGCCCGCCACCACGCCCGGCTAATTTTTTTGTATTTTTAGTAGAGACGGGGTTTCACCTGGTCTCGATCTCCTGACCTCGTGATCCACCCGCCTCGGCCTCCCAAAGTGCTGGGATTACAAGTGTGAGCCACCGGTTTTAGGGTACATGTGCACAATGTGCAGGTTTGTTACATATGTATCCATGTGCCATGTTGATTTCCTGCACCCATTAGCTCGTCATTTAGCATTAGGTATATCTCCTAATGCTGTCCCCGCCCCCCCCACTCCCCACCCCACAACAGTACCCGGAATGTGATGTTCCCCTTCCTGTGTCCATGAGTTCTCATTGTTCAATTCCCACCTATGAGTGAGAACATGCGGTGTTTGGTTTTTTGTCCTTGCGATAGTTTACTGAGAATGATGTTTTCCAGTTTCATCCATGTCCCTACAAAGGACACGAACTCATCATTTTTTATGGCTGCATAGTATTCCATGGTGTATATGTGCCACATTTTCTTAATCCAGTCTATTGTTGTTGGACATTTGGGTTGGTTCCAAGTCTTTGCTATTGTGAATAGTGCCGCCATAAACATACGTGTGCATGTGTCTTTATAGCAGCATGATTTATACTCCTTTGGGTATATACCCAGTAATGGGATGGCTGGGTCAAATGGTATTTCTAGTTCTAGATCCCTGAGGAATCGCCACACTGACTTCCACAATGGTTGAACTAGTTTACAGTCCCACCAACAGTGTAAAAGTGTTCCTATTTCTCCACATCCTCTCCAGCACCTGTTGTTTCCTGATTTTTGTACACCAATCACAGACAAACAGAGAGCCAAATCATGAGTGAACTCCCATTCACAATTGCTTCAAAGAGAATAAAATACCTAGGAATCCAACTTACAAGGGATGTGAAGGACCTCTTCAAGGAGAACTACAAACCACTGCTCAATGAAATCAAAGAGGATACAAACAAATGGAAGAACATTCCATGCTCATGGGTTGGAAGAATCAATATCGTGAAAATGGCCATACTGCCCAAAGTAATTTATAGATTCAATGCCATCCCCATCAAGCTACCAATGACTTTCTTCACAGAATTGGAAAAAACTACTTTAAAGTTCATATGGAACCAAAAAAGAGCCCGCATCGCCAAGTCAATCCTAAGCCAAAAGAACAAAGCTGGAGGCATCACGCTACCTGACTTCAAACTATACTACAAGGCTACAGTAACCAAAACAGCATGGTACTGGTACCACAACAGAGATATAGATCAATGGAACAGAACAGAGCCCTCAGAAATGATGCCGCATATCTACAACTATTTGATCTTTGACAAACCTGACAAAAACAAGAAATGGGGAAAGGATTCCCTATTTAATAAATGGTGCTGGGAAAACTGGCTAGCCATATGTAGAAAGCTGAAACTGGATCCCTTCCTTACACCTTATACAAAAATTAATTCAAGATGGATTAAAGACTTAAATGTTAGACCTAAAACCATTAAAATCCTACAAGAAAACCTAGGCAATACCATTCAGGCCATAGGCGTGGGCAAGGACTTCATGTCTAAAACACCAAAAGCAATGGCAACAAAAGCCAAAATTGACAAATGGGATCTCATTAAACTAAAGAGCTTCTGCACAGCAAAAGAAACTACCATCAGAGTGAACAGGCAACCTACAGAATGGGAGAAAATTGTTGCAACCTACTCATCTGACAAAGGGCTAATATCCAGAATCTACAATGAACTCAAACAAATTTACAAGAAAAAAACAAACAACCCCATCAAAAAGTGGGCAAAGGACATGAACAGACACTTCTCAAAAGAAGACATTTATGCAGCCAGAAAACACATGAAGAAATGCTCATCATCACTGGCCATCAGAGAAATGCAAATCAAAACCACAGTGAGATACCATCTCACACCAGTTAGAATGGCCATCATTAAAAAATCCATGCATTTATAAACAAGTGATTTCTAACAAAGGTGCATGAACAGACATTGGGGAAATATGGGCACTTCAATAAACGATGTTGGAAAAATTGAATCTCAGTACAATAATTAAATTAGACCCTTATATCTCACTATATATAAATATAAATTCAAAGTGGATGAAAGACTTAAATGTATGACCTGAAACTATGAAACTACTAGAATAAAAACATAAAGAAAATTTCCATGAGAAGGATGAGAGTTAATTTTTCTTTTCTAAAATCCAGGCAACAAAAGCAAAAATGCATAAATGAGACTACATCAAACCAAGAAGCTTTTGCACAACAAATGAAACAATCAACAGAGTGAAGAGATGGCCCACAGACTGGGAGAAAATATTTGCACACTATGTGTCTGAGAAGAAGTTAATATCCAAAATATATAAGGAATTCAAAACAGTCAATAGAATAGAAAGAAAAAAAATTAAAAATGAACAAAATATCTGAGCAGGTATTTCTCAAAAGAAGACATACAAATGACAAACACGTATGTGAAAAAAATGCTCAACATTCCTAATCAAAAAAATTCAAGTCAAAATCAGAATAAGACATCACCTCACCCCCATTAGAACAACTATTATCAAAAAAGACAAAAGATAACAAGTGTTAGTGAGGACATAAACAAAAGGAACCCTGCTATACTGTTGGTGGGAATATAAATTAGTACAACCACTATGGAATACAGTATACAGGTTCTTTAAAAATTAGAAATAGAACTATCATTTGACCCAGCAATCTTACTACTGTGTTTACAGGCATACCACATTTTATTATGCTTCAATTTATTGCGATTTGCAGATACTGCGATTTTTACAAATTGAAGGTTTGTAACAACCCTGTGATGAGCAAGTCTATTGGCATCATTTTTCCACCAGTATGTGCTCACTTTTTGTCTCTGTATTGCATTTTGGTAATAAAACATTTTAAATTTTATCATTATTATTAATGCTACAGTGATCTGTGCTCAGTGATCTTTGATGTTACTATTGTACTGTGGTCCTTGAATGGAACCCATATAAGACAGTTTTAGCCAGGTGTGGTGACTCACACCTGTAATCCCAGCACTTTGGGAGGCCAAGGAGGGTGGATTGCTTGGGCTCAGGTGTTCGAGAACAGCCTGTGCAACATGGCAAAACCCCGTCTCCACCAAAAATACAAAATATTAGCCAGGCATAGTGGCCCATGTCTGTATAGTTCCAGTTACTCAGGAGGCTGAGGTGGAAGAATCACTTGAGCTCAGGAGGCAGAGGTTGCAGTGAGCCAAGATCACACCACTACACTCCAGCCTGGGTGACAGAAAGAAACTGCATCTCAAAACAAATGAACAAACAAAAAACAGAAAGTGAACTTAGTCTATAAATCTTGTGTGCGTTCTCTACCGAATAACCTTTTCCCTGTCTCTCTTCTTCTCCTTGGGCTCTTATTCCTGGAGACACAACAATATTAAAATTTGTTCAGTTAATAACCTCACAATTGTCTCTAAATATTCAAGTGAAAGGAAGAGTTGCACATCTCTCATTTTAAATTAATAAATGATGAGCCATTTGCATATCTTCTTTTGACAAATATCTATTTAGATATTTTGCCCACATATAAATCAGATTATTAAATTTTTTCTTATAGAGTTTTTTGTAGTCCTAATATATTCTGGAGCTCTTGTCAGATGAACAGTTTGCACAAATTAATCCCTTTTCACATAGATATTTGCAAACATGTTTTTCCATTTGTGGGTTGTCTCTTCAGTTTGTTGATTGATTCCTTGGCTGTGCAGAAGCTTTTTAACTTGGCATCTCCCAATTGTTCTTTTTTGCTTTGCTTGACTGTGCTTGGTCAAGAAATCTTTAGGTGGTCCAATGTCCTGAAGAGTTTCCTCAATGTAGTTTCATAGTTTGAGGTCTTAAATTTAAGTCTTTAATACATTTTTGACTTTTGCATATGGTGAGAGCTATAGCTTCATTCTTCTGCATATGGATTTCCAGTTTTCCCAGCACCATTGATTGAAGAGACTGACCTTTCTCCAATGTATGTTCTTGGCCCAAAAGAAAGGAAGTCAGTATACTAAAGAGGTACCTGTGCCCCCGTGTTTATTGCAGCACCATTCACAATAGCCAAAATTTGAAAACAACCGAAGTGTCCATCAACAGATGAATGCATAAAGCAAATGTGGTACATACACACAATGGAGTGCTAATCAGCTATCAAAAGCAATAAGATCCTGTCATTTGCAAGAGCATGGTTGGAACCAGAGGTCATTATGTTAAGTGAAATAAGCCGTGCACAGACGTAGGGAGACCCCCTGAAACTACTGCTAT
The DNA here is from genome assembly GCF_009828535.3 of Hylobates moloch. Lineage (NCBI taxonomy): Eukaryota > Metazoa > Chordata > Mammalia > Primates > Hylobatidae > Hylobates > Hylobates moloch. The sequence continues at coordinate 84,820,854 of NW_026652289.1, read as the reverse complement.
GGAATAAAAGATGAAATGCTCCTGATTATTGTAAATACAAAATTGCATGCAGGATTGTGTAAAGACAATGCCAGTTTCGTCTGCCAGAATGAGTCAACAGCACCAATCCAATTGCGATCAAGATTCCTATCCCAGAAAAGCAGATGTTCAAAGCTCTGGGAATGGAATGAGACCCTTGTGGAGAGCCTATAAATGAACGAATGAGGGGCACGTGTTCATATGGATAAAATAGGGTTATAAATGCCCTTATCTTGCCATGGCTCTTCTAGGTCTCTTTAGGGTTAAGGCATACTCCCTTCTGAGAATTTTTGGTCTAACCGGTTGTCTAGCTTCACGTCTTGTTTCTATTGATTGTTTGCAACCAGCTTTTGCTGCAACTGTTACTGCTGATTAATATCTTGCTAATTATAGGTTATGGATAGACTGTGTTTCTGTTTTAAGGCTCTGCTAGAAATTGCTGATGCACACACTATGTCGTAAATTCTTATCTCTGTATACTGTACTTCTGCATACCGATGTTATGTTAAAGAATTACTTCATTCCCATGTGACCATCTCACCTCATAATCAAACTACCCTAAATCCCTCACTAACCTACCCCTACCCTCACTAAACTTAATAATAAATGCTGGTATATCCAGTGCATTGGCAGCATCACAGGACCAGAAGGCAGTGACACCCCTGGACCCAGCTTTCACTATCTTGTGTGTGTCTTTTATTACTCAACCTGCAGATCCACTTGGGAACAAAGAAAGAGCCCCATTGCATTGTGGGCTGCTGGCCAGATCCCACAATACACAGAAAGACAAACTTTGTATGTTCTTACTTATTTGTGGGAGCTAAAAATGAAAGCAATTGAACTCATGAAGATAGACAGTAGAATGATGTTTACCAGAGGCTGCAAGGGGTAGATGGAGGGTTGTGGGGAGCTTGGGTTGGTTAATGGGGACAAAAAAATAGAAGGAATGAATCAGATCTAGTATTTGATAGCACAGCAGAGTGACTATAGTCAATACTAATTTAATTATATATTTAACAATAACAAAAATATAACTGGATTGTTTGTATTTTTGTTTTTTGTTTTTGTTTTTTTTGAAATGTAGTCTCACTCTGTTGCCAGGCTGGAGTGCAGTGATGCCATCTCAGCTCACTGCAATCTCCGCCTCCTGGGTTCAAGCGATCCTCCTGCCTCAGCCTCCCAAGTAGGTGGAACTACAGCTGCAGGCCACTATGCCCAGCCAATTTTTTGTATTTTTAGTAGAGACAGGTTTTCACCATGCTGGCCAGGGTGGTCTCAATCTCTTGACCTCATGATCTGCCTGCCTCGGCCTCCCAAAGTGTTGGGATTACAGGAATATACTTAACAAAATAATCCTAATATGTGTACACAGAAAACTTCAAAACATTATTGAAAAAATTAAAGAAGACCTAATTAAATAGAAAAAATAGTCCATGTTCATTGATCAGGAGGCTTAATATAGTTAAGACGGCAATATTTTCCAAATGGACCCATAATTCAATGCAATCCTCATCAAATTCCAGCTGCTTTTCTTTGCATTAATTGACAAGCTGATTTTTAAACTCATACGGAAATATAAGGGATCCAGAACAGCCGAAACAATCTAGAAAAAAAGTTGGAATACTCAACTCACACTTCTTTATTCTGAAACTTACTTGAAAATAATGGTAATCAAGACATTATGGTACTTCTACAGGGATAGGCATATAGATCAGTGAATAAAATTTAGCATCTAAAAATTAACCCTAACATTTATGGTAAATTGATTTCACAAGGTAGTCAAGACAATTCAGTGTGGATTTTTTTTTTTTGTCAAAAATAATGCGGGACAAATTAATACCCTGGTGTAAGCTGGAGTCCCTCATGCCATACAAATAATATGGCCTAAGTATTGTTTACTTCCATTTATATGACATTCTGAAAAAGGAAAAACTATGGAGATAGTAAACACATTAGTGGTTACCAGTGGCTGGAGGGAGAGAAATATTTAATAGATGATGTGTAGATTTCTTCAGGGAAGTGAAAATATTCTCTATAAAATTGTAATGTGGATACATGAAACTATTTTTTAAATACAGCAGAATGTTGTATCACAGTGAGTAAATATGTATGCAAATTTAAAAAATACTTAGTAGGTTAGGGGATAATAGGGTGTAACACATACAAAATAATATAATCGCATTACAAATATATGAAATAACCTCACTGAAGAGAGTGAGAGGGAAGAAAGGAGGCTGACTTGAGTAACACAATTTTTTAAGTGGAAATTCCAAGTTTAAAGGCTAAAAGATGTGTATGTAAGCATTGTGCCTTTCTTGATAAAGTTGTGTCTCATGGGGGTGTTGATGAACAATTCTGAAACCAATATCCATGTATTTTGGGATAAAATAATTAAGTTAATGGAGCCAACTGTTTACGGTTAGAGTCGGAGGTTACATACAAGCAGTAGGAATGGACACCGTGATTTGTGCAATACTGGATTAGATCATGTGGTGTTAGGGGCATTAGTAGGAATTCATGTGGCTATCCAGTTTTCCCAGCACCAGTTAGTAAACAGAGTGTCCTTTCCCCAGTTTATGTTTTTGTATGCTTTATTGAGTATCAGTTGGTTGTAAGTATTTGGCTTTATTTCTTGGTTCCCTATTCTGTTCCATTGGTCTGTGTCTACTTTTATAACAATACCATGATGTTTTGGTAACTATAGCTTTGAAGAATAATTTGAAGTTCAGCTTTTCTTATCTTTAATCTTGGATAAATATGTCAAAATTAATCCATATTTTTAGTCTCATCATGAGAAACCATCAGACATATCCATATTGTGGGACACTGCAAAACAACTGGCCAGTACTTTTCAAAAGGGTCAAAATCATGAAAACTAAGTAAAGATTGTAGATTGCAGAATAGCTGATACAGAAGGTAAATGATTCCCATCTCTTGGTATGACACAACCTTGAATACTAATTTCTCATGAATGTGGCCAGAAGCTGAGTTGAATACTGAACAAGAGAATACTGCAAAGGTTATGAGATGACACTTACGTGATCATGTTACATAAGATTGTGATTCTTCTGTCTTGCTGCAAACTCTGTCCCTCAATGGCTTTGATGGAGGCTTCTGGCATGTGGGAGAAGCCAACACCTGGAGGAACTAAATGCAGGCTTTGACCAACAGCCTGCAATGAACTGAGTTCAAACAGCAATAATGTGAGCTAAGAAGTAACTTCTCCACCAGCTGAGATTTTAGTTGAGACCTCAGCCTTGGCTATCATCTATGTCTCAATTCTTGACCCAGAGAACTATGAGACAATACTTTATGCAGTTTTAGGCCAGTAAATTTGTGGTAATTTACAAGGCAGCAATAAATAATTAATGCACTTAGAAACTAAATGTCATGTGATATCCTGGATTGGATCCTGGAACAGACAAATGACATTAGTGGAAATCCTGGTAAAATATAAAGAAAGTCTTTAATTCAGTTAATAGTTATTTTTACTGTCAGTGTCTCAGCTTTCATAAATATACTATGGCTATGTAAGATATTAAGATTACAGGAAGGTGAAGAGCATAGAAACTCGCTGAATTCTCTTTGCAGCTTTCTATAAATCTAACATTATAAAAATGAAAATACTATTTTAAAGGTATTATTGTGATAGAAAAGAACATGCAAACAAAGAGAAAAATGAACACAAACACAAACTTGGGCTCAGGGGATAAACAGGCACATAGAAAGAATGCAAAGATGCTTCCTTTATCTAGTCAGCATTCCAAATCCAGGGGCACCTGCTTCAGGTAGACATCTTCAAGTTCCAGGGCTCTCCTATTCTTTTCTTCTTCCCCATCATGCTCCTCATTACCCAGTTGCCTGTGTAAGTGTCAGTAACCACTTCCTTAAAGATAGATGCCTGTGCCTCACATATCCCAGAAAGACCCATTGCAGACAACGTCTAGCCCTGTATCTATGGAATCCCAACAAAGACTCTTTGGAAGACATGACTCTGGATAGTAGAAGTAAAGATGGAGAAATGGGAGTAATAGGGAAAATAAATCATATTTAGGCACTTAAGATATTTTTTTTCTTGTTTGGTTACAGATTTTCCTTCCTTAAGATTTAAAAACACATCTGTACCTTCAAGCCTTTGAAAAATCCTCTGATAATTAAGCTCTTTTCATTTTAGAGACTCCATGAGGAATTATTTGGGACCATGTATTCTGTTAACACCCACATCATGGAATTACATTAACCAGCACCAAGCCCTAAAACCACAAAAAAAGTATAGTCTTGGTAGCAGGTGGGTTGTCTTGGTGTAAAAAAAGAGAAGTATTTGTAATCATGTTCATTTAAGCCAGTCCCTGCTTACTCATATCTGAAAATGAAGCTTTAGACACAAGGTTTTTAAAAGGTGTAGGAAAGTGAGTGATTCAGATTGTGTTGTGCACAGGTAACGAAATCCTGGTGAAATAAACAAAAGAGCAACATGGTACAACATATTCTCAAACCTCCATGCACGGGTCTAAGAGATGGACATAGGATAAATGGTGACTCTGCATATGTGCTAGCTAAACAAAGAATCTCACAGCAAGCAGGGCTGCCCACCCACTCACCACACAGCTCCCTGTTCACAGACCATAGCACTCTGCTGGGGAGCACCAGGCTGTTTCTGGCAACCATGGCTATAGAGCCTACAAAATCAGGACACTGCATGGCCACAATCCCATGGACATCTACAAAGCCAAGACTCTTGCTTTTATGATCTGTAATCATAGGTTACATTCTCCATACTAGATCTATAGCTTCAGTGGGAAAATGAGCTCCTGTAGTGTTTAGACCTACAGGGAGAGATGCACCTGACCTGGACCAGAGTTCTCATTTCTGAGATCAGGATAGCAGTTATTTAGTCGCTGGTATTATGGGCATTTCTAATTCAAGAAACCTCACTCCTCCAAGCTCATATTTCACTCCTTGAGACAGGCAGGCACACTTAAATGTTTCATCTTAAAACATGGATGGTTACTCAGATTATTTAATTTTAACTGTACTTTCTATAATGCCACATAGCTTGTCAAATCCCCTTTTCCTATTTATTCCAATGCATACACTAAAATCCATCATAATGTACATTGTGATTATCCCCTGACACAATTTTCACCAAAAGAGGCATAGCAGAATGCCATAGACAGGCTGCAAGTAGAACTGGACAAGAAAGGACCCATCTCCATTTAGCAAATGAGGGTCAATGAGCTCTGGTCAGTGAGTGCTCAGGATGAAGACAGAGCAGGTGATAGACATAAGACTGTGCTAACATTGATGTCACAGGACACAGTGCTGAGCACCAAGTCCCCAAACATTACTCTCTGATAGCCCGGAATATACGATTTCCCACAACCTACTGCAGTACCTCTGACCTGATTTTACAGATGCTGACCTGACCACCCAAATTCTAAGAAATCTGTCATCACAAACATCCCAAAGTCTTACACCACATCATGTAGTAAGGCCCCACTACCCTGTCTGCACACGGTAGCCTGAATAGAGAATGGTGCCCAGTGGATTCATGGGTCATGTGTTTGAGATCAGGACATACTGTAAACTTAGTTGAGCCTTCCTGAAGCCTGAAACTCTAGGTGCAATTTCAGTCAACATCCTAAATTATGAACGATATGAATTTCTTCTTCACTAAGTATATTCATCAGAGAACAGCTAAGCCCGTTCCAATCTCCAAGTGCCCAGACGTAGAGTTTGTCAGTGTTGCAAGTGGGCAGAGCAAAGCATTCTATGGAGACCAAATGCATCTACTTTTGCAATAACTGATCATAATATGATTTGTATGATAACCATCCAAATGATTAAGGGTGAAAGAACAATAGGAAAATATAACGAATTTTTATGGATTTAAGAATTGATTTTGGCATGCAGCTTATAGGGAACATTGATCATATTTGTAAGATTAGAGCAGAAATTTGCAAAATATAACTTTCTGTAAGTCTTTAGAAAGCTATCACCCCTGTGCATACTTTCAAGTAACTCTTTGCCATTTCTATCTCCCTATTCCATGGACTTCTTGAATCATAGTTTATAAAAGCAACTCTCCACACATAAATTATGATATTTTGTAGCCCACTAATAAGTTTACTGTCTCTAATAGCTAGTCAGAAACAATATTTAAGCATGTTTCCTCAATGATAGAGCAGAATACAGCAAATGAGCCACAATGGCTGTACACTGAGAATGAGCAGTTGCAGAGAAAATGCATTCCATTGATGTTACTGCATACATCCCACCTATCTCAAACACAGATTCATGTGAAAATTAACAGTGTCAAACACTATTTGTGGGAAGACAGTCATAATGTGATTGTCTTTGCATGCACATACACAAACATGGTCTGAAAAGCTTCCATGAATACCTTCGGGTGAGATAATGAAAAACAAAGCCTGCAGAGTCTGTCAGTAGATTGGAAAAATACATTCACAAAAGAGTAGCACAGGACTCGCTCAAGAAATGTGACATTGCCAAATCTTCTAATTAGCATAGATGATGAAACCGTGGGGAAAGTTACAGACAAGATGAGTTGAAAAGTGATTCAGAAGAGTTTAATCTGAAAGGTATAAATTTTAGAAAATACTTTGGTAATGTATTTTACTTATATTTTCCATCTCATGTAATCATAGAAATGATTTATGACAAAATGCTCACATTAATATAAGTTGCACAAGGTTTCTGTGTTATTATAAGATAAAAATTCTAAGTGATAGGAAATATTTGTGTCATAGTTTGTCCTTTTATTCTGTCACGGTAACAGAATATAGTGATGTATCTAATAATTGATGCATATAATACATCTTGCAATTACTTAGATAATGCTGTTAATATCAGCACTAACTTAGAGGTTGTTAACACAGACCTGGTGCCAGCTTACATGCTCTGTGTATTATTATTTCATTAAATCTTCACAGCAACTCAAGAGGTAGCCACTATTATCTCTCCCATGGTCTAGCTCTGAATCTAAGCAGAAAGCCCTATAGTAGAGGAATAGAATAATCTGAGCTTGACTCAATCTGTCTCCATTTCCTTGCTCACATCAACTATGTTAGAGTATCTTTTATATTATACGAAAAGTACTTTCTAGGTTTGGTTTAAGCAATCTTACCCTACATCATGGTCAGGAAATTATTTTCTAAATTACATTCTGAATATTCTATTCACTTGTTTTTATAGTTAGGTCTATGATCAATCTGGCATTGATTTTACGTGTAATATGAAGTCAAAGGCCATATTCTATTTACCCTCGTATAGAAATACAAAATTTCTAGAATATTTATTGAAGAATTCATCTTTATTTCATTGATTTTTCCTATAAATATTTGCTTATATATATATATACATATACATATATATATTTGTGAGCTTTCTTCTCTCTTTTTTTTTTTTACTGGTTTATTTCTCTATCTTTGAGCAAATACCACACTGTCAGAGTTAGAAAGATTCTTCATTTAAGAAAAGAATTTTCTCTCCATAGCTTTCTCTTAACCACTGTGATGTTCTATCACAAAGAAAGTGAAGAGTGAAAACTGTATGCTTTGTACCTATACCAGTATTCTCAGCTTTACCTTGAATAAAAAGGAGGTTTAGAACCAGTGAAGTTCCATGTAGTACCCACTTCTGGTCACTTGGAGAAGACCCATCTCAGCACAGGAGATGGACTATTTCTTTTTACAATCTCTTCCCCTCCTCCCCCCACACACAAACACCCTTCACGCATTCACATATAAACATCGACACACACATTAACACAAGCACACATATATTGACAAACATTCATAGAAATACACACTGGCCCACACATTCAGCAGAAACACACACAAACATACAGATTCCGAAACAAACATTGACAGAAACACAAAAACTGACACACCATCAACTTAAACATACACCAGCACACTGACACTGAGACATTTTTTGATACAAACACACAAACTGAAACACACACATAACACAAACACACATTTAAACATAGAAGTAGTATTATGAGTATCAGTTTGCTTCAAAAAATTAAAATAAGACATTCCTCCTCCTCCTCCTCCTCTTCCTCCTCCTCCTCTTCCTCCTCCTCCTCCTCCTCCTCCTCTTCCTCCTCCTCCTCTTCCTCCTCCTCCTCCTTCCTCCTCCTCCTCCTCTTCCTCCTCCTCCTCTTCCTCCTCCTCCCTCCCACCATCCTCCTCCTTCCTCATTTTTGAGACAGTCTTGTTCTATTGCCCAGGCTGGAAGGCAGTGGTGTAATCTCGGCTCACTGCAGTCTTAACTTCCCAGTCTTAAGCAATCCTCCCTCCTCAGCCTCCCAAGTAGCTGGGACTACCGGTTGGCACCACCACGCCTGGCTAATTTTTTTGTCGTTTTTTTGTAGAGATGGTGTCTCACTATGTTGTCCAGGCTAGTCTTGAACTCTTGGGCTCAAGCGATCCTCCCACCTCAGCCTCCCAAAGTGCTGGGATTACACATGTGAGCCACAATGCCTGGCCCATTCCCTCTTTCATTAGGCAAAATCTAGGAGTTCTCTTTCCTGCCTAGGCCCCTTTCCTGATCCTAGCAGGCAGGACTTCCCTGGAGGAATGGGTCTTGCATAGCTCAGATTTCTGAGATCCTGGTGATGTGAAATGCCATTTTTCATCTTCATTGACATTGTTAACATCTCCCCACTTTTGCAGGGTGAAACTGCACATCTGAAATGCAGGAATATCAACGGTGTGGACACCAGAGGCTGTTTTATTCCTCATTGGTCTTTGTGTGTGGATAGTGCAGAAGATAGGAAGGAAGGGGCAAGTGATATGGAAGTATTTACTCAAAGCATCCATGTAGGAACCATGAGCTAAGACAGAGGGAGGAACAGGAAGAGAAAAACCAGTCCATGTTCCTCACCTCATCCTCTCTGTCTTGTGGAGGGAGCCCAGCTTGGGTGTGGCACCAAGAATTCCTCCTAGGGCAAGGAAAGGTGCACACCATTCCTCCCTCCTTCCTCTGCCGCCTGCTGCTGGGCTCTATTCTCATGAGGAAAACTTGCACATACAGACCTGAAAACCAGTTTTCATCACAGGCACCAATTTCAAAGCCTCTGAGGTGTACGTGCAGGCTCTGGTGTGGACAAAGCTCAATTGTGCAGTGTTGCTTCAGACGCCTGTCCTATGCCCATCACTGGGAAAGGGTTTAGGAAACCGCAGCCTGAAACGAAGAATGGTGTTTCCAGGGCACACTCATCCCCACAAACCTGCATGAGGATTCCACAGCCCAGTGTTGCTGAATACACATGGAGGGACAGTCTAGGGTCCAAGCTCACGTGCATTTAAGTTGGGCCACATATTGTTCAGATTCCACAGAGGTAAGACAGAAAATAATGTCCAGAAAGTCACAAGCTTAGGGGAGGGCAAGAGGCCAGAAAAGGAAAGGCAACTAGAAGTTCCTTATTTTTGATACCCTCCCAGACTTATCTCTATGCAATGGAAGTTAGGGTGCAGGTGAGGAACCCCCTACTGCATGCCAACAGAAGTACTCATACTCCATGAAGGCCCTTCCAAGTACCAAAGTCAGAAGTGGGTCCCCTTTCCTGCCTCTCACTTAGCCTTCAGCAGCTGTGTCTTAGAAAGAGGTTCTACACTGTTAAGAGCCCGGATATTTCATATTAACACAGAAAACTCAATTATACACGGCTTGCACATGATATGGTCAAATCTCATGCCTATCCAAGTGCATTAACCCTGAGTCTTGCCCTTTTGGTGGCTGGAGGTGCAGACTGAGGGCACCACCCCAGAACCCAGTTACATCTTTCAGCAAAGAGGGCTACCTGAGGTACTGTTGGTGTCCACTGTGTAAGGCCATCTTCCCAAGAGCATAGGAATTTGAACTTCATCTTTTTCTCAGATTCTTTTTTAATTCCATTTCTTAATTCACCAAGGTTCAGGATTTGTCTTTTATTCCCTATATCACAACCAGGTACCCTTATATTCCATAATGAAATATGTATTTCATTACATTGAAGAGGGCATTCACTTCAAATGCACCACTATTTTATGTAACACTAAGAAAAAACAAAAGCGTAGCTAACTATGTAATGACAGTATTCCAAGATGCCATTGGTTTAAAGATGTTAAAATGTGGGAAATATGCATATTAAAAAGAACAAGTATTTTTGAGTAAGGCCAGGATTTGGTGAAGGAGAAATTAGAAATATATTTATTTGAGTGAGTTATGCTAATAAAGGAGTTAAAATTGCTGATTAGAAAACATATGGGATGAAGGAATTTATGAGAATAAAAAGAAAAAAATCACTTTCCTGACACCCAGCCAACCTCTTCTATTTTCTGGAGATCTGCCATTTTGCAAAGAAATGTGTGCAGGCCCCAGGAACAAGCCTCTTAGCCAAGAGAGAGACAGGGTGGGAGTGAGCTGTTGGTTGCTTTTCAATTCTGGACCAGAAACCACTGAGCAAAACATGGAGAATGAAGGTAACCAAGTGTGAAGGGCCTGCATGTCCACAGATCAGAACATCCTCTGAGCTACATGGCAGCCTGCGCCCATTAGGTGGGATTCTATGTCAATCCATGTGACCCGTGTTTTCACAGTGATGGGCCACAGGATCCCTGAGCTCATTTGGAGCTATTCAGGCTAGTGAGGAGAAGGAACAGGTGGACATTAGTCTTTCCTGGCCTCTCTCCCCAAATCCCTGGTCCCTGCCCTCAACTGCTAATGAGCGTCAAGAATAACACAGAGACCACCGATCTTGTTCTTCTCCTGCCAGTTCCCTGAAGGCCATCATCAGGTCTACTTGGGAGAAATTAAAACAAACAAACAAAACAAGACAAACAACAACAAAACCATCCCTGAGTTTTTATGCCACATTTCTGAAAAACACCGAAATTCCAAACCTAAGTCATTAAATGCACCAATCACAATCACATTCAAATTGCCGTCACCCTGTCCTGACACCCAACTTGATGGGTCTGAAAACTGGAGGCTTGTCAGGCAGATGAGACAAAGAGGAGCACAGCATAAGTACTGAGAACAAAGCAATCTTCCTCATCTAATAGCTGCCTCCTTTCTATTCCACATCCTACGTCACTCTGTACATAAAGGTAGAGGCTGGTATCAGCACTTCCTAGAGCACCTGGTTGGTGGAGAGGAACAGATCAAATGGAGCCACAGGTGTCTCTGCCTCAGTGCCCAGAACGTCGCACGTCAGCACCGTGGGCTCAGAGGGGACACTGTACAGGTGAGCACTGAAGGGAAACTGACATGCCCGCTCCTTCCAAGCTCCTAAGTCACGAGCTTTCTCCTTTTCTGTGAGCAACGATGAGGTTGTAGACTTCACGAAGAGTCACAAGAGCCCCCATGAGCACCACACAGACACCAGGGAGAGCCCGTCAGCAGAAAGGACTGCAGACTCTTCTCCATGCCCCACCTCCCTCCACTTGCCTCATATCAGCTTCCCCCCATGGGAAACATAACAGGATGATGAGTCTATAAGAGATTTCCCCGGCAGGGTCCATTCCACAGCATGACTTCAGCCCCATAGTGGCCCCTACATCGAGAATTATGGAGATCGGAGCCTGGACATGAAGATCCAGGCCCGCAGGACATCTCAACTTTCAGGGATCAGGCTCCTCAGGCACAGTTGTTCTCTTCAGAAATCCTCTGGTCTCTCCTCTGTCCTCTGAAGCCTTTACCACACATCTGCTGAAGCTGTTTCATTTTCACATACAAAGTCATGTATTTTTAGGGTATCTTCTGTAATCTGCATCTTAGAGAAACCTCCAGAACCCTTCCCTAGTAGCTCCAAGTTACATGTGGAGCGGATGCAGATGGGCAGAAAAGGGAAACTTCTTAAGTTATCTTGGTAATTGTTTTTACAATAAAAAGTCAAAACAGATCCTGAGGAACCCTGAGCTCAGACAAAAGGAGGAGTAGGTATGGAGAGAAAAATTAAGCCTACCACACTCAACATCCCTGCTTTGTGTGGAGAGCCAAGGTCAGGGTGCAGACATGAAGGAGGTATCATAGAGAACCAAGAGAACCAAGAAAAAAATCTTCCTAGGGTCTGTGCCAGCCCAGAGAACCACAGGAGTGCCCTGGAGCCACCCACAATGCCCCAAGCTAGATGTCTCCAACTCTGATCAGCAACATGTGCTATACAGAGACATGTGGACACAAGCCACATCCTAAGGCTCCAATACAAAAGAAATCTGGCTCTGGTTTTGAACATTCTTCTCTGTACTACCTCAACATCCACAACATCTTGTCCAGACTCTGTAACCAAAAATCGCTTCAAGGAAAAAGCAGCCTGGAATAAGGAATGAGGCTGGATAGGTCAGAAGAGCTCCTGGCAAGGAAGAGATGATCTGTCCACACAGCCATCTGAAAACCACCTCACCACTCACCGACATCAGCACCCTTGCAACTTCCCATCTCAACATGTTCAATATGTGTCTATCAGAATTTAGTTTTTTGCTCTCCATATACTTTTTTATATTTATTTATTTTCAAACAGATAAAAATTGATGCATTTATTATGCACAACACAATGTATGCTTTTTTTCCTTTTTTTTTTTTTTAAGATTCCAAGGGTACATGTGAAGGCTTTTTACGAGGGTGTACTGCATGATACTGAGGCCTGGACCTTCACATAGGGAGTGAGCATAGGGGATAGTTTTTCAACTCTTGCCTCCCTCTCTCCTTCCCCTCCTTGTATTCCTCAGTGTTTGTTGTTCCCATCCTTATGTCCATGCATAACCAGTGTTTAGCTCTCACAAGTGAGAACGTGTGGCATTTGTTGTTCTGTTTCTGCATTAGTTTGTTTAGAATAGTGGCCTCCAGTTGCATCCATGTTACTGCCAATAACATGATTTCATTTTTTATGGCTGTGTAGTATTCCATGGCATATGTGGACCACATTTTCTTCATCCAATCCACTGTAGATGGGCAACTGGGTTGATTCCGTGTCTTTGACACTGTGCAATATGATGTTCTGAAGTATAAATACATTGTTGAATGGCCAAATCTAGCTGATTAATGTGCATTTTCACTCATACATTCTTCACTTGGTGGTGAGAACACTTAGCATCTACTCTCTTAGCAATTTTTAAGAATACAATATACTGTCATTGACGGTAGTCACCATGCTGCACTCTAGACTTCTTGAACTGATTTCTCCTATCTAACTGTAATTTTTTATCTTTTGAAAAATATATCTACCCCCCTCAACCACCCCAGTCCCTCGTAACCTCCATTCTACTTTTTACTTCTAAATCACTTTCAATATGAGGCCCTCACAAGCATACTGAGAACAATGCTGGACAAGTACCTGTGGGCAGAGGAGCAGCAGCTGGGCACAGGGGCCTGGCTGTCCCCACTTGTTTTCTTTCCATAGTGAGGGGAAAGAAACTGAAGGGAGGAGCTCGAGGAGGAAAGGCAAAGCAGCAGCCTCCCCATTCCCTTCTGACAATGTAGCCCCTGAGGGTACAAACAGCTGGACAGACGGGTGCAAAGTAGGCTCTCCAAAACACTGGAGCAAGACCTTGGCCAGCAGAAATGATAACTAGTTCTTGCTTTCCCCTTTCAACTGTCTGCCTCTGCCTCTGCCTCTGCCTCTGTTCTCAGAAAATGAGTCTGTAGAATTATGAGATTCATTTCTACAAAAAGCCCAATTTCAAAGGATCTGGACACTCTGGAAATTACAAATATGCCTTGGTACCTCCTACGCCTCACAAATGATGCTTCTGGGGTTCAGAGACCCAGAATACTCAGACATAAAAAGGAATTAATTAATGTCATTTGCAGTGACCTGGATGAGATTGGAAGCTATTATTCTAAGTGAAGTTACCAGGAATGGAAAACCAAACATTGTATGTTCTCACTCATAAGTTGGAGCTAAGCTATGAGGATGCAAAGGCATAAGAATGGCACAACAGATTTTGGGGATCCAAACCAGGAAACGCTGGGAAGGGGGGTGAGGGATAAACACTACAAATAGGGTGCAGTGTATACTTCTCAGGTTATGGGTGAACCAAAATCCCACAAATCACCACTCAAGAACTTACCCATATAACCAAACATGACCTGTTTTCCCAATAACCTATGGAAATATATATATATATATATATATATTTTGAGATGGAGTTTCACTCTTGTTGCCCAGGCTGGAGTGCAATGGCATGATCTCGGCTCACCGCAACCTCTGCCTCTCGGGTTCAAGTGATTCTCCTGCCTCAGCCTCCTGAGCAGGTGGGATTACAGACATGCACCACCACACCCGGCTAATTTTGTATTTTCAGTAGAGACGGGGTTTCTCCATGTTGGTCAGGCTAGTCTCGAACTCCTGACCTCAGGTGATCCACCCGCCTCAGCCTCTCAAAGTGTTGGGATTACAGGCATGAGCCATCACGCTCAGCCAAAAATAAATGTTTTTAAAAAAGAAATACACATAGCCTGGGCACCAGGTAGTGGCCAAGAAGTAAACCATTCCAGTCAAGTTTCTGTTCTTTTTCATTCGGTGCTGGGGAAATATACTGACTGCACCAACTCTTAACTCTTCACTTTTTAACCAGTCTTGAATTTCTATCAGAAATTTCCCCATTCCCTACCAGGGACTTAGATCTGTCCCATAAGCCAAGCCTCCACAGATACAGAGGGAGAGTTGCAGTAGTCGTCTGCTGCTGTGTTACATAAACGCTTGGATTTCAGTGCTTTCATTAAAAAAAAAAAAAAGGCTCTTTGACACATACATGCTATAATGTGAGCATAATGGGTCTTTCTCCGCAAATATTCAGGTACTACCCTTGCCCAGCCTACCTTCCAATGATGAGGCCATGATATGAACTCTTACCAATGATAAATGATGTGTGTCACTTCCAGGCATAATCAGTCAAGGGCTGTGTGCTGCCTGCAACTCCTTCTCCCTTGCTGTGGTGGCCTTGAAAGCCTAGAATCCCAGAAGACATGGCTAAAACATATGGGAGGTGTGCCTGACCAATATCAATCCTTGTATGATTAGTAAATTAAGTTTTATTCTTATAAGTCCATCTGATATGGAGACTTCTTTATTACTACAGTAGCCTCCATCCTATCTTGGGCTGCAAAATGGTTTAAGAGTTCAGTAGAGTCTGGGCACTTCCATGGATACCAAATGCAATGAGGCTGTGGAATCATAGTACCGTGTATGAAACGGCCTGCCGTCTACATTGATAAAGAGGGATGAATGGCAAGGCAAGGAGAGAACAGAACAGAAAAAACAAAAAGCAAACCTACCTGGCTTCTCTCTGTCCCCCCAATCTCTTCACAACTGCTCTGAGCACAGGCACAGGAACCCTAGGGATTCACTGGGGGCAAGACTCAGCTTTGCACTCAAAACAGAGAACGCCTCTTCCCCCCATTAAATAAGAGCCCCTCTCCAGTAAGCCTTAGAGAGCTGTGCTTTTCATTTGCTTCTTGAAGTTTAGATCCACCCATAGCCTAGTTCAATGCACTAGACAATGCATCAGAACAACTAGGTGACCTTGGGAGTATGGATTGCTGGGTCTCATCCTTGGATTTTCCCATTCAGCTGGTCAGGGTTGGGGGTCCAATAACCTGCTTTAACTCCAGGGTTAGCTACTGTTCAAATCCCATTCTTTTTTCTCTCTAGTTTTTTTTTTTTTACTAGTTCTTTGATGATCAATGAAGGGACACCATTCCTCCTAGGCTTCCCCAGAGTCTCTGAGCAGCACAATTACTAGAGCAGAGGTGACAGTTACAGGAAGCGATGATAGGTGTTGGAGGCTGATATGCTTTGATTCTGTGTCCCTGCCCAAGTCTCATGTCGAACTTTAATCCTCAGTGTGGGATGGGAGGCTTGGTGGAGGTGATTGCATCAAGGGGACAGTTTCTCATGAACCGTTCAGCACCATTGCCCTTGGTATTGTCATTGCGATAGTGAACGAGTTCACAGGAGATTTGGTTGTTAAAAGTGTGTGGCACCTCCTGCTTTGCTGTCTTGCTCCTGCTCCACAATGTAAGATGTGCCTGCTTTCCCTTCACCCTCCGCCATGATTGGAAGCTTCCTGAGGCCTCCCCAGAAGCAGAAGCTGCCATGCTTCCAGTACAGCCTGCAGAACCACAAGCCAATTAAACCTCTTTTCTTTATAAATTACCCAGTCTCAGGTATTTCTTTATAACAGCATGAGAATGGACTAATACAGAGCCACACTGAGATTTGGCCAAGGAGCTACTCCACACAGAATGGCAAAGCAGCATAGAATGAGATCAGGGGCTGTGTTTACAAGGGCAGGAGGTTCTCCGAGCAGCATGCCACAGTGTTCCACTGTTCACCAAGCTCCAAATAAGGTGATCAAGTGCCACTAGACTTCTAGAAGAAGGAGGAGTGTCCTATTATCTGGCATACTCCTGAGCCACTTGTTGCCATTTTATAGTGTTGCTGGCCTGGCCAACAACAATTCTCAGAAAACAGCCAACTCAAACATGCACACATGCATTCAACGGACACTTGAAGCCATATCTCAAGGTCATGTTCCCACCCTGAGGTAAGAAAGGGATTCTGGGAATTAGAAACCTGAAAGGAGGAATGTAGCTGATCAGGCACACGGCTCATATCTCTGCATCCAGGATTGTTAGTACTCTCTACTCAGACTTCACAAAGCCTCCTTTGCCCTGCACCATCTCATGAAATTCCCAGCACAGGTTCATCACAATAATTAAACAGGAATCCTGAAAACCATTCATGTTTCTTCTTTACCAGACATTTGCCACACGGATTCCACAGCTCAATCCAAACCATGACACCTCAGATTTAGATGTAGCCAGGGCTGCTAGGGGTAGAGCAGCAGCACACTTCATGCTGAAAAAAAGTATTACTGCCATGAAAGATAGCATGGCATTGTTGATGGCTGCTCTCAACCCAGAGGCACAGACGAATACGCTGCAGGAAGATGCACACAGAACACTTCTTTCTGATGGACATGAGGGAATGGCAACACCCCGGAGATGAAACATTGCCCATTATTTATCAGAACTGGGCAAAAGTTCCTAAGATTCAGCTTCCTCTGTTTAAATATCTAGAAAACCAGCACCCACCCCAAAGCTCAATTCATTCCAATTCCAGCCTCCTATTTATCCCGTCATTGTTTTTATTTATTTTAATTGACAAATAATGATTGTAAACATTTGTGGAGTAAAATGTGAGGTCTGATATTTATTTACCATTATGTAATGATTAAATCAAGTTAATTAACATATTCATCACCTCACATATTTATAATTTTTGTGGTGAGGAAAATTGAATAGTAGAGTTCATAGAAATTAACTCTATTGTTAATTATTCATTTCATTGAACTCTATTAACAATTTCAAGATAGATAATACATTAACTATGGTCACCATGCTATGCAATATATATTAAAATATCTTAATGAATATTTATATTTAATAAATATTTTGATAAATATTAAAAATGTATTTCTTCTGTCAAATAAAATGTTGTACCCTTTGACCAATAGCTCCTCATTCCCCCTCTCTCACCCTCACCCCGCTCCTGGTAACCACCATACTACTCTTTATTTCTGTGATTTTGGCTTCTTTTTTACAAAAGATATTATATATAAATGGGATAACGGAATATTCCTCTTTCTCTTGGTGGCTTATTTCCCTTAGTATCTTCTAGGTTCATCTATGTTGTTGAGAATAACAGAATTTTCTTTTTTTCGAAGGCTGAATAATATTCCATTGTGTATATGTATCACATTTTCTTAATTCGTTCATGTGATAGCGGACATATAAGGTGATTTCATATCTTGGCTCTTGTGAATAATGCTGCAATAAACATGGGAGTGCAGATATCACTTCGACATACTGATTTCATTTCCTTTAAACATATACCCATTAGTAGGATTGCTGGATCATGTGGTTGCTCTGTTTTTAATGTCCTGAGAAACCTCCATGTTGTTTTCTGTAATGGCTGTACCAACTTATATTCCCATCAAGAGTGTGCAAGGGTTCCCTTTCTCTACCCCTTTGGCAACTCTCATCTTTCATTCTTTTGATAACAGTTATCCTAATAGATACAAAGTGGTATTCCATTGTGGTTCTGATTTGCACTTCACAGATGATCAGTTACACAGAACATGTTTTTCATATACCTGCTTGCCGTTTCTGTGTCTTATTTTTGTGCTATGTCTTTTCATGTCCTTTGCCCATTTTTCAATTGGGTTACTTTTTTTCATGCAATCGAGTGGAGCTCCTCATGTATTGTGGGTATTAATTTCTTATCAAATGTATGGTTTGCAAACCGTTTTCTCAATCTGTATGCTGTCTCTTTACTCTGTTAGTTGTTTTAATTGTTGTGCAGAAGTTTTAGTTTGATGCAATATCATTTGTCTATTTTTTTTTGAGATGGAGTCTCGCTCTGTCGCCCAGCCTGGAGTGCAATGGCGCTATCTCAGCTCACTGCAACCTCTGCGTCCCAGGTTCCAGCGATTCTCCTGCCTCAGCCTCCCGAGTAGCTGAGACTACAGGCACGTGCCACCACACCCAGCTAATTTTTGTATTTTTAGTAGAGATGGGGTTTCACCATATCGGTCAGGCTGGTCTTCAACTCCTGACCTTGTGATCTGCCCGCCTCAGCCTCCCAAAGTGCTGGGATTACAGGCGTGAGCCACCATGCCCGGCCCTATTTTTGTTTTTGTTGCCTGTGCTTTTGAGGTCAAATCCAAAAACATCATTGCCAAGACCAATATCACAGAGCTGTTTCCCCCGTTTTCTTATAGTATTTTTACAGTTTGCATCTTACATTTAAGTCTTTAATCCCCCCCTTTTTTTTGAGACAGAGTCTTACTCTGTCGCACAGGCTGGAGTGGGCGCGATCTTGGCTCACTGATCTCCACCTCCCGGGTTCAAGCAATTCTAGTGCCTCAGCCCTCCGAGTAGCTGGGATTACAGACGTGCACCACCTCACTTGGCTATTTTTTTTTTATTTTTAGCAGACAAGGTTTCACCATGTTGGTCAGGCTGGTCATGAACTCCTGGCCTTAAGTGATCCACTGCCTTGGTCTCTCAAAGCACTAGGATAACAGGTGTGAGCCGCTGTGCCCGGCCTAATCCATTTTTAATTAAATTTTGTATATGTTGTGAGATAGGCGTCTAATTTCATTCTTCTGTATGTGTATATCCACTTTCCCAACACCATTTATTAAAAAGACTTTCCTTTTCCCATTGTGCTTTCTTGATATCTTTGTCAAAAACCAACTGACCATAATAAGCGTGTGGGTCCATTTCTAAGCTCTCTATTCTGTTCCATTGGTTGATGTTTCTGTTTTTTGGCCAGTGCCATGTTGTTTTGATTACTAAAGCTTTGTACATATTTTGAAATCCAGTTGTATGATGTCTCCAGCCTTGTTCTTTTGCTCAACATTGCTTTGGGTATTTGAGGTCATTTGTGGTTCCATACAAATTTTAGATATTTTGTCTATTTTTGTGAAAAATGACATTGGAATTTTGATATGGATTGCACTGAATGTGTAGATTGTTTTAGATAGTATGATCATTCTATTTCTTAAGCCATGGACTCTTAGGGTCACCACTGTCTAAACAAGGAGCCCCTCCAGGTTTCAGAAATCACAGAAGCCTGTCCAGTTGTGGATGCCACCACCAAATGGTGAATACAACACCATGGGGCCACTGACAGAGATAGGCAGGCCAAACGACGACAAAGAAGAGTCTCTCTCCTGCTCTCCCACACCTGCAACCCCCATGTGCTCCTTGAACTACAAAAGTGGCAGAGACACTGTGATAATCCTCATATGCCAGGAGACTCCCAGAAAATTCCTCTCAGTATTGTGGGCTGCCTTCCAAAGTACCCTGTCTACCTTTCCCCACTCTCTTGGTCAAACCCTTTGAGGATGCCTGGCGCCAATTTTATCCTCAGCATTTGAGAAGCAGCACAAGCTCAGAGGCCCCCCTCGTGCTAAGCTGTGCTGCTCTCGGTGAAGCCCTTCCTCAGCACAGACTCCCCACTCCAGCTCATGGGGTCACCTTGACCTGTTCTCAGGAACCAAATCTGTAGCTATGAGCCACAAAATGTTTCTACCTAGGGCCTCCACTTAGAAATTCCGGGACGTGCTGCCCTGGAGTGGGCTGCCTCAGCACACACTGTCCTCGGAAGGACGGCATGCTGCTCCCAGCCCCAGCCTTGAAAATACTTCCAAGTGTTCCTAGCCTGGCCTGAGGAAGGAAGCTGATGGCAACTCTTTTCTCTCCAACCCCTTAAAGACGTCCTGCCACCCCCACCGCTGCCTCATTGCACACTTCCCGGTAGCCCCTAGTTAATCACATGCCCTCGCACAGACACCTTCCGCAGGGATCTCGTCCCACGGCAGAGGCCCAGCAGGTACGTGGGGACTAGGCCTTCAGCGAGCAAACTGCGTAAATCTGAGCAGAGTCACGTTTTTTGCTGGTTTCCATGGTGACAGAAAGCAGAAAACAGGCAATCAAGGATAATAAGCCCCGTGGGCGGCCGGAATCGGTGAGAGCAAATTAAGCCCCCATTTTTCTTCCTCTCACTTCCCCGCCTCCATAGCCTCTCGGGAATATAAACAAGCGTCAAGCTCCAGCAAAGGGGGGCCCTTTAGGACTCCATGGCAACTGCCTCATTCTCCTTCCTCCCTCCACCCTGCCTTCCCCGCTTTGCCTGGATACACCACCTCTCTGCATAAAGCCTCCATTTCAAACAATCTGGTGACAACGTGGCCACTTCACAACAACCAATCCTGAGCCTGCCCGGAAGAGGCTTTGGGGTCAGTGACCGGGACAGGGAGGCAAGGATGGAGCAGAGGCTGCACAGCCAAGAAGAGAACAACACTGCTGTTTTCAAGCTATGTCCCCCTTCTCTCTAATTATTTATTATGAAAAGTTTCAAACCCGCAAAAAAGTTGAAAGGATTGTAGACCTCTATAATATCTTCGCCTAAATTCACCCATTGTTAAGCTTGACATATTAGCAGTTTATTTGCCCCTCCATCCATCCATCCACCACCTACCTACCTATCATCTATCTTCACTTATTTACTTTCCTACTACAGAACTATGATGCTATCACATCTGAGAACATTAATAGCAATTCAATATTTAACATGCAGCCCATGTTTAAACTTTCTCTATCAGCCCCAAGATGTCCTTTAGAGCTTATTTTATTTTTTGGATCCAGAAGCCAAGCAAGGTTTATGCATTTTATTTGGCTGTTGTGTCTCTTTAGTGTCTTTTAATCTATAGGGATCGTCCTCACCTCTGCCCAACCCACAGAGGTCTTTTTCAAAAATGACATTGTTTTCCAAGAGGCCTGGACAGTCCTGTAGGATGTTCCACATTTTGGATCATTTCTTCAGGATTAGATTCAGGTTCAACATGTATGGTTATGCTGGGCTATTTTTCCATCATATCAGGAAACATGCAATGCTAGGTTTCCATTCCATCAGTGCTGGGGAATTTGGTCACCACCTCATTGTGCAGGTCCATTTTCCCCTCTGGGATGGATAAGTTATCTGTAGAGTGGTGTTTTGAGACCATGTGAATATTCTGATACCAAAGGACTTTTCACCAGATGGTCGTAGCTTCAACCAATGATCCAACCTGAGTCAGTTATTATATTGGGGTTGGAAAATAATACTTTTCTACTTTTAACACTCCCTCTGTAGTTATTACATAGCAATAGAAAAAAAACCCTCACTAATTCCATGTGTCTCTGTGTCTATCATCTATCTACTCATCTATCTATCTACCCATCCATCAATCTATTTATCTATATTGTATTCAGGTAAAATTAACAAACTGCATATGTTTAAATGGTACAATTTGATGAGTATTCACATGTGTATACACCCATGAAATCATCACCACAAACAGAATAACAGTTGTTTCAATACCTGCCCCCTAAATTTTTGTGTCCCTTTGTAATCCCACCCGAAATCCCACCAACAGGCAACCACTTACATACTTCTGTTCATTGTAAATTGGTATTCATTTTTTGGAAGCTTATGTACATAGAATAACATAGTATGTATTTTTTTGGTCTTGTTTCTTTACTCAGCGTAATGTTTTTTAGATTCACCTATAATGTATATATCAAGTTTGTTCCATTTTTATTGCTAAGTAGTATTCCATTACCTCTTTTTAAATTTTTAATGTGAAATAATTTTAGATTTACAGAGAAATGGTAAACCTAGTAAAGAGAGTTCCTATATACTCTTCTTCCATCTTCCCCTACTGTTAACATCTTAACCATGGTACATTTACCAAAACAACACAATAAAATTGGTACAAAATCTTAAACTAGAGTCTTTATTCAGACTTCATGAGATTTCCACTAATGTCCTATTTTCTGTTCCAGTAGCCAAATCTGTATACCATGCTGAATTTAGTTACCTTTGTCTCTTTGAATCTTTGACGATTTCTCAGTCTTTGTTTGCTTTTCATGACATTGACACTTCTGAAGATTACTGGTCAGGTATTTTGTAGAATGTTCCTATATTTGGATCTTTCTGATATTCTTTTATTAAACAAAGATGATGGATTTGAGAGACTATCAAGAGGTATAGTTTGCTTCACATCACATGGAATTAGGGGTTATCTGATATCCACATGACGTGTCACTGGTGATGTTAACCTTGACCGCTTGGTTAAGATTGTGTCTGCCAGGTTTCTCCACTGTTGAGTGTCTATTTTTCTCTTACCATGCTTCTAAAATGAAGTTACTAAGCCCACATTCAAATGGAAGGGCACCAGCCATATAAGAGAAGGGAACTCTAGAAGATTGCAGCCCCCAACTGTTTGACTCACTCTCAGCCAGTGATATCTTCCCAGTTGAGGCCCCAGACATTGTGAAGCAGAGAAAAGTCCTTTCTACATGGGTTCATATTGACTAAGTCCATGAGCATTGGGAAGTCTCTACATTTAATTTTTGAATTTTTCTATAAAAAATATTTGCTCCTTATCTCCCATTTATTTATGTATGCAATCATATTTTATATCATTATGAACTCATGGATATTTATTTTATTTTATTATTTGTGTTATCTCAAAACTAGCCTTAATTATTTTGCTGCTCGAGTTGATGCAGCTTTTTTTTGGCCCTTGGGAACTCTTCTGTGTCTATTTCTGGGTCCTTATAACATGCCTCCATCTTTTTTTTAACTTCCTTACTTTCTGGCAGTCCAAGATGTTTTAGCCTCACCTTGTATTTTTTTTTCTTGCCCTAGCCCTAGAATTAGCCATTTATTTAAGAAGCCTGTCTCTTTTTTTTTTTTTTTTTTTTTTTTTTTTGACGAAATTTCGCTCCTGTTGCCCAGGCTGGAGTGCAATGGTGTGATCTCGGCTCACTGCAACTTCCACCTCCTGGGTTCAAGCAAGTCTCCTGCCTCAGCTTCCCAACTGTCTCCTTTTATTGGAGGATAGTATTTAGAAGCCAAGATCTTAGTGCTGTATGTGCTCAGGGCAGCTGGGGTGTTGCTGCCTCCATGTCTCCTCAATGGATGGAGTCAGAACACACAACATATCTTCACTCTTCACTCAAGTCTTATGAGGGTTCCACCAGGCCCACAGAACTCTTAGCACCCCTTCATGAAACTCCATCCACTTGGTTATTTCATATCTTAAACCAGAGACCAACAGAGTTTAATTTCCCCCTCACACCTTAACCAGATACAGTGGCACCTCAAAACTAAATCTTTGTGGTTGCATATTGATAGGCTAAGAAGTAACTGGAATTGGGCAACTTACATGGATTCAAATAAGAGAGTCTGCATTGTGGAAAAAACAAACAAACAAAACAAAACAAACAAAAATACACATGATTGCTGCCCCAAAAGAGATGAAAAGTCAGGTAAGTCCTCCAGCTTTTCCAGCCCCCTGCCCTTCTCCCCACATCTGCTGAGAGCTGTGGAAACAGCATAGCTACAATGAAGACCCACTACAGGACACATAGAGTACAGAGCAGAGGCTCCAGGAAAACCTGCTGGCCCATATTAAGCCCAGAGGAGTTTCCTGATCACCCCTATTACTCTCAGGAAAAAAAAAAATGTGAAAAATTAGGGATGCCAATCCCAAATGTGTGTAGACAGGAAGTGTTGAACCCTTTAACGTTCCACAGCATGTCCTCGCCATCCCATGCGTGCTGGTCAGTCCCCATGGTTTGTGAGACTTGAAGGCCAGGAGGCGGGAATGCTCCTAACAGAGAACACAGGGCATGAGCT
Organism: Hylobates moloch; assembly: GCF_009828535.3. Classification (NCBI taxonomy): domain Eukaryota; kingdom Metazoa; phylum Chordata; class Mammalia; order Primates; family Hylobatidae; genus Hylobates; species Hylobates moloch. The sequence goes on along the minus strand of NW_026652289.1, from coordinate 84,796,565 downwards.
GGGATTTATTAGGCAATCCTGTTTTCTTTACTTGGTTGTCCTGAAGTGCAAGTATCAGCCCTTTAGGCTGCCCCCCTGAAACTGCTTCTCCAGGTCACAGCTCACATCCTGGAATATCAGAGATTTTGCTCTCTTTATACTTAATGTCTGCACATCCCTACCCGAAGTCCTGGACCAAGGAGATGTATGTCGAGAGAGCTACGGATAGGTATATTAACCTCAACAAGCATATGCACAGTAGAAAGCTCCCCAGTAATCATGAGCTTTGGGTGTGCATGGGGAGAGAAGGGCCAACCTAGGTGGGGAGAAAAATAGACAAACAACCTTCCTCTCCACTCCTGTACAGTGATATGTGAGAAAAGCATGGGCTGAAATGACGAAGCTGATGGATTGAGGAAGAATCTTTGATGGATGATCTCTCCTGGCAGCATGGGCTGCCACCTGCCTTGTCCCAGCATGTGGCCTCTCCTGGTTAGACATCGCTACCTCTGTCCCCTGAGGGCTCAACCTGCTTAGATTTTCACTGGACACTACATCTCCCCAGATATCTAGTTTCCAACTGCGGCTCTAACCCAATCACATCAGGCAGCCACGGCTTCCCCTCTGGCTCCTTGGCCTGGGGTGAGGAGAGCAACTGGTGAGCGCCTGGCTCAGGTTTCTGAGATCAGGAAGGCCATTCCTTAGGTGCCGCTATTCTGGCCATTTGGTCAACAGAAGCCCCTCTGGCTCTCTGAGCTCTTACTTCGCCCCTGGTCAACTTTCACAGGATTTTCCATTCCTTGTCTTAAATAGATCACGGGCAGCTGTTCTTGTCATTTTATTCTACATCTTGCTTAACCCCTTGCCAAGCCTCATCCTCATTGTGACTTTAGATTCTATGAGAAACTGCAGAACATGGCCAATAGGAACACAGAGTCTGCCTCATTGACGCGCCGGTGCAAATCCTGATTCTGCTTCTCAGGAGAGTGACTTTACGTAAATCATTTAACCCCTCTGTGCCACTGTCTCATCTGCAGCAGGAACATAATATTACTGATATCACAAGGTTCTAACGATGTTTAAATGAGTTAATTGTACAAAATCCTCAGAACAGCCACCTTGCAGCTCAGAAGTGCCATGGAAGTGTTGGCACCTAGAAAGTACTGTTAATGCTCACACATCTTTCCAAAATCTCAGCATTGCCCAGATACAAGACAGGTAGGAGGTCTGATATTGTAGGTTAATGTTTTCAGGCCCAGTAGATGCTAAACACAGAATGCTAAAGACCAGAAGATGCCATTCAAAAAGGAAAGAAAGCCGGGCGTGGTGGCTCACGCTTGTAATCCCAGCACTTTGGGAGGCCGAGGCGGGCGGATCACGAGGTCAGGAGATCGAGACCACAGTGAAACCCCGTCTCTACTAAAAAATACAAAAAATTAGCCGGGCATGTTGGCGGGCGCCTGTAGTCCCAGCTACTCGGAGAGGCTGAGGCAGGAGAACGGCGTGAACCCGGGAGGCGGAGCTTGCAGTGAGCCCAGATTGCGCCACTGCACTCCAGCCTGGGCGACAGAGCGAGACTCCGTCTCAAAAAAAAAAAAAAGGAAAGAGTTTTTACAGGTCTGCAAATATGAGGGCAACTGCATATTTTGAAGGTCCTGATTTTTCTGTAAAATCTCGCTAATAATCAAGAGAAGCTACAGGAAGCTTACATGTAGTACCTTAAATCATGTATCATTAGAGTGTGATTGATATTTCCATCACTCAACAACCCCAAAGTGAGCTCTAATTCCCAGCTCCCAAGAACAACTTTGGTCACAAAGAGCATGCTCAGAAAGAGAAGGGTGTGGGCAGGAAGAGATGGAGATGAAGATATCTGGAAATGAAGCTGACGTGGATCACTTTCAGCTTCTTATTCATGGTTCCATAATAACTTCACCTCCAGAACTCCATCAGGTAATGTGCTAAACAGGAGTCACAGAGGCAGTGGAGAATGCTGTGCTGAGCTGTGAATGTTTTTCTGTTCCCAGTGAGACCCCTTGCACCTACTGGCTTCCTCTCCACCCAACATCCTACACTGCTGCTTGTAGTTACTTGACTCTCATATTTACTCTAAAGACACAAACAAATGAGCCAAATAAGAGATGAAAAACTATAAGCATATCCTCAATTGCATTTCCTGTATTAAAATATTACATATTTTGGCCCCAATATTTATTAAAGGTACTATCATTTTTGCCTCAAAGTATCTTTCACAAAAAAATACTTCTAATAGAAAAGCATTAACAAATAAGTTGTCCTTCTTTATTATCGTTTTGACTTTATTACCAAATAAGGTTTTCCAATTTTATTCCATGGCAGTACCGAATATATATTCAGCTAAAGTAAGATAAGATTTTTTTAAAAAAAATCCACGTTGTGTGTTGTGAAAGTCCAAAGAGCAAATATCAAAAATTTAATTGCATATAACACTTGACCCTAAATATGTAATTTGTTTAAACCCCTTTCTTTTTCCCATTTAGTAATGAAAATTTCAAATGAAGTTTAAAGAATTGTGTAGCTACCACCTAGATTCCACAGTTGACATTTTATTATACGTTTTCCACCAAGTATTTATCCCCATATCCATCCCTCCATTCAACTCATCCTATTCTTTGATACATTTTGAAGAAAATTGGAGATAGGCATACACATCACCCTTACATACATCATTAATGAGATCATAATATTTGTTTACTTTTAAGATAACTTTCACCTATCATGAAATGTGCAACCATTAAGTGATGAGTTTTGACACATGGATGCAACCGTGGAACTTAAAACCCTTCAAAATATGAAAAATTCCCAACAACTCAGAAAATACTCTCATACTCTTCCCATTTAATTCACAGCAACCACTCTTCTGATTTTTCCTAACAATAGATTAGTTTTGCCTGTACTCGAAACTCATATAAATGTAATTTAATTGTATGTACTATTTTGTGTTAGATTACTACTCAGAATGTTTTTGAAGCTTTTTCATATTGTTGTATATATCAGTAGTTCGTTCTCTTTTTTTTTGCTGAGTAGTATTCCATTGTATACAAAAATCTGGGCACTTTGGCTCTTTCCAGGTGTTTGTAGTAAGAAGCATGAATGGAAAAATGACGCTCATTTGCAGATTCACAGACCGGAACTCAAAAAGGGGAATGGAGTTTTGTCACCAAAATTCCTCATTATGGCATCTTTAACTTTGGTGATTTTGACATATTGGTTGATGAATAAATCTTGTGTAATTTAGACAGAGAGAAGCCAGGATGTCTGAAACTGGGACTGTTTGTGGAAATGAGGTGAGGGCCTTTTTTCTCATATTTTGTTCCTGATACTAAAGCTGGTGATCCCCTCAAGGAATGGAATACGCGTCAAGCGTCCTGTTTAAGAAATCATGAAGTTATTCTTATGCTGTATTTTGCAAAAGCTTTTTTGCTTTATCATTAATATTTAGATCTGAATGACTTCAGTAGTAAGTTATTTTGTATTGTATATAGTGAGCATATGAGATATTTTTCCATATTGATTCAGGCACATTGTTGAAAAGACAATTATTTCCCCTCTGTTTTACAGGACACTTGTGTCATAATGCAGGCGGCCATATATGTGTAGACCTTTGCCTGTACTCTGTTCAATGATCTTGTACCACTACTGCACTGTATACAGTATTGAATCAAGCCTTGATATCTGGTAGTATAAGCTATCCAGCTTTGTGCTTTTTCTTCAAATTGCTTTGGTTTTTCTTCAGCCTTTATATTTCTGTATAAATTCTAGAATCAACTTGTGAATTTCTGAAATGTAATGCCAGAAGTTTGACTAGGATTGTACTGGATGTGTAGTCAATTAAAGGTGAATTGATATATTTATGATATTGATTCTTCCAATTCATGACCATGGTATTTATTTCCGCTTATTTATCTTTTTATATAAATAAAATTTTAAGGTTCCATTGAGAGGTCTTGCACATTTGAGTATGAATTATTACTAGGTATTTGATTTTTTAATACTATTATAAATGGCTGTACACATGTATCAGGATTCTAACTGGATTATTTTTACTGACATCTGGTTACATTTACTGTAGATCAGCATGTTTACATCTAGTATCTTTCTTTAGGCACTGTTTTTCCTTAGATCTTTGGCTAGTTTCCTTTGCAAACTTAGAATGCCAATGCGTTCCAAAAAAGTTATGAATGTGAAGTAAGTCTCTTTCTTATTTCCAGCGTGGGACTGATGTGAGTTCTGTACATCATCAGGTGGAAACATAAAATTGTCTTTCAATCTTTGTGGGGCTTTTCTTCAGTAAGTAGTCCATTTAATGTAATTAGTGTTATATCTGAGTTTCACTTGATTTATTTCTTCTCTTATGTCTTAACCACTTTAAAATTAATCAAATATTTTAATCATTTATTTTTTACTCTAAAATTTCTATTTAATATTCTTTTATTTTATTGTTCTTATTGGCTATACAATGGATTACAATATGCTCTTTTAACTTAATAAAGCCTAATTTGAATAGCTACTTTTATCATCTTCCCAATAATGATAAAAACATGGAATACTTCAACTCCACTCTTCTGCCTTTTGCATTATTGTTGTTTTACGTTTTAATTCTACTCATATTGTGAATCCTACTAGATCTTAGTATCATTGTCTTGTACACCAATATCCATTAATGTTTACCTACATATGTAGTCTTTTGTCTTTCATGCCTTCCTACATTTCCAGTGTTTCTCTTGGGGATTATTCTTACTGAAGAAGTCTGCATTAGTCAGTTTGTGTTTCTGTAACAATGTATTATGGAGTAGGTGACTTCTAAACAATAGAAATATTTTTTCACAGTTCTGGAGGCTGGGAAATCTAAGATCAGGGTACCAGCATGGTTGGTTCTGCTAAGAGCCATTTTCTAGGTTGCAAAAGTTCTCACTCACTAGTTAGCTCTCTGGCCTCTTATAAGGGTTCTAACGCCATTCATGAGGGCTCCACCCCCATGGTCTAATTATCTCCCAGAGGTCCCATTTCCAAATACCATCTTACTGGGATTAGGTTTTCAACATACAAATTTTGAGGTAGATATAGTTAGTCTAATGTCTTCTGCCCGTGACCTGCCCCAAAATTCATATCCTTCTCACATGAAAAATACATTCATTTCATCCCAACAGCTCTGAAAGGCTTAATGCATTCCAGTATTAACTTTAAAGTCTAAAATCTCATCTAAATATCTAAATCGGATATAGGCAAGACATGAGATATAATTCACCCTGAGGCAGAATTCCTCTCCAGCAGTGAACCTGCGTAATCAAACAAGTTATACAAAACACAGTGGTCATACAGGTATACGATAGTCTGCCGTTTTACAAAGGAGTAACAGCAAAGAAGGAAGGGATGAATGGGTCCCCATCAAGTCCAAAATCTAGCAAGGTAAGCTCCATGAAATCTTAAGGCTCCAGAATTTAACTGTTTGAGGTCTTCATCAATTTTGGAAAATCCTCAGGCATTATTCCTCAGATACTGCTTTGGTCCCATTTCTCTCTCTTTCTTCTACCTTGCAGATTCTAATTCCAAATATGTTCAAATCTTTACTGTTTCCTAAATGTCTCAAATATAGATTTTCAATAATTGATCTCTGCAATTACCTTAATATATTAGCTGTTGATCTTTCTATGTATTATTCACTCTATTATTCACTCATATGAAGTTCTTAATTTTAGCTACTGTATTTTTATTTTTATAATTTGAGCATTTTATGCGTTACTCACCTTCAGAAACTTTTCATATTTTCATCTCCTTTTATAATCGTTTTGCCTTTTTAAGCAAAGTTGTTATTTAAAATTAAAAATGGGAGTGTCAGCTTACCAAGTTCCTCAGTACCTGTAGAGAAATTAGCTTTCCAGTTAGAAATAATATGTACAGTAAAGTGTCAATTTAAGGTGTCAATCATTTAAAAAACATTAACCTAAAGCACAACTATCAATAATATTCAAAATAATTTTATGGGAAAATGACATTAAATTTCAGTTCCATAACAATACCAGTGCACGGTATTTGAGACCAGTATCACTGAGAAATACACTGTGGTATATGGATGAATGCCAAAAGCAATGTGCTTATACAGTTTTTCTAGCGTTCAGAAAAATTAGAAATAAATGGGTCAATTCAAGCTATATAAAGTTTTCTCCAAATTGCCTGGTTAAAATAACTTTTCAGACTCAGAGAAAATAACCAGCTAACACTGTCCTGGAGACAATCCCAGCTATCTTTCTGGAGAGAGTCAAGACTGACTGTAGACAGAAAGAATGTTCTTACTGCAAGCAAAAAACTGTGCATTCCCCATCAGAGACATAGGCTTTCCCTGCTTACCCACCTGCATCCTCCCATGTGCTGGCTCCTAAACTTTGTAGTCAGTACCCAAATATGGACAATAAGACCTGAATACTGCTTTTACTAAAGAACCACTTTAAAAAACCTTAGCCCCTGTTTTACATGTTCTGGCTTGTAACAGTGTGAATCACATAGCATGTCCTCAGCAGCTGTGCCCATTCTGAAGCCAGAAAATGGTTCTAGGAATGAGCACAGAGGATGAGGATAGAGACTCACAGGACACAGCTTACACTATGTGGCCAGAAATGCTTTTTGTAAGGCCCAGCCCTTTTGTTCATGAGAAGATGCTTATTTATTTATCTCATCCATTCACTTGCTTCTTTAATTTCACATTTTATGAATTGTTTAAAATAGCTGATTATCTGAGTATTCTTATACAACTACAGGCACCTTCATCAGGGATCGCCTTAATCCATTTCAAAGCCCAGTGACTACAGTGCATGTCAGCAGGGAAACAGGTGGTTAACAGTGAGTAAATGTTGAGCCATGTTTTGTTCTGTCTCCCTAGCAACAGGATAGAAAAGGGTCTATTTGGATACATTGGTTCTAGCAAGGAGAGAAAAAGGCAAGGAGATGCTTCCTCCTTTTTTCCATGTATCTCTAGCCTTGTATCTACTACTTAGCTCTAGGAAAAAAAAAACAAGTGGAGAACACAGGTACAAAAATTATATTTACTACACAAATAACTCATGAAGGCTCTATGATGATATCTCAAGATCGGGACACTTCCTCGTCTCCTTCTCATGTGACAGTAGATTGCATTATTGGTACCAGTTATTGACTCCCACTTTCTTATAGGAAGATTTTCTTATCCCATCCAATGCATAGGCATGTGCTATGCTTTAGGTAATGGAATTTGAGAAGAAATTATGAATGCCACAACCAAGCATAAGCCTAAGAGCCATCATGTACTTCTGTGATTGCTTCTGTTCCTGCTGTCATAAGAATGGCACGTCTTTCAACCTGGATCCCAGAACCCAAAAGACATGCAAAAAAACAGCAATTGACCCCACCAGACCCACAGCTAACGTATATAAACAAGAAATTAATTAATTATGAGTATCTGAATTTTGGGGGTCATTTCTTACCATAGCAATAACCTAGTGAAAACGAATGAATGAAGACATCAGTACCAGTTATAAGGTGTCACCAGAATGAAAAGCTAAAACATTTATCTCCAGTCCAGAAGACAGGCAGTTGCAAAGCTCTTATTAACTCCTGGAAAATAAGAGTTATTCGTGTTTTTATTGATAAGGCATTTTGCTACAACATGTGTATTGATAAGTTGGAATGAGCTTATGAATTTAGCCAAAGAGTTTGGGAGACTGAAGGCAACTGGCATGTTTTAGCTGCTGTTGGTTACTTTAGAAAAGGTATTACAAGAACAAGATAATTTCAGATAATAAATTGTGTATTTGACAGCAAGGTCAAAAGATGGAATTGACTGTTCCCTCCAAATGATGCAAGCTGAAATTGAGGAACAAGGATCAAAACTCAGTGTTACAGTAAAGACCAAATCATGGACTTGGCCTCATGCCCTTTGTTATGACCTCCGAATTGAATGAAGGGAAATCAAGTCAACATTTTTTATACGGAATGTCTCAGAGAACAAAAAAGCCAAAGGGTGTGACTCTTTCTTGGAAGTCTGCTACCTCAATTTATTTCATCTTACTTCAAGCTAAGGTAGAACAGGTCGTGAAAACAATTGTGGATATAACTGTCGGCACACTGGAATTTTGCAGAATAAAAACTAATTAGGCTTTGAGAGAGTTGTACTGCCAAAACAGCCTGTAGCTGTTTGAGAAGTAAAATTACCTTTGAGCCAACAATATTCTGTTCTTTTCCCAAAAAGAGAATATTCTTTCATGCCCAATTCTCATGTGGCCAACAAAATGGATGGGGAAGGATGGACTTCCCAGGGTGTGGAGCCAAGAATCTCAGAGTATGACCAACTAGAGACCTGCTCCAAGGCAGCAGACACTGGGATGGTTGAAATAAGGTTGTCTACAAACTAGCTGGGGGTCCTCACAATGTTTGTCCGAACAGATTTCAGAATTTTTGTTAAGCACTGATGGCTGAGTGCTGCCTTCCTTCCCCTTTCTGAATGCGAGTATTTATCGAGATTACCCTGCCCCAATATTACATGTGGATTGTGTGATTGTGTGTAGAGCAGCCAACATATCTTTCAAATCTCTAGATAACAAAGAACCTATACAGTAAAGTTAAAGTGCCTTATGAGATCCAAGACTTGAAGTCTGACGGTGTGATTAGATGACACAGTGGGGGTTGCACTTAGAGGAGGGAGTGGATTCTGCATACTTAAGGGAAATGAAGCAATATTTGTAACCAGGTTTGTACTGTGAGTGGTTTCAAATACCATTCACTGGTATTTTTATGAAAGTGAAATTTAATGTCATTTTCTCATAAAATTATCTTGAATATTATTGATAGCTGTGTTTTAGGTTAATGTTTTTTTTAAATGATTGACACCTTAAATTGACACTTTACTGTACATCTTATTATTTCTAACGGGCAAGCTAATTTTTCTACAGGTACTGAGGAAGTTGGTAAGTGGATACTCCCATTTCTAATTTTAAATAACATCTTTGCTTAAAAAGACAAAACCTTTTTGCTTTGTCTTTTTTGTTTTGTTTGCTTAAAAACACAAAATCTTTTTTTATAAAAACGATTATAAAAAGATGAAAATATGAAAAGTTTCTGAAGGTGACTAATGCATAAAATACTCAAATTATAAAAATAAAAATTCAGTAGCTAAAATTAAGAACTTCGTATGAGTGAATAATAGAGTGAATAATACATAGAAAGACCAACAGCTAATATATTCAAGTAATTACAGAGACAAATTATTGAAAATCTATATTTGAGACATTTAGGAAACAGTAAAGATTTGAACATATTTGGAATTAGAATCTGCAAAATAGAAGAGAGAGAGAGAAATGGGACCAAAGCAGTATCTGAGGAAATAATACCTGAGGATTTTCCAAAATTGATGAAGACCTCAAACAGTTAAATTCTGGAGCCTTAAGATTTCATGGAGCTTACCTTGCTAGATTTTGGACTTGATGGGGACCCATTCATCCCTTCCTTCTTTCCTGTTACTCCTTTGTGAAATGGGAGTGACTATCCTATACCATGACCGTTGTATTTTGTATAACTTGTTCAATTACACAAGTTCACAGCTAGAGAGGAATTCTGCCTCAGGATGAATTGTTCATTCCATTGTTGTTTTTCATTGTTCCCTCACCCTTCCCTGTAAAAACGATATACTCTATGTCTCACAGACATTCTGCTTGGGCCTACAACTGCCTTTGAGAATGTGAGCTGAAGTGATGGTTGCCACGACCACGTAGATACTTGAAGATATGCATCCAAACACGTGTGATTACTTTCCTTCTGCTGTAAGAATGTGATGTGTTTGCCACCTAGATCCCAGAAGATACATGAAACAAAGCAGTAGTCAACCATTGTTATTTTATACATGAAGAAGAAATAGGTATTGGTGATTGCAAATCAATGTAATTTTGGGGGGTCTTTGATACTGCAGTACAACTTATTAAAGTTGACTAATATGTCTGCCATAAGTTCAATTTATTCAGGGAATCATGAGCTTTGTTTTCAAGAACAAAAATCTGAGAAAAACAGGCCTTTTCTCAGATTTTAAACATTAACACCTCATTTTGTCATATAGCCCAAGTTTCAGACCCCCGACCTCTCTCTGTCCAGATCACACAAGTGGAAGCATTGGGTAGTGGGAAATTCTGTGTGATTCTTCCCCATGAGCATGGAGGCCCTACATGGGGTATTAGAGCCAGAAAGCTGTGAGGACAGAATGCAGCTGTTGGGGGCCAGTGGGGTGTGGAGTCTGAGCGAGGTGGGGAGGTACAGGGAGAGGACAGCAGCCACTATGGGAGAGTGGTCACACATCGTAGAAGCATTAAGTCAGCACATGTGTGAAGGATAATGAAAACAAGAACTTCACTCTTGGAGAATGGGCTTCCACACAGCCCTCCTCAATCCCAGTGCTGGGCCCTGTCCTTGGACACTTTCCTTATCTTGTTAGGGTCCAGCACCTTGTACTGCACTGTCATGGCTCCTCTTTTTTTTTTTTTTTTTTGACAGAGTCTTGCTCTGTTGCCCAGGCTTGAGTGCAATTGTACGATCTTGGTTCAGCGCAACCTCCACCTCCTGGGTTCAAGTGATTCTCCTGCCTCAGCCTCCTGAGTAGCTGGGGTTACAGGCACTTGCCACCACACCCAGCTAATTTCTGCATTTTTAGTAGAGACCGGGTTTCACCATATTGTCCAGGCTGGTCTTGAACTCCTGACCTCAGGTGATCCGCCAGCCTCGGCCTCCCAAAGTGCTGGGATTACGGGTGTGAGCCACTGCCACCGGGCCCCTCATGGCTACTTCTGATGTCCCTTTCCCCCAGAAACCAAACATATATCTATCTTCCCTTTCATAATATTCCTTGTCCTGTTCCATGTTGCAAGGGAAACATTCAGGAACTTGGGGTAACCAAGCCACTGCCCACAGTTCATGCGTGGGATCTGGAAAGAAGCCCATTCCACCTCTGTTCTCTAAACACCCTCCCAGAGCACCACCTGGTCCTTACCTTAGGAAGAAAAAAAGATCACACTTTCAACAAATCTAAGACTGGCTACCAGGTTATACAAGAGATGTCCAATTAAACATCTTGATTTTTCTTACCTTGCACTCAGCCCACCGCTTTTGAGCATTCAAAATTCTAAGGTTCAGAGGATTAAAAAGAGGCCTGCTTGCAGAATTCCAAATAATATATGCAGATACTCCGCCATCAGGACTGCACACAGTGACTGTTTGTCAATAACTACAGTATGGAAAGGGGAAAAAGAGCTTTTACCATGGAGAAACCTGGAAAACACTACCTCTTCCGTGTGATTTAAGTCAACATCAACAGTGATCAGTCATGATGACAGCATGCACTCCTGATACCATATTATGAAAACAGTGCTTGACCTCTGTGGTCTTCCCTTGCTAACCCAAAAACTCCAGTCTAATCATGAGAAAAACAGCAGTTAATTTCCAATAGATTCCCAGTGGTGGTGGCTCACACCTGTAATCCCAGCACTTTGGGAGGCTGAGGCAGGCAGATCACTTGAGGTCAGGGGTTCGAGACCAGCCTGGCCAACATGGTGAAACATGTCTCTACTAAAAATACAAAAGTCATCAGGGGTGTGGTGGTGTACACCTGTTATTCCAGCTACTTGGGAGGCTGAGGCAGGAGAATCATTTGAACCAGGGAGGAAGGGGTTGCAGTGAGCCAAGATCGAGCTACTGAACTCCAGCATGGGTGACAGAGCAAGACTCTATCTCAAAAATAAATAAATAAATAAATAAATAAATAAATAAATAAATAAATTTCCAGTAGAGGGGCAGTCTACAAAATATCTGACCAGGACTCCCCAAAACTATCAAGGTCATCAAAACTGGAGTCCCTGTGACAACCAGGAGTCGTCTAAGGAAGCATGGCAAATAGATATAATGTGGTATCCTGGATGGGATCCTGAAGCAGAAAAAGGACATTAGGGTACTAGGTAAAAACTAAAGGAATAGCAATAAAGCATGGACTTTAGTTAACAGTCATGTCAGTATTGGTCCCTTAGTTGTGATAAATATGCCACTAATGCAAGATGTTAGTAATGGGGAAAACTGGGTGTAGGGCATACAGGAACTCTCTGTATCACCACCACAACTTTTATTTAAATCTAAAACAAGCCCCCTTCCTCACCCTGCTTGCTACTACCCACACGTTGTGCGGGTAGGAACAATTCCCTCTTTTCTCCTTCTGTGAGTCAACGTAGACTTAGTAAAACAAAGAGGGGCATCCCCGGGAAGACCCCAGCATGGAAAGTCACCTCTTTTTCACCCCTCCACCCCCCACCCTCATAAAACTGCAAAGGCAGGAAGAAATCTCTCCAGTGCACCAGGAAGAATGGACCAGTGTCAAGAGGATGCCTCCCAGAAAGGACAAAACCGATGTGCCTTTCTGTCTTTTACACAAACAAATTTCCCATTGAACATGTTCAGAATCATGACTCTGCAGTTTCCCTGAAAAGAATTATTATATCTAAGGACACCGATTCACCAATTTCACAGTCACTCTGTACTGGCCTGACTTTGTAGCCAGCAGTTAGCACTTCTTCCCCCTCCCCCATTGCCAGGAGGTGATGCTATGAATTCGCAGTAGGAATAAGGAGCTGGAGCAAGATTCCTACTTGACGGTGGATAGTTGGACTTCCTCAGGCACGACTGGCCTGCAAACCATATAGGTCAGGAAGCAGGTGTCCAGGCTGCCAGAGCATCTCCTGATCCTGTGAAAAATGGGCATTTTCCCAGTTTGGAATATTGTGGATCCAATTTCAAACATCCCGCCTTCCACTAGGATGAGCCACACACACCCGACCCTCAGCCCTTCAACTCTGTTCCTGCTTAGCACAAATGTGTGGGTAGTAGCAAGCAGGGTCAGGAAGGGGGCCAGGAAACAGAGCACAGATTTTATAGATGAGCTTTAGTTCTCCCAGAAGGGCTGCCTCCAGTCAGTCCTCCTGAAATGTTATCCACACAGGCCTTGAAGCAACCTTTATGAAAGTGCAGTTGCCTCATGGCCCACATTGTGTTTCATAGATGATCAAGGTGGGTTCTTTTATCCTATATCTAAGCTTTATGTTTTGTGTGTGGATGAATATGTGAAAGTTGATGGAGTAGATTAATCTGCAGTCACACTTAGGAGTCAGTCTATGAGGAGAAACATCCCATTACAAATGTGAGCTCAAAAAGAAAAGGAGAAAAATGAACAGGCAGCACTCATCCCTCCTCTTCCTACCTTGTACAGGTCAAAGGGAGGCACAGCTGTGGCCCAGAGAGACGTCTCTGATCCATACCACATGCCCATCTCTCCTGGCATCCTCCACACCACACCCTCCCTCCACCAGCCCTCTTCATCTTAACTCTCAGAAACACAGTTGGTACCTCAGTAGGTCTGATGCCACCAGCCTTTACTCAGAATGTGCTTAATCCAATTAGAGCATTCTATCACATTAGAGAGCTCACATTGATTCTCTCCCTCTGAAGTCGGGCCTCATACACAGAGAAACCATCTGGGACTCAGCCATGTTCAGTGAAGAATGTGGATGGCATGGGCATCCTTCCCATTTGGGGATGAAGCCTTCTCTTCTTCAGTTGCAGCTCCTCCAATGTAATACATGCCCATTTATCAAACTCCCATCTCCTTTCACTTCCGGTCTCTATCACATATTATTTGAGTTTGCTCAGTCACTTGATTTCTATTTATGAATACTACACTATGGCTCACCTATGGGACAGGGCAGTGTGTGGATCAGGGCTATTTACAGGGAAGATAGCTTGGTCTATATCCACAGTGACAGCTTATGAGGAGAAAAGACATGCAAGAAGAGAAAGCATTGCCGGCATCCCTGTCTGTTCTGTGCCAAAAGCCATCATATTTCTGCTTCTACTCCAATCTTACTCTCATGCCCTCTATGCATCTAAGAGGAGGATGCAGTGCCAACAAAGCCTCCCAGCACATGAAGAAAATTCATGTTCCTCAACATTTTCCAGTCCAGCACTGCCACATCTCCACAGCAGGCAAAACTTTCTTTTCTAAGACACACTCCTTGCAAACTTTTGGGTATATATCCGGTGGTCTCATAAAACATGTCCTGGGTGTCACATTCAGAATGGGGCATCAGAAGATGAAAATGAGAAATGGTTCCCATTTTGTTTCTCCCTTCAGTCAAATTTTCCTCCTTACCCCATCAAATTTTAAAGTACCACTTATTAAATTACAGTAAGTACTCATTCATTCTGACTCATAGTTCACAAAATAACTGGGATTTATTCTATTGCATATTAGAAACCCCACAGCCCATACCAAATTATACCACCCCACAGTTACATTTGTTTTTCTGGCAGGAGGATACCATTTGTGGGAAGTCATGTTTATGATCGTTTCTTTGGTGACATTTCACACATGTCACATTAACACCCACGAGCTCAGAGAGAGGGAGTGCAAGTGAAAACTGACAAGCAAACTAGCACTGCCACTCTCAACTGATTTGCAGGAGATGGGTGAAAAGAAGTCGCCTTAGTACAGCAAGATTAGAGGACAGCCCTTCACACGGACTCCTGGACACAGAGAAACTACTGATTGCCTCTTCCCACATAGTGATACACAAGCTGTTCTCCACCTGCTTGGTTTCCACAAACAGAGATGGGCCTGAAAACCTAAGAGCCCCAATCTCAAATGTTAATGTCTCTTTTAAATGAAAATATAAATTTTATCTGGTAGATATACAAATCTTAAATGTACAGCTTGATAAGGTTTATTCAAGTGTACACCCATGCAATCAGTCACCTCAATAGAGTATTCTCAATGCTTGGGATGGTTCCTCAGTGTCTAGGCCACTGGCCTTCTAGAGTCAACCATTATTCTAACTTTATCACCATAGATTTGTTTTGAATGTTGAGCTTTCCATGAATGCAATTATACAGTATGTGGCACTTGTCAATCCACTTTATGTCTGTGAAATTAATCCACACTATTACATACATTTGTAGTTTTGTTTTTCATTTTCATTGCTGTGTAGTATTCCACTGTGTGACTACAGCACCATGTATTGTCCCCTTGTACTTCTGATACACAGCAGAATAATTTCTAACTTTTAGCTATTATGAATGATGTTCTAACATCGCTGTTAAGTATATTTTGGTGAGCATAAGTATTTGTTTCTCTTGGTATATTCTCAGGATAGAATTTGTTGAGTCATATGGTATATCTATGTTTACTAGATACTACCAAACATTTTCCCAAAGCAGTTATACCACTTTCATTCCCACTAGCAGTATATGAAAGTCCAATTTCCTTCATAATTGACATTGTCAATTCCTTCAAGTTTAGTGATTCAGGTTAGTATATATCAATATTTCACAGTCTAATTTTACCTTTTCATGATGAGTAATAGCATTGAGAACTTTTTCATATGTTTGTTGGCCACTTTAACATTATCATTTTGAAGTTTCTGATTAAGCCTTTTGGCCATTTTAAATATGATTGCCTGCCTTTTTTTAATTGATTTGAAGTTCTGCCTACAATCCTTTGTGGGATAAAAGTTCTTAATTTTAACAAAGTCCAAATTATCAATCTTTTAAAAATAATTGCTGCTTTACAATATTATTTAATAAATATTTTTGTTCCCCAAAGTCATAGACATAATCTACTTTTTCATTTCTTCTAGAAGGTTAATTGTTGTAGCTTTCACATTTAGGTCCCAGGGCCATTGCAGATTATGTATTGCATATAGAGTGAATTGGAAAAAGCAAGGATAAAGGGGTCTTATTTGCCTATTAGAGTTGATGTATGAAGAAAGACTTTAGTATATCATTTTTGCTCATTTACCAGGCAAACTTCCTTGAAATTAGAGGCAGAAATAAGACTTGAAGCAAACCCAAATATTTCCCTTCAAGAACTCCAGAAGGTTCTCAAACTGAGTATCTCAGAAAGACCCACACTCAGCTCTGTCTGGGAAGAGGAATGCAACCGTTGTGAAACATAACCAGAGAAACCTATACTCCACACCTTCTGTTTCACCTAAAGGAAAAACAAAAGAAAACAAAAACCATAGTCAATGTGGGATTCAAGGAAAGAAATTCAGAGTGTTGCAGCCAGTGAGAAGAATCGAAATCAGGCATAGAGGAGAAACCTATTTTACCAGAAGAGAGTAAGAAACATTTTATGAAGGCCACAGCCTTAAGTGCTGGCAAATCAAAAAAAGCCTGAGATTTACTCAGAATATTTTAGAATGTTACCCTCTTCTTCATATCTTATGATCACATCAAGGCAGCCCCAAAATAATAAACTACAGCTGAAACAGCTGCAAGATACAAACTAGTTGTAAGTGGTAGAACACAGGAAATCCCTTAAAATAAAAGAGGAGACAAA
Source organism: Hylobates moloch (assembly GCF_009828535.3). Classification (NCBI taxonomy): domain Eukaryota; kingdom Metazoa; phylum Chordata; class Mammalia; order Primates; family Hylobatidae; genus Hylobates; species Hylobates moloch. The sequence continues at coordinate 84,780,160 of NW_026652289.1, read as the reverse complement.
AACAAGGCCACTACATTTTTTTGAAGCCTTTGGTACTTACAACTTCAACAAATATTAAACAAGTCACAACTCCTGGCCAGATTAACACAAATCCTCACATTTAAAATCCTAGTTACCTCAGTTCCTATTGGCTGATATAGTATGTTCAGCTTTAACTGCAAAAAGTCCATGCCTAAACACAATGAAAAACACAGACTACAGAAACAATTCAATAATCAGACCCAGACTGTGATATGACAAAGATGTTGGAATTATCAGACAGAGAATTTAAGACAGCTATGGTTAATATGTTGATGTCCCTAATGAAAAAAGTAGATAGACAACATTCAAGAACGGATGGTAATGTAAGCAGAGATAAAAACTTAAAAAAAAAGGAAATGCTAGAAATACCAAACACCTTAACGGAAAATTTTTAAATATCTCTTTGATAGACTTTTGACATAGCTGAGGAAAGGATCAGTGAACTAGAAGATAATTAAATGGAAACTTTACAATTGGTGCTTGCTTCAGCAGGATATATAATAAAATTGGAAGGATACACAAAAGGGTAGCATGGCGCCTGCACAAGGATGTCAAGCAAATGTGTGAAGCATTCCATAATTTTCAAGTTGGATAAAAAAAAAAAGACATCTTCTGTCTTCCAGAGATCCATTTTAAACATAACAACATTCATAGAATCAAAGTAAACATCAATCACACAAACAGCAAAAAGGAGCAGGAGTCAGTATTATTATGTCAGGTAATTTTTGTAAACTAACAACAGTAAAAAAGGACAAAGAAAGGCACTATATAATAAAAGGTTCAATGCAACAAGATGACTTAACTATCATAAATATATATGCACCCAACATCGAAGAAAGTCAGTGTTGCAGTCAGTGAGGGGAATCAGAATCAGTCATAGAGGAGAAGTCTATTTTACCAGAAGAGAGTAAGAAACATTTTATGAAGGCCACAGCCTTAAAGGCAGGCAAATCAAAAAAGTCTTGAGTACTTGTTCATAAAACAAGTAATTCTAGGCCTTAAAAAAAAAAGGCCTAGGTGGCCATACAATAATAGTGGGAGACTTCAACACCCCACCGCCAACATTAGACAGATTATTGAGGCAGAAACTAACAAAGAAATTCTCGACTTAAATTTGACACAACCAATTGGACCTAATAAACATTTATAGAACACTCCACCCATCAAGCACAGAATATACATTATTCTCATCTGCACTTGGAACATATTCTAATATTGACCATATGCACAGCCATAAAACAAGTCTGAATAACTTTTTAAAAAATTGAAATCATACCAATGATACTTTCATGTCATAGTGAAATAAAAATATCACTCAAAACTACACAATTACATGGAAATTAAATAACTTGCTCCTGAATGACTTTTGAAGTAAACAGGGAAATTAAGGCCAAAATTTAAACATTCTTTGACATAAATGAAAACAAAACACAACATAGCAAAATCTCTGAGATGCAGCCAAAGCAGTGTTAAGAAGAAAAGTTTATAGTGCTAAATGCCTAAATCAAAAAGTTAGAAAGATCTAAAATTAATAATCTTAACATCGCACCTAGAGGAACTACAAAAAGGAACAAACTAACCCCAAAGCTACTAGAAAAAAAAGAAATAACTAATCAGAGCAGAACTGAATGAAATCAAGACCCAAAAATCCATACAAAGGATCAACAAAACCAAAAGCTTGTTCTTCGAAAGGATAAACAAGATCAATAGACCAGCAGCAAGATTAACAAAGAAGAAAAAAATAGAGAAGATCCAAATAAGCACAATCAGAAACAACAAAGGTAACATTACACCAGATTCCACAGAAATACAAAAAGTCATCTGCAACTATTATAAACACCTCTGTGTACACAAACTAGAGAACCTATGGAAAATGGATAAATTCCTGGAAACACATAACTTCCTAAGAGTGAATCACAAAGAAACTGAAACCTTGGACATATCAATAATGAGTTCTGAAATTTAACCAGTAATTCAAAACACACCAACAAAGAAAAGCCCTGGACCAGATGGATTCACAGCTCAATTTTACTAGACATAGAACGAAGAGTTAATACCATTCCTACTGAAACTATTCCAAAAAATTGAGGAGGAGGGACTCCTCCCTAAATCATTCTATGAAGCCAGCATCACTCTGATATCAAAATCTGGCAAAGACACAACAACAACAACAACAACAAAAGAAAACTACAGCCCAATATCCTTGATGGAGATAGATTCAAAAATCCTCAACAAAATAGTAGCAAAATCAATCCAGCAGCACAGCAAAAAGTTAATTGACCAAGATCAAATTGACTTTATTTGCAGGATACAGGGCTTGTTCAATGTGTGCAAATCAATAAATGTGATTCACTACATAAACAGAATTAAAAATAAAACAATGTGATCATCTCAGAAGACACAGAAAGAGTTTTCCATAAAACTAGTATCCTTCCATGATAAAAACTCTCAATAAACTAGACATCAGAGGGGACATACCTCAAAATAATAACTGCCGTCTATGGCAAACCCACAACCAACATCATATTAAATGGGCAAAAGCTGGAAGCATTACCATTGAGAACTGGAACAAGATAAGGATGCCCATTCTCACCACTCCTATTCAACATAGTACTGGAAGTCCTGGCTAGAGCAAGCAGGCAAGAGAAGTAAATAAAAGGTATCCAAATAGGAAAAGAGGAAGCCAAACTATCTCTCTTTGTTGGTAATATGATTCTATACCTAGAAAACCCTAAGGAGTCTCCCAAAAGGCTCCCAGAGCTGATAAGCAACTTCAGTAAAGTTTAAGGATACAAAATAAATATACAAAAACCAGTGGTATTTCTGTACACCAATTACATTCAAATTGAAAGCCAATTCAACAGTTCAATCCTGGCTGGGCACGGTGGCTCACGCCTGTAATACCAGCACTTCGGGAGGCCAAGGCCGGCGAATCACGAGGTCAGGAGATTGAGACCATCCTGGCTAACATGGTGAAACTCCGTCTCCACTAAAAATACAAAAAATTAGCCGGGCATGGTGGTGGGCACCTGTAGTCCCAGCTACTCAGGAGGCTGAGGCAGGAGAATGGCGTGAACCCGGGAGGCGGAGCTTGCAGTGAGCCGAGATCGTGCCACTGCACTCCAGCCTGGGCAACAGAGCAAGACTCTGTCTCAAAAAAAAAAAAAACAAAAACAAACAAACAAAAAATTCAATCCTATTTACAATAGCCACACATAAACAAAATGCCTTGGAATACATCTAACCAAGAAGGTAAAAGATATCTACAAGGGTAACTACAAAACACTGCTGAAAGAAATCACAGATGACACAAACAAATGGAAAACATTCGATGCTCACGGTTCAGATGAGTTAGTATCTTTAACGTGGCCATATGTCTCAAAGCAATCTACAGATTCAACACCATTCCTATCAAACTATCAACATCATTTTTACAGAAATAGAAAAAAAGGGTATTAGTCCATTTTCCCGTTGCTGATAAAGAAATACCCAAGACTGGGCAACTTACAAAAGAAAGTTTTATTGGACTTACAGTTCCACATGGTTGGGGAGACCTCACAATCATGGTAGAAGGCAAGGAGAAGCAAGTCACATCTTAGGTGGATGGCAGCAGGCAAAGAGAGCTTGTACAGGGCAACTTCTGTTTTAAAAACCAACAGATCTCGTGAGACCCATTCACTATCATGACAACAGGGCAGGAAAGACCCGCCCCCATAATTCAGTCATGTCCCAAAAGGTCCCTCCCACAACACATGGGAATTATGGGAGCTACAAGATGATATTTGGGTGGGGACACAGAGCCAAACTATATCAAAAAGTATTCTAAAATTTACATGGAACCAGAAAAGTGCCCAAATAACCAAAGTAATCCTTAACAATAAGAACAAAGCTGGAGGCATCACATGGTCATACTTCAAGTTATTTTACAAGGCTATGGTAACCAAAACAACATAGTACAGGTACACAAAGTGATACACAGACCAATGGAACTGGATAAAGAACCCAGGAATAAAGCTACACACCTAATCATCTGTAATCATAATCATCTGATCTTCATCAAAGTCAACAATAACAAGCAATAGGGAAAGGATTCCCGATTTATTACATAGTGCTGGGCTCACTGGCTAGCTGTATGCAAAAGATCAAAACTGAACACCTTCCTTTCACTATATACAAAAATCAACTCAAGATGGATTAAATAGTTAAATACAAGCCCTATGACATGAAAACCCTAGAAGAAAACCTACAAATACCATTCTGGACACTGTCTTTGGCAAATAATTTATGTCTGAATCCCCAAAAGGAATTGCAACAAAAATAAAAGTTGAAAGTGGCAACTAATTAAACTAAAGAGCTTCTGATCAGTGAAAGAAACTATCAACAGAGTAAACAGACAACCTTCGAGAATGAGAGAAAATATTCACAAACTATGAATCCAACATTAGCCCTGACTAATGTAGTAAGAAAAAAATAGTATACAAAGAAAGATATTTTTATTTACAGATGACATGATTTTCTTTTTCTCCCCATACTAACCACTAAATTAAAAAGAGGACATGATTTTCTATGTAGAAATTTTCTAAGCATTTACAATAAAGTTCCTGGAACTAATAGGCAAATATAACAAGGTCACAGGATACAGGTGCTTTCCTATAAATAAAATATTAACTATTGGAACTTAAAATATTAAAAAATAATAGTATTTACAATAGCACACAAAAATGAAGTACTTACATATGTTTACAGGATCTCTATGCATAAAACTACAAACGCTGATGAAAGAAATCAAGATCTAACTAAAGGGAAAGATAGTCACTATTCGTGGGTTAATAGGCTCAGTATTGCTAAAATATAGATTCTTCCTTACTGGACCTACAGACTCAATGAAATATCAATCAAAATCCCAGGGAGCCATCTTGTAGATATCAACAACATATTCTAACATTCCTCTAAAAACACAAAGGACCTAAAATAGCCAACACAATACTGAAGAAGAAAAGCAAAATCGGAGGACTCATACTAGCAAATCTAAAACTTAACATGAAGATAGAACAATCCAGACAGTGTGATATTGTTGAAAAAAATAGACATAGATCAATGGAACAGAATGGAGAGACCAGAAAGAGACCCTCATAATCAATTGACTTTTGACAAAGGCACACAGGCAATCCAAAGGAGAAGAAGAGTGTTTTTTTGTTGTTGTTTGTTTGTTTTAACAAATAGTGTTGGGACAGTTGGATATTCATATGCTAAAATATGAACCTACACAATGGCCAAGCGTGGTGGTGGCTCATGCCTGTAATCCCAGCACTTTGGAAGGCTGAGGCGGGTGGTTCTCTTGAGGTCAGGAGTTCGAGACCAGCCTGAGCAACATGGTGAAACCCTGTCTCCACTTAAAATATGAAATTAGCTGGGTGTGGTGGCACATGCCTGTAATCCCAGCTACTTGAGAGGCTGAGGCAGGAGAATCGCTTGAACTCAGGAGGCAGAGGTTGCAGTGAGCCAAGATCATGCCACTGCACTCCAGCCTGGGCAACAAAAGCGAAACTCTATCGCAAAAATAAATTAAATAATTAATTAATTAATTAATTAAAATATGGTCCTAGACTAAAACTTCATCCTTTCACAAAGATTACCTCAAAATGAATCATAGACCTAAATGTAAATTGCAAAGCTATAAAAATTCTAGAATAATACTGTGATGGTTAATATTGAGTGTGAATTTGATTGGATTGAAGGATGTAAACTATTGTTCCTGAGTCTGTCTGTGAGGGTGTTGCCAAAGGAGATTGACATTTGAGTCAGTGGACTCGGAGAGGCAGACTCATCCTCAATGTGGGTGGGCACCATCTAATCAGCTGCCAGTGTAGCTAGGATAAAAGCAGGAAGAGGAATGTGGAAGGACTTGACTGGCTTAATCTTTGGGACTACATTCTTCTCCCGTGCTGGATGCTTCCTGCCCTTGAACATCAGACTCGTCAGCTTTTGTACTCTGGACCTTCGACTAGAGACTGAAGGCTGCACTGCTGGCTTCCACACATTTGAGGTTTTGGGACTCAGACTGGCTTCCTTTCTCCTCAGCTTGCAGAGGGCCTACTGTGGGACTTCATGTTGTGATTGTGCGAGTCAATACTACTTAATAAACTTCCCTTTATATATACATCTATCCTATTAGTTCTATCCCTCTAGAGAACCCTGAGTAATACAGATTTGTAAGAGAAAACCTATGCCACTTAGGATTTGGTAATACATTTTTAAATACAACATCAAAAGCATACTCCATAAAATTAAAAAATGATCAATTAGATTTTATTAAAATTATTATTAAAATTGCCATGTGAAAAAAATGTCAAGAAAAGTCAAGTCACAGCCTAGCAGAAATGTTGCAAAACACATATCAGATAAAATACTTATACCCAAGATAGGAGGCCAGGCTTGGTTCAAACCTACAATCCAAGCAATTTGGGAGACTGAGGCAGCAGAATCACTTGAGGTCAGGAGTTCAAGACCAGCATGGGCAATATGCAAAACCCCTGTTTCTAAAAAAAACATAAATAAATAATCTACATGTGTTGGCGTGCACCTGTTGGGAAAAAAAAAGCAAAGATCTCTTAAAATTCAACAAAAAGATATCAAATATAGTATTCCTCCTTTATCCAAATGGAGTATGTTCCAATACCACCAGTGATTGCCTGAAACTCCAGAAAGTACCAAACCCTACATATATAAATACTATGTAGAATGTCTTTCTTTTTTTCTTCACAATTTCATGCATTTAAGATTCATCCTTAGCGTAGATGTTGGAAACCTCAACCTATGGCTTTTTTCTTTCCTTGTTAAGTCAAGAACTATTACCTCGTTACTTAAATGAAGCAGTTTAGGCTTCTCTTTGGCATATCAGAATTGTCAGCATCACTACTCTTGTGCCTTGGAGCCATTATTAAAACCGCCTTTGCAAAAAAAAAAAAACAGTGAGAAAATTATAACAGTGAAAGATATCTGACCTAACCAACTGTGTCTTGCTTCTCACCTCCAAAATGCCCTTGTCCATTGTATTAGTCAATTTTCATGCTGCTGATAAAGACATATGCAAGACTGGGAAGAAAAAGAGGCTTAACTGGACTTACAGTTCTACATGGCTAGGGAGGCGTCAGAATCATGGCAGGAGAAGAAAGGCACTTCTTACATGGTGGTGGAAGAGAAAATGAGGAAGAAGCAAAAGCAGAAACCCCTGATAAGTCCATCAGATCTCAAGAGATTTATTCACTATCATGAGACTAGCATGGGAAAGACTGGCACCCATGATTCGATAACCTCCCCCTGGGTCCCTCCCACAATTTGTGGGAAATCTGGGAGATAGAATTCAAGTTGAAATTTGGGTGAGGACACAGCCAAACCTTATCATTCCACCCCTGGCCCTTCCAAATCTCACATCCTCACATTTCAAAGTCAATCATGCCTTCCCAACAGTCCCCCAAGTCTTAACTCATTTCAGCATTAACCCAAAAGTCCACAGTCCTAAGTTTCATATGAGACAAGGCAAATCCCTTCTGCCTGTGAGCCTGTAGAATCAAAAGCAAGTCAAGTCACTTCCAAGATACAATGGGGGTTACAGGTATTGGGTAAATATAGACATTCTAAATGGGAGAGATTGACCAAACAAAGGAGTTACAGGGCCTTTGTTGCAAATCTGAAATCCAGCGGGGCAGTCAAATCTGAAAGTTCCACAATGATCTCTTTTGACTCCAGATCTTACATCCAGGTCACACTGATGCAAGAGGTGGGTTCCCAAGGTCTTGGGCAGCTCTGCCCCTGTGGCTTTGCAGGGTACAGCCTCCCTCCTGGCTGCTTTCATGGACTGGCATTGAGTGTGTAGCTCTTCCAGGTACACAGTGCAAACTGTTGGTGGATCTATCATTCGGGGGTCTGGAGGATGGTGGCCCTCTTCTCACAGTTCCACTAGGCAATGTCCCAGTAGGGATTCTGTATGGGGGCTCCCACCCCACATTTCCCTTCCACACTGCCCTAGCAGAAGTTTTCCATGAGAGCCTCAACCCTGCAGTAAACTTTTGCCTGGGCATCCAGCCATTTCCATACATCTTCTGAAATCTAGGTAGAGGTTCCCAAACCTCAATTCTTGACTTCTGTGCACCCACAGGCTCAATACCATGTGGAAACTGACAAGGCTTGAGGATTCCACCCTCTGAAGCCACAGTCTGAGCTGTATATTGGCCCCTTTCAGCAATGGCTGGAGTGACTGGGACACAGGGCACCAAGTCCCTAGGCTGCACACAGCATAGAAGTCCCTAGGTTTCCCTAGGCCTAGCCCGCAAAACCACTTTTTCCTCCTAGGCCTCCAGGCCTGTGATGGGAGGGGCTGCCATGAGGGTCTCTGGCATGGCCTGGGGACACTTTCCCCATGGTCTTGGGGATTAACATTAGGCTCCTTGTTACTTATATAAATTTCTGCAGCATGCTTGAATTTCTCCCCAGAAAATGGGTTTTCCTTTCCTATCACGTAGTCAGGCTGCAGATTTTCCAAACTTTTATGCTCTGCTTCCCTTATAAAATCTCATCACTTTAACAGTATCCAAGTGACATCTTGAATGCTTTGCTGCTTAGAAATTTCATCTGCCAGATACCATAAATCATCTCTGTCAAATTCAAAGTTCCACAAATCTCTAGGGCAGGGGCAAAGTGCTGCCAATCTCTTTGCTAAAACATAACAACAGTTAAATTGCTCCATTTCCCAACAAGTTCCTCATCTCCATCTGAGACCACCTCAGCCAGATCCTATTGTTCATATTACTATCAGCATTTTGGGCAAAGCCATTCAACAAGTCTCTATAGGTTCAAACTTTCCCACATTTTCCTGTCTTCTTCTGAGCCCTCCAAATTGTTCCAACCTCTGCATGTTACCCAGTTCCAAAGTCACCTTCACATCTTTGAGTATCTTTTCAGCAACACCCCACTCTGCTGGTACCAATTTACTGTATTAGTCCATCTTCATGCTGCTGATAAAGACATACACAAGACTGGGAAGAAAAAGAGGTTTAATTGGACTTAAAATTCCACATGGCTGGGGACGTCTCAGAATCATGGCAGGAGGTGAAAGGTACTTTTTTTTTTTCTTTGAGATGGAGTCTCGCCCTGTCACCCAGGCTAGAGTGCAGTGGTGCCATCTCAGCTCACTGCAAGCTCCACCTCCTGGGTTCATGCCATTCTCCTGCCTCAGCCTCCTGAGTAGCTGGGACTACAGGTGCCTGCCACCACGCCTGGCTAATTTTTTGTACTTTTAGTAGAGACAGAGTTTCACTGTGTTAGCCAGGATGGTCTCGATCTCCTGACCTCATGATCCACCTGCCTCGGCCTCCCAAAGTGCTGGGATTACAGGCGTGAGCCACCATGCCTGGCCTGAAAGGGACTTCTTACAAGGTGGCAGCAAGAGAAAATGAGGAAGAAGCAAAAGCAGAAACCCTTGATAAACCCATCAGATCTTGTGATGCTTATTCACTATCACGAGAATAGCACAGGAAAGACTGGCCACAGTGATTCAATTACCTCCCCCTGAATCATTCCCACAACATGCGGGAATTCTGAAAGATACAATTCAAGTTGAGATTTCGGTGGGGCACAGCCAGATCATATCATCCGTTCTTGGGCATGCACCAAACTAACTTTAGGAGGAACTTCATTTATAGTGTAACTTTGAAACAAAGATGATAGCAGCCCTTTCCTGAAACAAACCCCTTCCTTGCCTGGGGACCAGACTGCCTTTGTAAAACTAACAAATTAGGCACAAGATTAGAAATTATGGTTTAGGAGTCATGCAGCCAGAGGCCACAAGAATCCTAACCTCCCCAGTTGCTACTAGAGATAGCATTTTTATTATAAAACCTAAGATTGGTGCTTCAGAATCAGACCCTGCATTCTCATTCACCAGCTGGTGCCACCAAGATCAGCCATCTGGTTCAACCAGTTCTGCGATCCCACTCACAAACAGAAGACAGCAAAAAGAACCCAGTTCCACCCCCTATGATTTCCCCTCTGACCCGACCAATCTGACCCATCCCCTGCCCTCCACCGACCTGCCAACTTATCCTTGGAAAAACCCCAGTCTCCGAATTCTGTGGGAGACTGATTTGAGTAATAAAACTCCTGTCTCCTGTTTAGCCAAGTCTGTGTGAATTAAACTCTTTCTGTATTGAAATTTCCCTGTCTTGATAAATCTGCTGTCTCTGTTGCAATTCCTCTCTATCTGGGCAGCGGGCAAGGAGAAACCACTGGGAGGTTACATTATTAAGTAAAATAAGGGTCAGCTGAACACAAACACTGTACTATCACGACAGTGGGTCTGATTAACTGAGACGACAACTAAGTAACTAAAGGGCAAGTAACACGGACAACAAGGAAACACTGGGCAAAGGGATGATTCAACTCCTGAGTGGGACAGATTGGGATGGCTTGAGATTTCATCATGCTACTTAGAATGGCGTGCAATTTAAAACTTATGAATTGTTTATTTCTGGAAGTTTCCATTTAACGTATTTGGACTGTGGAAATCAAAATGATGGATACAGGAGGACACTTGTAAATCAAGTTAAAGATAGGCAAAACATTGAACAGACACTTTCTCAGAAAATATGCAATTGGAATGTAAAGCATGAAAAGATGCTACACAGCATTTGCCATTAGGAAGTACAAATTAAAACAAGTTACTACTACATTTATGGCAATAGCTAAGTTCCAAAAAAACGACCATACCATTTGATGAGAGGATGCAGAGCAACAAGGATTCTCATTCATTTTTGGCAGGAATGCAAAATGGCACAACCACTTCAGAAGACAATTTGGCAGCATCTCACAAAGCTAAACATAGCACTACCATATGATCCAGCAATCACACTCCTAGGTATTTAGCCAACTGTTTTGAAAACTGAAGTCCACACACACATTCTGCACATGAATGGTAACATATGCTTTGCTCCTACTCGAGAAAAACTGTCAGCAACCAAGATGTCCTTCAGTAGGTGAACGAATGCACTGTGGTACATCCACATAATGGAATACTATTCAGCAATCAAATGAAATAGGCTATCAAGGCCTGCAAAAACATGGAGGAAGTTTAAATGCGTATTACTAAGTGAAAGACGCCACTCTGAAAGCACTACGTACTGCACAATCCAATTTATGTAACATTCTGGAAAAGGCAAAATGATAGAGACTCAATGGTTGCCAGGGGTTTGGGGACATGGAGGGTTGAATAGGTAAGTGCAGAGGATTTCTTTGAGGGTAGTTAAAGGATCCTGTGTGATAATTGTCATAATGGATATGTGGCACTTTCCATTTGTCAAAACCCATAGACCAATACCACACCACCCTTCCAACCCAGCATTCACAGTCAACAGCAATGACTGCAGGAAAGCCCGCCCTGCCCCATGAGCATTTTGTGATTTGAGAGAGATTACTCCCAGAACAGAGGCAGTGGATTCATTCTTGAGTGCTCACACTCTCTACCCCAAAAGCTTCCATTCGGTTGCCACCACCATTATTTCCAAAAGGGAAACTTGTAGATTCCCCTTTATCGAAGCCCACCGTAAACATGTAGATTTCTGTAGTTGCTCAGCCTCCCACCACTGCTCCAGGCTGGCAGGGCTCAGGGGTCTCAGAGGGTTAACCAAGGGGAGGGTCCACAGGAAGCAGTGTTCAGATTTATCCGCACCCCACACCCCCAAGCCTTTAATTACGCCTTGTGAAACATCACTTTACCTTTTATTCCACATCATAATTCCCAAATGATCAGGGTATTTTATTTTACATCTAAATTTGGGATACTCATAGCCCATCTCAAAATTCCAGCCCGCCAGTTACGTCAATAGGAAAGTGCACGCAAGAGCTGCGCAATTCTGGTGAAGTGTTTACATCTGCAGCAATAAGTGAGAAATGGTTTATTAATAATCATGGCGTCATTGAGAGGGAGGGAGAAGCCAGGGGATAAAGACAAACGCACAACCTCCTCCGCTCTTCTCCAAACCACCCCACCACCAGGTTCCCAGTGCTGACGCAGGAGCACAAAGACCCTGCAATGCAGCAAGAGGAGTGCGCATGCTCCCAGAGGACCCCTCCCAGGACCCAGACGCAAGCCCCCCCCCCACCCTCCCCCTTGGCTGCTATGGACACAAGTGACTCACGAAGAGCTTTGTTCTCAGAAACACAGCATTTTTACTCATGGGCCTGAAATCAGCTTTTACTCAAGAATCCCAATTTCAAACATTCAAGTCTTACTACATTGAAAAATACAGCAAATGTCTAATAAAACTGTCCCTTCCAGCAGATTGTAATCAACTTTGTCATCAAAAGGACAAAAAATAAAAACCTGCACAGATATGGCACAGGGCAGACCCAAACTTCAGCTATTGTGGGCTCTCCTTGGATGATCATGTAGAATATCATCAGTACCCTGTACCAGCCCTGAGCTAGGCATGCTTCTGGGGTCAGAAAGTTAATGTGGGCAAAAGGCTTTCGTTGAGCACAATTTGCATTTCTGACATTAGGGCCTCCTAAGGCTATGTTTTTTCTTTTATTTTTTCTTTTACTTTTTGAGCTGTTATTGAAGTCACCCTTGACTCTATCAAGTTCTTAACTCACCTCTTGTCGAATTCCATCTGCCTTTTAATTCCACATCTTAAACCATAGATGATCAGGACTTCTCCATTCATCCACACCTGAATCGAAGGCCCCAATATTCCATCCCAAATGTCCACACCCACAGTTGTATTTGGATGGGGAGCAGATAGGCATAAAGGCAATTTATTTGGAGGCACTGAAGGCTGCCTTCATAGGAACAGAACAGAAAATGGCTGATGAACGGCTGTCAGCCCACAGGAGAGGATATCAGGTTAGAAGGGTCGGCAGCGCATTAGCCCTCTGTTTCTCCCTGCTATTCCCACCCCTGCCTCTGCTGTAACCCTAAAAGAGACACAAGCACAATGAAGAACTTGCCAGGCATCAAAGAAGAGAGTGCAAGGCCGGAAGCCCCCTCCTCTCAACGGGAGGGCTCACGGCTTGCCCCTCCCTCCCTCCTGCACACTCCCCCTCCCAGCTGTTGGTCCACACATTTTTTTGCAGAAACAAAGCTCTCACAGACACAGACCAGCACACCAGGTTTCCCGAGAATCCCCCCAATCTCAAACAGTCTGCTCTGAGTCTTGTTAAACGGTGAAGACATCACGTCCGAAGTGCACCCCTGCCAGTGAGTGGCAACAGAATATTGGGTTTGGCAGATGTGAGACAATGAATGTGTCTGTCAGTATTGCAGAAATCTTGATTGAGCTACCTGAGGCTTTACTGATTTATTCATTCAGTCTTGACAGAGACTTAGCTCTCCTTCACACTCTTAATTCACGTTGTCCAGCCCCAGCTTCCTGTGATTTCCTGTCTGAAACCAGAGGCTCTCAGGGTATTTGTGAACCTTTTGTTCTACACATGAACCAGAGATCTCTTTAGAACTTTCTGCAGCAAATTAGCAAATCAAGGCAACTTAAGTGGAGGCAATTTAAGTCTGAACAGTTAAAGAATATAAAATAGATGATTAGGGCTCTTGAGCCCAAAGAGAAGAATAGGCTGCAAGGGTTAGAATAAGAGAAGTAGCACAGCCAGCATCTCCCCAGCCCCCAACCACTCCCCTCCCCCAGCCTCTCTATGAATGAGGAAGAGAACAGAGGCACAAAGAGGACCCCTCGGTATACAAAGCCCACTGTGGAGACCCCTCGATGCACAAAGAGGGCATCCCTTTATCTGTCTTTCCCACACTGCACTCCGTGCTGCCTCTCACGTACAACCTCTTCAATGCCCAGCCCGGACACCACATTATCTGAAGGGCCTTAATTTCAAGAGCTCTGCAGTAGTTTTATCTATGCGGGATGTCTTCTGAATCCCACGCAATAATTTTCTCTAGGACTGGAGTGTGAAATGAAAGCTATTAGGGATATAATAGACGATTATGAAATGGAAGCAATTTTTCCAAACCGACAGTTATTCTTTTCAATTTCTGATACCACTTCAGCCCTCTGAGCCATCACTACGCAGGTTGTCTAATTAAAACTTCCTTTCCTCTTTTTGCATTCTCTCAAACATATCTCCTATATGGTGCCCAATTAATCTGCTCTGGTGCACAGTACCCACAAATATCTGTAGATATCAACCAGAGAAACCCAATAAGTCAATAATGTGTGGCCACAATCAGGCTGTTCTGTGGAGACACCATACAATTTGCCCATCACAACCCTAAACTCAGAGGGAAAGAAAAAAAGGGAAGATCAGGGAGGGTTTTAAAAAAGACAGAAACACACAAACCAACATCCCCCCCATCTCTCTGCGCCCCATCACTTCTTCTGAAAGAAGAGAGCTGAGAGACAAAGGGGTGGCCGGTGCTCCTAGAAGAATCTCCTGAGGGCAGAGGGCCCCCTTTTGTCCCTCTCTCCTCCCCTACATTCTCCTTCCCAGCTCTTTGACACTAGCTGGCTTTGTCTTCTGGAATAAAGCCTGTACAAAATGAGCTATTATACCAGATTCCCCTCAGACGACCCCAGCCCTCATTTCAAACCCTGTTGCCTTGCACCTGGGCCACAGGACTGAACATTAGTGCTGCATCCTTTCCCAGCACTTCAGGAATAAATAGTGCATGCAGGAGACCAAAGCACAAATGTAGGAGGCTAAGGCATTGCTACCTGTTTTCTTCTTGCAGGCTTTATTATGCCTTATCACTCTGTCAAGCTCTGAACCCACTCCTTGTCAAATCCCTGCAACCTTTCCATTCTGTGTAAAATAACACACACAATGAGGGCTTAATCTTTCCCTGTACACCTATATCAGGGACCTTACTTGTCTATTCCAAATTCTAAGGACCTGCAGTTACTTGCAGGAGGATTAGTGAGATGAAAGAATGAGGTAATTCTTGAGCAGTAAGCCTTGGGCTGGACTCATCAATAAAATACCAAAAAGCAGCTCATCCAATACAGGGAGCTCAGACACAGGGAGAGGAAGGCAGGTAGAGACAGGCACAGTCCATCAAGCACCTCTGCTGCTGCAATCCCAGGCTCTTTGGGGAGAGCAACCTGAAAGAAACAGTTGCATGAAGCAGCACAAGGAGGCGCCAGGAATCCTCCTCCATTACACAGGGATAAAGACCGGCCATTTGCTTCCACAAACCCCGCCAAAGGTACAACACCATGCAGGTCCCTGTGGACAATTCTGCTGTTGAGCAGAATTGAGCCATTAATGCAAAGCCATGCTTATGTTTAATTTCCAACCATAAACTGTGTATCTCCAAAATCTCAGTTCCAAGCATCCCGATTTCCAGCCTCCACTTCCTACTCACGTGCCCAAAAAAATCAGTGTAAGCAATACTTTCATACCTACTAAATTCCAGTTCTTTGAGCATTTATTTTTATCTTGTGTTTTCACCTCTTCCTAGCTTCACCTCTCTTCCTACTCCATACACATCACTTCAGGCCAGTGAATCCACATATGGTCTCTCCCTCTTGTTTTCTGTTTATCCTAGCCCTGAGACTCAGACAGGCTGAAGAAAAGCAGGCAACTCTGTGCATGTTTTAAGTTTGCATAACTTTTTCTATTGCGATAAAATACACATAATATAAAATTACCATTGTAACCACTTTTACATGTACATTCTATTGGCATTAAGCACATATATACTGTTATACATCTTCAGATGTGTAGCATCCATCATCTCCAGAACACATTTCATCTTGCAAAACTGAAACTCCGTACCCATTAAACAATAACTCCCCATTCTCTTCTCCCCATAGTCCTTGACAGCCACCATTCTATTTTCTGTTTCTATGACTTTGTCAGAGTACTCTGAAGTACCTCCTTAAGCAGAATCAGACAATATTTGTCTTTTTGTGACTGGCTTATTTCACTTAGTGTAATGCCCTTGAGGTTCATCAATGTTGTACCATACTTCAGTATTTTCTTCCTTTTTAAGGCTGAATAGTATTCCAATGTATGTATACACCATATTTTATTTATCTATTTGGCTTTCTATGTACACTTGGGTTGCTTCCATATTTAAGTGATTGTGAATAACACTGCCATGACCACGGGTGTACCAGTATATTTTTGAGACCACGCTTTCAATTCTTTTGGGCATATGCCAAGAAAGGGAATTACTTGATGACGTGTAATCCTATTTTTATTTTTTGATGAACTGCTGGACTGCTTTCCACAGCAGCTGTAACATTTTACATTCCCACCAATGCTGTGCAAGGCTTCCACGTGTCAACATTTTCACCAAAACTTATTTTGTTTTTTTAATTTTATAGTAGTCATCCTAATGGGTATAAGGTGGTATTTTATTGTAGTTTTTAATTTGCATTTCACCAATTAGTGATGTTCAACTGTGGTTTTTAACTTCACTTTTAAATTATAATCACAGACTTCTGCAGGGGTTCTGACAGAGTGAATAATTCTGGACATGTACTACTCCCTCTTAAAAACAAGAACTTTGGTGAAAATGTATGAAACAATGGGTCTCAGACATTGAACAACAATTTTCAATATATATAAGAGGATTGAAATCCTACAAAGCATGTTTTCCAATATAAACAGTATTAAGCTGAAAATTAGTATAAGAAAGATGTCTTGAAATCCTCCTCAATATTTGGATATTTTACAACAAATTGTAAATAACCCATGTGTCAAAAAGGAAAACAAGAGAAAACAAAAGGTAAGATGATACGGTTAAGAAGTGTAACAACCTCCCCCATTTCTTTTTGCCCAGATCCCTCAGAAAAGCAGAAGAATCTACCAAGTGGAAGCCCCCTTTTGGCCTTTCTGATGGTGTGCACTTCATGAAAGTATATAAGCCAGCCCTTCATCCTCCTCTCCTCTCATTTTATTTATTTTTTTTTTTTGAGACGGAGTTTCGCTCTAACGCGTTTCAAATTCCTGTTCCAAGTACTCCAACAGGTGATACGTACATTTGATGTGAAATATTTTTCACTGTTGGGCACTATGGGCTGTAAGCGTGTTCCTTGTTCTGAAAAAATGTAACTTGGTAGTCCAAATTGGTATAGTATTTTGATTTCATACA
Organism: Hylobates moloch; assembly: GCF_009828535.3. NCBI lineage: Eukaryota > Metazoa > Chordata > Mammalia > Primates > Hylobatidae > Hylobates > Hylobates moloch. The sequence goes on along the minus strand of NW_026652289.1, from coordinate 84,763,023 downwards.
AGTGTTTGGAACATTTGAACCTACCACTAGGCTGTATGCAAAGCACACTTGAGTCTCTATTCCTTTCAGGACTCATATATAGTCCCCTGGAACTACAGTGTGGTACGATGTAGTCTTGTTTGCCAGCTATGTGTGAGACCTTCCCTTACCCCCCAACACCAGGGAATCTGCCCCACAGCCATCTATAGTCTTGGTCTATCTTGTTGCCAGACAAAAAAGTTTTCGTTGTCATTTTATGCCTCGAAGAGTGCAAGAGATGTTTATCAATGATCAGACTATCCATCCAATCTTGTAGCTCCCCTTGTCCACTCATTTCACCCACCAAAGCGGCTAACTCAAGTGAGCATGCCGGGAAGTCAATTAGTCAGTTTCAATTACCTTTCGATCATGAAGGGGAATTTTTCTCATGGGCATAAATATGTATCACTTTAATGTGCCCCTTAAATTCACAGAGTGACTTCTATGGAATCACGCCCCATACAAGAATCCCTTTAATAATTCAGTTCTGCGTTGCCCATCTGCCTGAACATATGGCAAGGCCAATGCCACTGATTAAAAGTGAGAAAAGATCTAAATATTAAGGTTCTTGCTATTGTTCAACTATTTCATCTCAGCAAAAAAAAAAAAAAAAAAAAAGGCATGGAATTATGACTACTGACCTGATTTGTTCTTATCATCTTCAATCAGAGTTTTTCCATCACTTGGTCATAGTGTGGCAGTAATCCAAACAGGATGTTGACCATTCACCTTGGAACTACCATTTGTAAACCAAATAGGTTTATCCTGGTCAATCAAGTGCTGTTTATAGTGTGTCCGGAATTGGTTCCTTCCCGTGGGTTCTTGGTTTCGCTGACTTCAAAAATGAGGACGCAGACCCTTGCGGTGAGTGGTACAGTTCTTAAACATGGTATATCCATAGTTTGTTCCTTCAGATGTTCAGGTGTATCCAAAGTTTTTTCCTTCTGGTGGGTTCCTGGTCTTACTGACTTGAGGAGTGAAGCCGCAGACTTTCGCAGTGACTGTTACAGCTCTTAAACATAGTGCGGACCCAAGCAGTGAGCTACAGCAAGATTTATTGGGAAGAGCGAAAGAAGGAAGCTTCCCTGGCGTGGAAGGTATCCCCAGCAGGTTGTCGGGGCTGGCTCTGGTGGCCAGCTTTTATTCCCTTATTTGGCCCCACCCACATCCTGCTGATTGGTCCATTTTATAGAGCGCTGATTGGTCCATTTTACAGAGTGCTGCTTGGTCCGTTTTTGCAGAGTGCTGATTGGTGCATTTACAAACCTTTAGCTAGCCACAGAGCGCTGATTGGTGCATTTACAATCCTTTAGCTAGACAGAAAAGTTCTCCACGTTTCCACTTGACCCAGAAGCCCAGCTGGCTTCACGTCTTAATAGGGCACCACTCATGTGGCAATAAAATCTGGCACCTCCTTAGTGGTTCCAAATTTGGCCCTAGAGGAAAACAGGCTACACGCCCACAAATATGATGAGTAGTGCCTTCTTGTATTCTTCTGAATGCATAAACCTGTTTCAATCGGTTTCATTTTATTATGGAGTTCTTCTGGGCACTGTCTTCCTTGTTAGACCATTTCCCTGACGTTATCCAAGACATTACTGTATTTCAAGTTTCAAGATTATTTTATGCCCTTTATTCATAGAGGGTGACTCCAATTGATGTCTAATAGCAAGCCAATAATTGTCTCTCAAATGATGTTAATGTATCATCATGTCTGGAAATTTTATGGCCCAAAATCCTAACGATCACTGGTGAGTGACACCAACAGGCTTTGGCCATAAACTCTGGTCTGCGTGAATGCAAGTTGTAGATACTTCCAAAATTATATCTGAATGCAGATCATAAGGTTCCAAAGGGATTGTGTGAACCACCATTTTTGCAATTCATACATAGCCTACTATTTGTTTATTTTATTTTATTTTATTTTTTTTTTTTGAGACGGAGTCTTGCTCTCTCGCCCAGGCTGGAGTGCAGTGGTGCAGTCTCGGCTCACTGCAAGCTCCGCCTCCTGGGTTCACGCCATTCTCCTGCCTCAGCCTCTCCGAGTAGCTGGGACTACAGGCGCCCGCCACCACGCCCGGCTAATTTTTTTGTATTTTTAGTAGAGACGGGGTTTCACCGTGGTCTCGATCTGCTGACCTCGTGATCCGCCCGCCTCGGCCTCCCAAAGTGCTGGGATTACAAGCGTGAGCCACCGCGCCCGGCCTCATAGCCTACTATTGTTTGGTCCCCAATTTCAAATTTTTCCTTTCTGGGGTAATTTTATGGATAAGAGCTAGCAATATTCTTGGATTGGAATATGCATCATCCAATATCCAAACAACCCAACCAGATGTTGTGCTTATTCCTTAATTACAGAGAGTAGACAGTGACAAGGGTATCGTTTGGATGTTTCACCCCTCCAAACCTCATGTTGATATTTGTTTCCCAGTGTTAGAGGTGGGGCCTAATGGCAGGTGTTCAGGCTATGGAGTGGATCCCTCATGAATAGATCAATACCCTCCCTAGGGGTGAGTGAGTTCTCACTTTATTAGTTCCCAGGAAAGCTAGTTGTTAAAAAGAGCTGGACATCTCCCCCTACCACCCCTTGGCTTCTCTGTTGCCATGTAATCTCTGCACATGCTGGTTCCGATTTGTCTTCCACCATAAGTGGAAGCAGCCTCAAGCCCATACCCAGAAGCAAATGCTGGCATCATGCTTCGTGTATGTCTTGCAGAACTGTGAGCCAAATAAACCTCTTTTATTTATAAATTACTCAGCCTTGGGTATTCCTTTGTAGCAACACACACACACACACACAAAAACACAGACAACATGTTATTTTTTGTTGCCTGTGGTATGCCACAGGTGGCCCCTGCTAAGGTTACTCTTAAGAATTTCACTCAGGCAGGCCCTTTGATTTTTGCTGGATTTATCAACCATCCTATGTTAGTCATGCATGCCACCACTGTATTTAGTCAGTCTTACCTTCTTTGGTTTCAAATATTATCATGATATCATCAGTGTGTTTTATTGTCATGCTTAGGATCTGTATCAAGTCCCAAGTATCTTTTAACCAAATTAAATGAGCAATCTTGTAAATTCCCATAACCCTGTGGCAAAACAATACATGCAAATTGGATCCTCATTTTCACATGAAGGAAAACTGTGATTGACTCTTTTCTGAGATTGGAAGTAAAAACAAATCTTAAAAATCAATCACTGAGGGCCAGGCATGGTGGTTCACGCCTGTAATCCAAACACTTTGGGAGGCCGAGGTGGGCAGATCACTTGAGGCCAGGAGTTTGAGACCAGCCTGGCCAACATGGTGAAGCCCTGTCTCTACTAAAATACAAAAATTAGCTGCGTGTGGTAACAGGTACCTGAAATCCCAGCTACTTGGGAGGCTGAAGCAGGAGAATCACTTGAACTTGGGAGACAAAGGGTTGCAGTGAGCCAAGGTTGCACCACTGCACTAGAGCCTGGGAGACAGAGCGAGCTCTATCTCAAAAAAATAAATAAATAAAATAAATAAATAAAAATAAAAATCGAGTACCAGTCTCTTTGAATGTGTATGTGTGGGTGTGTGTATGTGTGTGCACGTGCATGTGTGTGTTGCCATTGAAACCATATCAGCGACTGCTAATATTGTAGGTAGTATTGCCTTATTCAAGCCTTGATAATCTATTGTTAGTTTCCATGAGCCAACCAGTTTCTGGAAAACCATTCAATATCCACATAGGGATACTGTAGAGAGAATTTTTTGGTACCAGTTCTTCAACTGCTAAAATGACATTAATTAAAGAGCACGGTGGCTCACGCCTGTAATCCCAGCACTTTGGGAGGCTGGGGTGGGCAGATCATGAGGGGAGGAGATTGAGACCATCCTGGCTAACACGACGAAACCCCGTCTCTGCTAAAAACACACACACAAAAAAAATAACCACGTGTGGTGGCGGGCGCCTGTAGTCCCAGCTACTCGGGAGGCTGAGGCAGGAGAATGGTGTGAACCCAGGAGGCGGAGTTTGCAGTGAACCAAGATCGAGCCACTGCACTCCAGCCTGGGGGACAGAGCAAGACTCTGTCTCAAAAAAAAAAAAAAAAAGTGGTAATCTCGTTTTTTTCCACTAGTTTTTTACTCTTCCACATTTTTTACTTTTTCAAATTAACAACCCATGTGAGTTTAGACAGTTTTATTAGTTCCCATTTAGGAAATCTAATTAATACTGACTGAGGGGAGAACTTATGTGCCTTCTATATTACAATTCTAGATAGGGTAACTATCCTTTCAGTCAGATATGTTATTCACATCAATATTACATTCAGGTAAAGGAGCTACAACCAGTTTTTCACATACAATCTGTTCATACTTCAATTTTTATTCAAACTTTTAATAGTATCAACTGCTGCACCCCCATATTTTCCCTAACTTTAACTTCTTGTGATAGTTCAACCATTGGTTTTGAAATCACAGTGCAGTAGGCTTTTGTGTCAAGGAGCCCCCAAATGAGCTGTTCTCCACCTCTTGGCCATTTTACCCACACGTGAGTATATGGCTGCAATCCAAACAAGAGAGCTCCTCTACCCACATGAACACTGACACTAGCATGGGCAGTGGACTGGAGACTTGCAAGTGCATTACGCCAGAGAAGGAACTTGTGTTGACTCACTCATACCCAGAGATCTAAGTGGCTTAAGCAGGGTGCCATAGTGAAAGCAAAGCCATTATGGGACTGTATTCTTTCCTGGAGATAGATAGATAGATAGATAGATAGATAGATAGATAGATAGATAGATATAGATATAGATATAGATATAGATATATAGACACATGCACACACACACACACATACATATACATATATCTCCATCTGCAACAATTCAGTAGTCAGATGCGGGTCATGCATCAACCAAAACATGCTCTTCCATTCTGCAACGTTTAAAACCAAAGACATTGCTCCAATATTACCATCATATATCCACATCCTGGATCTCCCACTGACATGCTTCAGTGTCCACAGAGAGGACCTTAGTGGGCACAGCACTAACTGGACCCAAAGGTGCTGTGATTACTGTGCTGACCCCAGTAATCTAGCTCACAGGGAGCACCACTCATGGGGGAAAGGATGGCACAGTGCATCAAAAAGATGGCCCCTGAGACAAAGAAAATCACAGTACACACTTTCCAGAGCATCAGCACTCCCTGTCTGGGTCTGTGAAAAGCAACTCCACCTCCAGTCATAGCACAAAGTCTGTTCTTGGCTTCACTGGCTGAGAGTGAGATCCCCTCCCACCAGCACAGGACTCTTTGCTCAGGCTCATGCATGGAGAGCAGGGTCCCTCCTCCTACTCTGCACACTGCTGCACCTGAAGCTACTTCTGCGCTGCTGGAGGCTGGGACAAGCAAGCCAGAGGGTTGCCTGTCTAGGGCGGTGAGTGGTGACTGCATCCCCACTGGCAGCACAGTGTCCATGCTCAGGATAATGCGTGAAGAACAGAGCCCCTCTCTGCTCTGTGTGGTGCTGTGGTGCTGTTGCCACCAACAACAGATTAACTTGACAGCTGAACGTCTGGGGTTGTGGGTGGTGGCCCCACATCACAGCCACTGCCAACACCAAGGCCACTGAAGACCCAAAGCATTTTCCCACCAGTGCTATTGACATTGCTCACACCACACCAACTTCCCAGAGACTCGAGAACCTGCTTATCTGCCAAGCCAATTGACGCCACTACCAGCACCCAAGCAAGAACACCAAGAGGCTGAAGAATTGGCCATCCTGGTCCTATTAATACCAGTACAAGTGTACCCAGTCCTGGTACCAAAGAAAAAGCATTTCAGCCCAATGCATGAAGACGGGCCCACCTGGCATCCTTGTTCCAACTCTCCACCCATGAGGCCAAGAAGAGACTTTGTGCTATGACTGGAGGTGGAGCCACTTTTCACAGACCCAGACAGGGAGTGCTCATGCTCTGGAAAGTGTGTACTATGATTTCCATTATCTCAGGAGCCACCTTTTTGATGCACTGTGCCATCCTTTCCTGCAGGAGTAGTTCTCCCTATGAGTTAGATTACTGGGGATAACTTACACTGATAATCACACCCTTAATCACCAAGGAAATCACATATACTGCCAATGCTGCTTACAGCCTAATAAATTATATGGAGACTACCCTACAGTATATACCTGGAATCAAATCCAAAGAGCCTACCCAACCAACACCATTGGTACATCTTCAGGAAAAAGTTCTTGCCTATGAAGACATATTCCAAAAATTGAAAGAGGTGACGATTACACCAGTTGCACAGATATCAATGTAAAAACATATGAAACATAAAAAAGCAAGAAAATTTCCGTTTAACCCTCCAAAGGAACACAGTAATTCTCCAGCAACAGATTCCAATCAAAAAGAAATTCACAAAATCCTAAACAAAAAAATAAAAAATTATGATAATAAAGAAGTTCAATGAGATACAAGAGAATTCCATAAAAACAATACAAATAAATTGCAAAAAAATCAGGATATGCATAAGAAATTTATCATAGAGATAGATATCATGAAAAAGAGGCAAACAAATTCTGGGACTGAAGAATTCCTTAATTCTTTGTTGCCTGGGCAACAAAGTGAGACTCTGTCTCAAAAAAAATAAAAAATAAATAAATAAAAGAAATGTGCAAGGGAGTCCTAAACTTGGAAGTAAAAAGACAGCAGTTAGCATCATGAAAACACATGAAAATATAGAACTCACTGGTAAAGCAAAAACACAAATGAGGAAAAGAAATTATGCAAACTACCACAGACTATCAGCAAACAAAAAGGACAATCAATAATAGAAAAGGAAAGGGCCGGGCGCGGTGGCTCACGCTTGTAATCCCAGCACTTTGGGAGGCCGAGGCGGGCGGATCACGAGGTCAGGAGATCGAGACCACGGTGAAACCCCGTCTCTACTAAAAATACAAAAAATTAGCCGGGCGTGGTGGCGGGCGCCTGTAGTCCCAGCTACTCGGAGAGGCTGAGGCAGGAGAATGGCGTGAACCCGGGAGACGGAGCTTGCAGTGAGCCGAGATTGCGCCACTGCACTCCAGCCTGGGCGACAGAGCGAGACTCCTTAAAAAAAAAAAAAAAAAAAATAGAAAAGGAAAGAAACAAAAAAATACAGAAAACAAATGGGAAAAAAGTAGTGTTATAACAGGAACAAAACCTTATGTCCATAATATCCTTAAATTTAAATGGATTAAATTCTCCACTTAAAAATATAGTCTGGCTGAATGGATTTTTTAAAAAGTTCCAATATATGCTGTCTACAAGAAATGCACTATACGTCTAAAGACATATATAAACTGAAAGTAAAGGCATGTAATAAGATGTCCCATGCAAATGAAAACCAAAAGCCAGCAGGAATAGTTATACTTAGATAAACAGACTTTAAGTCAAAAACAGTAAACACACACAAACATACCCACACAAAAAGTCATTATATAATTAAGGAATCAATCCATTAAGAGAATATAACAATTCTAAGTATATTGAACACAACACTGGAATACTCAGATCCATAAAGCAAATATCACTAGAACTAGATTTAAAAAGACATATAGACTCCAATAAAATAACATTGGAGTACTTTTAACTCATTCTCAGCATCAGGCAGAAAATCAAGAATGAAACATCAGACATAAACTGGACTTTAGTCAGTTACAGACATATACAGAACATTTTATCCAAAAAAATGCAGAATATACATTCTTATAACTAGCGCATGGACAATTCTCCAGGATTGACCAAATATGCTCCTCCACACTACAGCATTAAAAATCAAGGAGACTGCTCCTGAGTTAGTCATATCACAATTCATTTTAATAAAGGTTCTCCAAAAAGTTAATTATGGCCGGGCGCAGTGGCTCACGCTTGTAATCCCAGCACTTTGGGAGGCCGAGGCGGGCGGATCACGAGGTCAGGAGATCGAGACCATAGTGAAACCTCGTCTCTACTAAAAATACAAAAAAATTAGCCGGGCGTGGTGGCGGGCGCCTGTAGTCCCAGCTACTCGGAGAGGCTGAGGCAGGAGATTGGCGTGAACCCAGGAGGCGGAGCTTGCAGTGAGCCGAGATTGCGCCACTGCACTCCAGCCTGGGAGACAGAGCGAGACTCCATCTCAAAAAAAAAAAAAAAAAAAAAGTTAATTATATTGAGGTACAAAATGAGACAAATTCTTTATACTGTAGTCTCTCCTTTCAGTTCTTTCTCAGGTTTGCTCCCTATCCCCAATCTGGACTACCATCTTGGTAATCAGAGGTCATAGAGGTGATATTTGCTGTTCCAGAATAGTTTTTCCTTGGAAGCAACAATAAAGCTAGTGGCAATAGCTAGGACTGGCCACAATCCAAGCTTGGTGCAGGTCCAGGATCTGCTGAAACACTCCTCTTTAATTTTAGCTATCATAGATAAAAATGGCCACATAACTGTATATGTAGCCTGTATTTTCATTACTCTACATTTCTCTAGGGATCCAGTGAACCAACTCTTAAATAGTTGGTTGTGTCATTTCTAAATCTTCTCGGTAAAAGTTTACCTCCAATTACCAATCACAATGCAGCTTCTGTATCTTACAGTGGGTGACGTGATAGCCATTCATGCGTCAGACATGTTTAATTCCCTGGCCTGTTATTTTTCCTATAACCCCCCCCCAAAAAAAAATACAAAAAAAAAGAAGAAGAAGAATACATCCATGATGTTTCAGTGGGTCAGAGTCAGCCTTGAGACTCCTCCATATGGAACCATCTCGTGAACTGGATTACCAAGACCATCCTCGGGCTCCATGATTCACTAGAAGAACTCACAGAACTCAGAAAAGCTGTTATACTCACAGTTATGGTTTATTACAGTGAAAGGAAACATTAAAATCAGCCAAAAGAAAAGGCACATGGAACAAAGTCCAGGATAAACCAGATGGAAGCTTCCAGTTGTCCTCACCCAGTGGAGTCTCATGGTTGTACTTTATTCTCCCAGCAACCACATGTGATAACACATGTGACATATTGTCACTGAGAAACACTCATGTAAGTATCAAGTCAAGGATTTTTATTGAGGGTCACTTCCATTGGCATGTGGCACCTGCCTGACTAATTATGGCTACTCAAACTACAGCTGCCCAGAGCACAATAGGACATTCACCATAAATCATGCTGTTAGCCTAACCAATCTGATAAAACTAGTATCGTGTGGACTGAGGACTCAGGCATCAGAAAAACACTCTTACCGGCTGGGAGCAGTGGCTGATGCCTGTAATCCCAGCACGTTGGGAGGCCGAGGCAGGCGGATTACACGGTCAGGAGATCGCGACCATCCTGGCAAACACGGTGAAACCCTGTCTCTACTAAAAAATACAAAAAATTAGTCAGGCATGGTGGCGGGCGCCTGTAGTCCCACCTACTCGGGAGGCTGGGGCAGGAGAATGGTGTGAACCCGGGAGGCGGAGCTTGCAGTGAGCGGAGATCGCGCCAGTGCACTCTAGCCTGAGCGACAGAGTGAGACTCCATCTCAAAAAAAAAAGAAAAAAAGAAAAACACTCTTATCAGGCAGAGCACTGCAAAGACTTAGAGAGCTCATCTCCCAGGATCGGGATGTGGGACAGTTCAGAAGCCTAGCCTTTCTTGGAAATATTCAGAGTTGAGCCGCCCAGGCATAATGCATTAACCTTTTCCTGCACACACCTTAATAGTTTTATGAATGCATCATTACCTCAATATAAAAATCAGACCTTACAGCAATGTAAAAGTAAAGAAAATTGCACAGCAGCTTTTCTCATGAACATACAAGAAAAAATATTTAATAAAATATTACTTAATTTAATTTATAAATATTTCAAATTTCTAACATACCAGGACCAAGTAGGATTTACCTCCAAAATGTAAGGTGATTTTCACACCTAAAAATAAATAAATGTAATTTACCACATAATAATAATATATAATGAATGAAAAAATAGAATCATATCAGTAAATATGGAAAATTTATTTGACATATCCAAAGTCATTTTTGATCAAACCTGTTAACAAGTTAGGAGTAAAAGAGGACTTCAACCTGATAAAAACCACCTATGAAAAACCTGCTGATAGCATCATACTTAATACAGACTTAATGTTTTCTCCTTAAGATGAGAAATACAACAAAGATGTCCTCTCTCACCTACAGTTAGTCTACGTTGTAGTCAAGGTCCTAGTCACTGCAATCAAGCAAAAAAAAAAAAAGTCATACCGATTAGAATGTAAGGGGTAAAACTGCCTTTATGTTTACATAAAATGTTTCTCTCTATAGAGAATCTTCCTCTAAGGAATGTACAAAAACTACTAAAATTAATAAGTGAGTTTAACAAGGCCACATAATCCAAAAATGTATAAAAATAAAGTTTATACATTACCATTGAAAAATTGGAAAGTATAATTTAACTATAATTTAGAATGGCATTAATATATATGTATATATTTAAAATCTTTAGTAGCAAATTTAACAAGGTATGTGCAAGAGTTCTATGCTAAAAACTGCAGCACATTGCTGAGATAAACTAAGAATTACCTACATAGTTAATGGATGTGAAGACTATGTTTTACTAAAATGTCACTTCTCGGAAATAGATCTGTAGATACAATGTAATCCAAAGTAAATTCCAACAACTTCTTTTTTAGCAGAAATTCTCAACCAATTAAATAGTTCTAAAACTTTTATAGAAATACTAATTTATATTGATAACTAAATACTTTCAAAAAAGCTACAGCAACCGAGAGAATCTGTCACTTGCTACAGGACAGAGAAATAGATCAATGAGTCAGAAGAGTAAATTTAACAATACGGTCAAGTGATTTTTAAAAGAAGTGCCAAGTTAACTTAATAGGGTAAGGATTATCTTCTCAAATAATTTTGGAAAAAGAGCAATAAATAAGGCTCAAACTACTTTTCCTACCATGCACACATGAGATAATATACATGCTGGCCCTAAACGTGAGAAACTATAAATTCTTGAGAAAAAAGTAGGAGTAAAACATTATGATACCAAAGGAAATAAAGTTTTCATAGAGAGGGTACAAAAATGCAAGGCATTAAAGAAAAATAAAAGATAGCATTGACTTCATCAAATTAAAAAAAATGATTTTCAAATGAGTTAACTTGCTCATTGATCCTTTTCTGTTTAGAAAAGATCTTTTAGTTTTCCTTCATCTGAGAATGTCTTTTCTCTTCTTTCCTAAAATGTATTTTCGATAGACAGGTTGGAGGGACGGTCCTTTTCATTCAGAACTTGAAAATGGTTGTGCCACTTCCTTCTGGCCCCCATGGTTTCTGATGAGAATTCCACTGATTTTCAAATTGTTTTTTTCCCTACAGGTAAGGTGTTGTTTCTCTCCAACTGCTTTCAAAGTTTTTTCTTTGTCATTTAGTTCTCTGAATTTTGGTTAGGATGTATCTTGTTTTCCATTTTCTTTGTTTTATCTCGTTTGAGACACATTCAGCTTCCTAAATATGTAATCTTTAGTCTTTTGTCAAATTTTGGAAGTCTTCAGCCACTATTTCTTTGAATAGTTTTCTAGCCCTCCCAATGTTCTCCTCTCTTTCTGAAACTTCTATGATGTAGAGATCAGATCTTTCCTCACAGTGCTACAGATCCTTAAGGCTCTATTCACCCACTTACTTATTTTTCTAGTCTATTTCCTCTCTGTTGCTAAAATTGAGTAATTTCTGTTGTTCTTTCTTCAACTTCACTGATTCTTCGTTTCCTCCATTTTTTCCCACTGAACACATTCGGTGAACTCTGCTCTGCAACTTTGCTAAATTCTATTAGAGGTAAGAACTATTGGGTAGTTCCCACAGGATTTTCTACGTACATAATCATGCTATCTTCGGGTAAGTCCAACATTAGTTCTTCCTTTCTTATTCACATAGCTTTTTTTTTTCCTTTTTCTAACATTATTGTACCAGCAGTAACCTCCAGCATAATGTTGAGTAGAAATGGTAAAAGTAACCATCCTTGTCTTATTCTTGAAATTATAAAGAAAGATTTCAGACTTAATTTATCATTAAGTATGACTTTAGCTCTGGGTGTGTGTTAGGTTCCTCTTATCAGTTGGAGGAATTTAGTTTTCATCCTGAGTTTTATCATTTTTATCATGCATGGATGTTGAATTTTGTCAAAAAAATTGTATACATCATTTAAGGATATTATATAGGCCGTGCACAGTGGCTCACGCCTGTAATCCCAGCACTTTGGGAGGCCGAGGCAGGCGGATCACTTCAACCCAGGGGTTTGAGACCAGCCTGGTCAACATTTTGAAACCCTGTCTCTACTAAAATTACAAAAATTAGCTGAGCATGGGGGCACGTGCCTGTAATCCTAGCTACTCAGGAGGCTAAGGCAGGGGAATCACTTGAACCCGGGAGGTAAAGGTTGCACGAGCCAAAATTGAGCCACGGCACTCCAACCCGGGTGACAAAGCGAGACTGTCAAAAAAATAAAAAAAATTAATATTAAAGAAAGAAAGAAAGATAAAGACATTATACATTTTTCCCTTTCTTCTCTAAATAAGATGAATCATATTGATCGATGTTTTAAATATTATGTCTATCTTGCATAATCTTCACTGGTTCATGATATAGTTTAGTTTTTTTTGTTTTTTTTTCTTTGAGACGGAATTTGGCTCTTGTTGCCCAGGCTGGGTGGCAATGGCGCAATCTCAGCTCACCACAACCTCCACCTCCTGGGTTCAAGTGATTCTCCTGCTTCAGCCTCATGAGTAGCTGGGATTACAGGCTTGCCCTACCATGCCCGGCTAATTTTGTATTTTTAGTAGAGACAGGGTTTCTCCATGTTAGTCAGGTCTGTCTCAAACTCCCAACCTCAGGTGATCTGCCTGCCTTGGCCTCCCAAAGTGCTGGGATTACAGGCATGAGTCACTGCGCCTGGCTGATTTAATATCTTTTTAATAAATTGATGGATTAAATATGCTAATACTTTGTTGAAATTTTTATATTCAAGGTCATGAGGAAATTAGTCTTAATTTTTCAGCAATGTCTTTATTTGATTTTGTTGTCAGACTAATTCTAGTATAAAAATAAGTTGGAAATGCTCTCTTTCCTTTATAATAAGAATTTGTGTAGGATAGATATACCGTCTTTCTTAAATTTTATAAAATTCACCAGGGAAGCTACCTCAGTTGGGATTTTTTTTTTATGTTAGCAAGAAGGTTTATAATAAAATATCTTTTAAAATGATCTATAAAATTCATGGATTTATAACTAAGCAAATCATTAAAAGAAGATATGCAAATTATCAATTTTATAAATGAAAGATTACATATTACCAAACATCCTTAACACATTAAAAGAATAACACAGGAATATTTTGAAAACCTTAATGCCAGTAAATTTGACAACATACATAAAACAGACAAATTCATCAATTTAGTAGCATCACTAGGGGAATGGGTCATATAACAAGCCCAGTGGGTTACCATCTATATAAACAGAAGACAAGGCTAATATTCCTTTTTGTAGGTACTATCTAACTTCTTTTTTTAAGGGCATTCCTTCAGAAATGAAGGCAGCTCCCTGGTCTTTCTTGTAGAGAAATGATTATACAGAATAGACTCAATTTATATACATCAGCTCCTTTATAAAGGGCACTTATTCCTCTCTCCCACTGTCAGCCTAATGCCTCTTCTGACACCGTACTTTAAATCATACTCAATTATAAAATACTAGATGCTTTATTCATAATTTTAGGAGTAAGACAAGGATGTTCACTTTTACCACTTCTACTCAACATAATACTGGAGATTCCAGCTGGTACAATAAGGTTAGAAAAAAGAAAAAAAAATCTATATGAATAAGAAACGAAGAGCTAATGCTGTACTTAGTCAAAGACAGCATAATTCTGTACATAGAAAATCTTATAGGAACTACCCAATAGTTCTTATATATAATAAGTGAATTTAGCGAAGTTGTACAACAGAGTTCGCCGATGTGTTCAATGGAAGAAATGGAGGCAATAGAGAAAAGAATCAGTGAAGTTGAAGAAAGAACAACAGAAATTACTCAATTTTAATAGCAGAGAGGAAATACACCAGACAAATAAGTAAATGAGTGAATAGAGTCTTACAGATCTGTGACACTATGAAGAAAGATCTAATTTTTACACCATAAAAGTCTCAGAAAGAGAGGAGAAGGTTGGCAGGGCTAGAAAACCATTCAAAGAAATAGTGGCTGAAGACTTCCAAAATTTGACAAAAGACTTAAGCATACATATTTAAGAAGCTGCATGAGTCTCTAACAGGATATAACTAAGAAAATGGAAAATAAGATACATCCTAGACCAACTTCAGAAAACTGAATCACAAAGAAAAAGCTTTGAAAGCAGTTGGAGAGAAATAACACCTTACCTGTAGGAAAAAAACAATTTGAAAATCAGTGGAATTCTCATCAGAAACCATGGGGGCCAGACAGAAGTGGCACAACAATTTTCAAGTTCTGAATGAAAAGGACTGTCATGTCCAACCTTCTGTCTACCGAAAACACATTTTAGGAAAGAAAGAGAAAATCAAGAAATTCTCAGATGAAGGAAAACTAAGGTACGCTTTATCTAAGATTTGTCATTATCAGATGTACTCTTAGAAAGGGCTAATGGACATTCTCTAAACAGAAAGAAAGCAATGAAAAATAAAATTTTTGAAATGCAGGAAAAAGAAAAAACACAATCAGCAAAAATATTGGTAAATAGGACAGACTTTTTTTTCTGTTGAGTCTCTTAAATTATGTTTCATGGTAGAAGCAAAAATGGTGACATTTCTGGTGCAGCTATAAATGTAGGTAGAGGGAATATTTTAAATTCTTTTATTGTAAATGAAGCAGAACAGAGGGAGGTAAGGACAGAGAATGTTTCTACACTTCATTTGAACTGGTAAAATGGCAAGGCCACTAGATTGTGGTAAATTATGAAATATAACAAAACACCTAGAACAACCCCTAAAAATGCTATACAAAGGGATAGCCACACTCAAAAGCACTGCAGATAATTTAAGAAAATTTTAAAAGTGTTCAAATAACCTATAGGAAAACATGTAAAGGGAAAAAGAAGTAATCAAAAATGCAGAAAAAGTAAGACAGTGGACCTAAGCCCTAATATATCACTAATTAGATTACATTTAAATGTTCTAAATACAGCAATAGTAACACAAAGTACTTCAGCAGAGTAGATTTAGAAACACAATCCAATTATGGGTTGTCAAAAAGAAATTCACTTCAAATAAAATAATGTTTGCTTGTATATGTATATGTATATGTATATGTATATGTATATGTATATGTATATGTATATCTCATATCCTTGGTCATAAAGCCACAAAAAATTATAAGATTGAAAAATTACAGAGTATGTTCTTCATCCGCAGTAGAATCAAATTATAAATTAACAGAATGTAAAGACAACAGCAAAATCTCCAAGCATTTATAAACCAAAAGCTACACAACTGTAAGTAATCCATGAATCATAAAGGAACACACAAAAGAAATTTTAAAAAATACATTGAACTGAATAAAAATTTTAAAATACCACGACTAAAATTTATGGTATACAGCTAGAGAATTACTGAAATAGAAATGTATAATACCATATGTATACAATAAAAAAGTGCAGAAGTCTTAATAACCTAGGCTACCACCTCCAGAGCCTAAAAAAGAGAACAAAAGAAGTCCAGAGCCAGCAGAAGAAAGTGAACAAGGAGTAGGAAAAAAATGAAATTCAAATCAGATAAAAAATGTTAAAAAATCAATAAAGCATACAGTTGTATTTTAAACACATTAATCATACTGACAATCTTCTAGCAAGACTGGTAAAAAATAAAAAAGGAAAAATGCAAATTTCAAACATTACTGCAGACTCTGCAGACATAAAAATGACATAAGTGTATACTACAAAGAGCTCTGCACACATAAATTTTATAACTTAAATGAAATGGAACGGTCCCTCAAAAAGCAGAAAATACTACAAGGCACCCAATATGAACAAGATGGTTTGAATAATCCTGTAACTATTAAGAAAATAGGACTCATAATTTTCAAATTCTCCCCAAAGAAATCTCTGGGCCCAGAAGATTACACTAGATAATTCTATCAAACCTTTAGAGAAGAATTAATATGAACTCTCTAATAATTTCCAGGAAACAGAAGAGGAGAAAGCACTTTACAATTTTATGAAGCTATTATTACACTAATACAAAAACCGGGCAAAGGCAATACCAGTTAATTTTGTAAAAAGCAAGAAAACCACAGATCAATATCCCTCATGAATATAGATATAAAATTATTCAAAACATAATAGCCAATAAAGTTCAGCAAAAAAAAAATTAAATAAATTATACATCATGACCAAGTGAAATTTATTTTACAGATAAAAAGCTGGTTTAATACTTGAAAAGTAATTAATGCAATTGACCACATAAAGCAGCTAAAGAAGAAAAATTGCATGGTCATATAATTTAATGAAGAATAGTGATGAAATTTAGCACCTAGAATACTAACCAAGCAGAGATGTTAGTGTCCACCAAGAAAAAAAACACAGACATTACAAAATTAGTTTAGGAAACTCATTAAACAAACAAAGACCAACAATAAATAGTAGCAACAACAAGCTGTTTATTTATTTATTTTTCCTTTATTTCATTTTACTTTTCATTTCTTTCATTTTTTTCCTACTTCTTGTTCACTATAAATGGGTACATGTGCAGGTTTGTTACACAGGTAAATTGCATGTTGTCATCCATGTCATGACCATAGTACCTGATAGGTAGTTTTTTTGTTTGTTTGTTTTGTTTTGTTTTGTTTTGGAGATGGAATCTTGCTCTGTTGCCCAGACTGGAGCACAGTGGTGTGACATGGGCTCACTGCAACCTCCACCTCCCAGGTTCCAGCAATTCTCCTGCCTCAGCCTCCCAAGTAGCTGGGACTACGGGCGCACGCTGCCACGCTCAGCTAATTTTTGTATTTTAGTAGAGACGGGGTTTCACCCTGCTGCCCAGGCTGGTCTCGAACTCCTGAGCTCAGGCAATCCACCTGCCTCAGCCTCCCAAAGTGCTGGGATTATAAGTGTGAGCCACCATGCCCAGCCAGGTAGTTTTTAGATCCTCACCCTCCTCTCTCAAACAATCCTTGGAATCTGCTGTTTCCTTCTTTGTGTACTCAATGACTAGCTTCCACTTATACGGGAGAACACACAGTATTTGGTTTTCTGTTCCTGTGTTAGTTCACTTAACATAGTGGCCATTTGCACCCATGTTGCTGCAACAGGCATGATTTTGTTCTTTTTTATGATTGCAAAGTATTCCGTGATGTATATGGATCACATTTTCTTTATCCAGTCCACCAGTGATGGGCACCTTGGTTGATTCCATGTCTTCACTATTGTGATTAATGCTGTGATGACACGCATGTGCATGTGTCTTTATGGTAGAATGACTTGTATTCCTTTGGGTATATACCCAGTAATATGATAGATGGATCGAATGGTAGTTCTGTTTTAAGTTATTTGAGAAATCTCCAAACTGCTTTCCACAATGGCTGGACTAATGTACATTCCCACCAGCTGTGTATAAGTGTTCCCTTTTCTCCGCAACCTTGCCAGCATCTGCTATTTTTCCATTATTAATAAAGCCATTTTGACAAGTGTGAAGTGGTATCTCACTGTGGTTTTGATTTTTTATTTCTCTAATGATTAGTATTAGTGATGTTGAGAATTTTTTCATATGTTTGTTGGTCACACGTGTGTTTTCTTTTGAGAAAAATTTGTTTATGTCCTTTGCCCATTTTCAAGGGGGTGGTTTTTACTCATGCATTTGTTCAAGGTTTTTATAGACTCTGGATATTAGACCTTTGTCAGATGGATAGCTTGCAAATATTTTCTCCCATTCTGTAGGTTGATGGTTGCCTGTTTACTTTGTTGATTTTTTTTTTGTTTGTTTTCTGTGCAGAAGTGCCCCACTTGTCTCAATTGCTTTTGGAGCCTTCATGGAATCTTTGCCAGAGCTGATGTACAGAATGGTATTTCCAAGGTTTTCTTCTAGAGTTTTAATAGTTTTAGGTTTTACATTTAAGTTTTTAATCCATCTTGAGTTTATTTTTGTGTATGGTGAAATTAAGCAGTCCAGTTTCACCCTTCTGCATATAGCTAGCCAGTTACTCCAGCACCATTTATTGAATAGGGAGTCCTTTCCCCATTGCTTGTTATTGTGGACTTTGTTGAAGATCAGATGATTGTAGGTGTGCGCCTTTATTTCTGG
The DNA here is from genome assembly GCF_009828535.3 of Hylobates moloch. Classification (NCBI taxonomy): domain Eukaryota; kingdom Metazoa; phylum Chordata; class Mammalia; order Primates; family Hylobatidae; genus Hylobates; species Hylobates moloch. The sequence continues at coordinate 84,744,709 of NW_026652289.1, read as the reverse complement.
GTTTTCTGTCCTGTTCCGTTAGTCTATGTGTTTGTTTTTGTGCCAGTATCATGCTGCTTAGGTTACTGTAGCCTTGTAGTGTAGTTTGAAGTCAGGTAGGGCAATTCCTCTGGCTTTGTTCCTTTTGCTTAGGATTGCTTTGGCTATTCTGGCTCTTTTTTGGTTCCACGTGAATTTTAGAATAATTTTTTTCTAACTCTCTAAAAATATGTTGTTAGTAGTTTGATAGGAACAGCATTGAATCTCTAAATTGCTTTCAAAAGTATGGCCATTTTAACAATATTGATTCTTTCTATCCATGAGCATGGACTATTTCTCCATTCGTTTGTGTTATATCCGATTTCTTTCAGCACTTTTGTAATTCTCATTGTAGAGGTCTTTTGCCGCCCTGGTTAGCTGTACTTCTAGATATTTTATTCTTTTTGTAACTATGGTAAATGGGATTGCAATCTTGATTTGTCTCTTGGCTTGGACATTACTGGCATGTAGAAATGCTGTGGATTTTTGTACATTGATTTTTGTATTCTGAAACTTTGCTGAAATTGTTTATCAGATCTAGATGCCTTTGGACAGAGACTATGGGGTTTTCTGGGTATATAGATATATAATCAAATCATCTGCCATCAGAGACAGTTTGGCTTCCATTCTTCCAATTTAGATGCCTTTTATTTCCTTCTCTTGACTGATGGCTCTGACTAGGACCTGTAGTACTATGTTTAACAGAAATGGTAAAGGAACGCTTTTACACTGTTGGTAGGAGTAAAAATTAGTTCAACCATTGTGGAAAGAAGTATGGCGATTCCTTAAAGATCTAAAGACAGAACTGCCATTCCACCCAGCAATCCCATTACTAGGTATACACCAAAAGATATGTAACTCATTCTATTATAAAGACACATGCATACATATGTTCATTGCAGAACTATTAACAATAGCAAAGACATAGAATCAAGCCAAATGCCCATCAACAACAGACTAGATAAAGAAAATGTGGTACATATACACCATGGAATACTATGCAGCCATAAAAAAGAACAAGATCATGTCTTTTGCAGAGACATGAATGGAGCTAGAGGCCATTATCCTTAGCAAACTAATTCAAGAACAGAAAACCAAAGACTGCATGTTTTCACTTATAAGTGGGAGCTAACTGATGAGTGGGACCTAACTGATGAGAATATACAAACATACAGAGGGGAACAACACAGACTAGGGCCTATCAGAGGGTGGAGGATGGGAGAGAGAGAAGCAGGAAAAATAACTAACGGATACTGAGCTTAATACCTAGGTGATGTACAACCAACCCCTATGACACTCATTTACCTATGTAACAAATCTGCACATCCTGCACATATACCCCTGAACTTGAAGGTTTTTTTAAAATGGCGAGTGTAGGCATCCTTGATTTATTCCACTTTTCAAGGAAAATGCTTCCAGCTTTTGCCCATTCAATATGATGTTGGCTGTGAGAACAAATTATTCTGAGGAGAGAAAATTTAATTCCCAGATTTGACACAAATACTATTTTAAAAGTCTAGTTTTCTACAGAAATTTAGGAAGCATACAAAGATACCTGAAAGTAGGCTTCATATACAAGTGGGAAAAAAGCAATCAACAGAAACTCTCCCTGCAAAAGCTAGATCTAAAAGTTTACTAGCCAAAAACTTTAAATCAAATATTTTACATCAGCTGTTTCAAAGAACTAAAGGAAACGATATCACAAGAGTGAAGTAAAGTATGAGACTACTGTCTCACAAAACAGATAATGTCAATAAAGTGACAAATTATAAAATCATAACATATATTTTGGAGTTGAAAAGTATAATAACTGAAATGAAAAAATTATGTTACAAAGATCCAACGGCAGAGTTAAGCTGGCAGAAAAAAAGAATAAACAAAACTTTAAAATAGCCTAATTGAGACTACTCAGTCTGAAAAAGAAAAAGAAAAAACATCCAGAAAAATAAACAGAGCTTTATGAACCTGTGGAATACCATCAAGTGTGTAGCCAATTATGCATAATAGGAGCCCAGAGGACACAGAAAGGGCAGAAAGACTATCTGAAGCAGTACTGGCCCTCGATTAATCCATTCTCACACTGCTATAAGGACATACTCAAGACTGGGTAGTTTATAAAGGAAAGAGGTTTAGTTGACTTACAGTTCTGCATGGCTGGGGAGGCCTCAGGAAACTTACAATCACGGTGGAAGATGAAGCAAACAGATCCTTCTTCCCACGGCAGCAGGAGAGAGAAGTGCTGAGCAAAGTGTGAAAAGCCCCTTATAAAACCATCAGATCTTGTTAGAACTCACTCACTATCACAGGAACAGCATTAGGGTAACCGTCCCCAGGATTCAACTACCTCCCACCAGGTCCCTGCCAAACACATTGGGATTATGGGAACCACAATTCAAGATGAGAGTTGGGTGGGGACACTGCCAAACCATATCAGGTCCAAACTTGAAAACAGCAAGAGTGGAGCAACCCACCATATACAAACAATCATCACTACGATTAACAGCTGCTTAGTGATTAAAAAAAGAAACAGCTGCTTATTGATAATCAGTAGGACAGAGGCATTGAGATGACATATTCAAAATGCTGAAAGAAAACAACTACCAAAGAAGAATTCTTATAACCAACAAACTTACTCTTCAAAATATGAAGAAATTGAGACCTTCCTGGATATAAAACAACAACGGTAACAAAACAAAAACAAATAAAACTAAGATAATTTGTTAACAAACGTGTTCTACTAGAAACAGAAAATAAAATACATTAGGTTAAAATGAAAGGGCACTAAAAAGAGCCTTGGTAAAAGTAACTGATTAGCTAAATATAAAGTACAATATAAATGTATTTGTTAGGCCGGGCGTGATGGATCACACCTGTAATCCCAGCACTTTGGGAGGCTGAAGCTCGTGGATCATGAGGTCAGGAGATCGAGATCATCCTGGCTAACACGGTGAAACCCCGTCTCTACTAAAAAAATACAGAAAAACTAGCCGAGCATGGTGGCGGGCACCTGTAGTCCCAGCTACTCAGGAGGCTGAGGCAGGAGACTGGCATGAACCTGGGAGGTGGAGCTTGCAGTGAGCTGAGATTGTGCCACTGCACTCCAGTCTGGGTGACAGAGCAAGACTCCATCTCCAAAAAAAAAAAAAAAGTATTTGTTATCTGTAATTCTTTTTTCCTATCTACTTTAAACAACAACTGCATAAAGCAATGATTATAAATCTGTGTTGATGATATTGCAATGTATAAATATGTAATTTGTATGATAATAACAGCATTAATTAGTGGGAGGGAACAGATCCATAAAGTAGCAAAGTTCTTGCATACAATTGAAATTAAGTTGGTTTTAATCTACAATAGATTTTGATAAATTAAGCTGTTAATTATAATTCTCAAGGGTACCATTAAGAAAATAATTGAATCACGACGTCAAGAAATCAAGACCATCCTGGGCAACATGGTGAAACCCTGTCTCTACTAAAAATACAAAATTTAGCTGGGTGCGGTGGTGTGTGCCTGTAATCCCAGTTACTCAGGAGGCTGGGGCAGGAGAATTGCTTGAACCCAGGAGGTGGAGGTTGAAGTGAGCCGAGATGGCACCACTACACTCCAGCCTGGCAATGGAGCAAGACTCCATTTCAAATAATAATAATAATAGTTTAAAAATGTATTGTCAAAGAAAAGATAACATAAATTAAAGACTTAACTGTAGGTCCTGAAGCAATGAAACTACTAGAAGGAAACATTAGGCACTTTGGGAGGCCAAGGTGGGTGGATCACCTTAGGTCAGGAGTTCAAGACCAGCCTGGCCAACATGGCAAAACCTTGTCTCTACTAAAAATACAAAAATTAGCCAGGCGTGGTGGCACGCCCCTGTAATCCCAGATATTTGGAAGGCTGAGGCAGGAGAATCACTTGAACCTGGGAAGCAGAGGTTGCAGTGAGCTGAGATTACACCACTGCACTCCAGCCTGGGTTACAGAGTGAGACTCTATCTCCAAAGAAAAAAAATTAGAGAAACACTCCAAGACATTAGTCTGGGCAAAAAGTTCTTTAAGAATACCCCAAAAGTCCAGGCAACCAAAGCAAAAAATAGACAGATAAGATCATATAAAGCCAAAAAGCTTCTGCACAGCAAAGGAAACAATCAAAAAGTGAAGAATGGAATAAAATATTTCCAAGCAAGCCATCTGACAAGGGATTAATAACTATAATATAAGAGTCTCAAACAACTCAATAGCAAACGAAAGAATTCTCTGATTAAAAACTAGGCAAAAGATCTGAAAAGACACTTCTCAAAAGAAGACATACAAATAGCCAACAGCTATTTAAAAATGTTCATCATCACTAATCATGAAAGAAATGCAAAGCAAAACCACAATGAAATATCATCTCACCCCAGGTAAAATGGCTTTGTGTTCAAATAGGCAATAATGAATACTGACAAGGATGTGGAGAAAAGAGAATCTTCCTATAAAGTTGGTGGGAATGTAAATTAGTGCAACCACTATAGAAAACAGTATAAATGCTGTTTTTCAGAAGACTAAAAATGGAACTAGTATATGATCCAGCAATCCAACTACTTGGTATATATCCAAAAGAAATCAAAGCGGTATATCAATGAGATACCTGCACTCCTATGTTTATTGCTGCATTGTTCACAATAGCTAAGATATAGAATCAATCTAAGTATTCATCAATGGATGGATTTTAAAATGTGGTGCATATATACAATGAAATATTGTTCATCCATAAAAGAATAAAATCTCATTTGCACCAACATGGATGGAACTGGAGGACATTATGTTACATGAAATAAGCCAGGAACAGAAAGACAAATGTTGTATATTCTCACTCATACATTGGAGATAAAAAAAATCTGAACACATCTTTGCTATTGTGAACAGTGCCGCAATAAACATACGTGTACATGTGTCTTTATAGTAGATTTATAATCCTTTGGGTATATACCCAGTAATCGGATTTTTGGGTCAAATGGAATTTCTAGTTCTAGATCCTTGAGGAATCGCCACACTGTCCTCCACAATTGTCGAACCAATTTACACTCTCACCGACAGTGTAGAAGCGCTCCTATGTCTCCACACCCTCTCCAGCATCTCCTGTCTCCTGACCCTTTAATGATCACCATTCCAACTGGTGTGAGATGGCATCTCACAGTGGCTCTGAAACTGCACGTTCTGCACATGTACCCCAGAACTTAAAGTATAATAATAATAATATAGGATTAAGAAGTATTGGGGCCGGGCACGGTGACTCACACATGTAATCCCAGAACTTTGGGAGGCTGAGGCGGGTGGATCACAAGGTCCAGAGATGGAGACCATCCTAGCTAACACGGTGAAACCCCATCTCTACCAAAAACACACAAAAAAATTAGCCAGGCATGGTGGCGGGTGCCTGTAATCCCAGCTACTCGGGAGGCTGAGGCAGGAGAATGGCGTGAACCCGGGAGACAGAGCTTGCAGTGAGCCGAGATCGTGCCACTGCACTCCAGCCTGGGCGACAGAGCAAGACCCTGTCTCAAAAAAAAAAGAAGTATTGTAAGGTCACCTGAGGAGCTACACATAATAATTTACAGTACTTAAAATAGACACTGTCAGTACTACAGATAAATTAATGTAACATTTTTAAAGAAAAAAATTTTTTTGATCACATGGAGCTGAACAGTAGAATGATGGTTACCAGAAGCTGGGAAGGAGTGGGGAGAGGGTATAAAAAGGGTTACTGAATGGATACAAAAATATAATTAGATCAGAGGAATAACATCTAGTGTTCAGCATTACTATAGGATGATTATAGTTAACAACAATTTATTACATATTTCAAAATAACTAAAAGATTGGAATGTTCCTAATGCAAATAAATGGTACATTTTCTTTATCCATTCATCTGTTGATAGACACTTAGGTTGCTTCTAAATCTTACCCATTTTAAACAGTGCCGCAACAAACATGGGAGTGCAGATATCTCTTCCATATACTGATTTCCTTTCTTTTGGGTAAATACCCAGCAGTGAGATTGCTGGATCACATGGCAGCTCTATTTTTAGTTTTTTGAGGAACCTCCAAACTGTTCTCCATAGTGGTTGCAATAATTTACATTCCCACAACCAGTGTACAAGCGTTCTCTCTTCTCCACATTTTTGCCAGCATTTGTGATTGCCTGTCTTCTGGATATAAGTCATTTTAACTGGAGTGAGATTATATCTCATTGTAGTTTTGATTTGCATTTCACGCTGCATGCCTGTATCAAAACATCTCATGTACCCCACAAATACATACACTTAGTAGGTACCCTCAAAATTTTTAAAAATAAAAAAATGACAACGACTCGAGGTGATAGATATCCTAATTACCCTAATTTGAACAAGATACATTGTATGCTTGTATCAAAATTTCATGTCTAGCCCATAAATACGTACAACTATTATGTATACATACAAAATTTAAAATAGAAAAGGCAAGGGAATTAAAATGGTATACTAGAAGTACATATTTAATGCAAAAGAGGTTTTACAAGTTTACAGGAGGAATAGAGGAAAAAGATACAAGACATATATAAATAAATAGCAAATTAGCAGTGACAAATTCTACATTATCAGTAATTCCATGAAATGTGAATCAATTAAAAACTCAAATAAAGGGCAGATATTGGATAAATGAATAAAAATAATTATATGCTTTCTACAAGAGACATGCTTTAGATTCAAAAACCCAAAGGAGTTGGGTTGAAAATAAAAGGATCAAAGAAGATACATCAAGCAAATAGTACCCAACAACAGAATGCTAAATAAATATTATAAAATTAACCTTTCAAATACAAATTATAATGGGAGAAAAATAAGGGTACTTTATAATAATAAATGTTCAATCTGTCACAAAGATATAACAATTATAAAGATACATTTATCTAACAATGGAGTTCCAAAATACATGAAGCACAAACTGACCCAATTGAAGAGAGAAATAAATAACTCACAGATAATGGTTAGAGACCTCAATACCCCACTTTCAGTAATGGACAGAACAATTAGACAGAAAATCAATAAGCGAATAGAGCACTTGAACAACACAATGAACCAAATAGATGTAGCACACATATTGAACACTCCACTGAACAATAACGGCATATCTATTCTTCTCAAGTGCACGTGGAACGTTATTCAGGCACGGACCATATGTGAGGCCACAAAATGATGTTCAATAAATATAAAGCCTTATTAAAATCATACAAAGTATGTTCGCCAACCAAAGTGGAATGAAATTAGAAATCAAAGAAACAAGAAAATGTGTGAAAGTTACAAATACATGAACACTAAACAATAAACTCCTAAATAAGTGATGTAGAAGAAAAAAAGAAAATTAGAAAATGCTTTGAAATGAATGAAAATGAAAACACACAATACCAAAATGTAGGACATGCCACAAAATAGTGTTTAGTGGAAAATATGTACCTATAAATATCTATGTGAAAAAAGAAATTCTCAAATGAGTAATTTCATCTTCCACCTTAAGATACTAGAATCGGCCTGGTGTGGTGGCTCACACCTGTAATCCCAGCACTTTGGGAGGCTGAGGCAGGTGGATCACCTGAGGTCAGGAGTTCCAGACTGGCCTGGCCAACATGGTGAAACTCCGTTTCTACAAAAAAATACAAAAATTAGCCGGGTGTGGTGGCGTGAGCCTGTAATCTCGGCTACTCAGGAGGCTGAGGCAGGAAAATCACTTGAACCCAGGAGGCAGAGGTTGCCGTGAGCGGAGATTGCACCATTGCACTCCAGCCTAGACAACAAGAGTGAAACTCTGTCTCAAAAAAAAAAAAAAAAAAAAGATACTAGAACTAAAGAAAAACAAACTAAAGGCAAAATGTGCAGAAGGAAGTAAATAATAAAGATTAGCATGGAAATAAATAAACTATAGAACAGAAAAACAATAGAGCTTATCAAACAAACCAAAATTGGTTTCTGAAAAAATCAAACTTGACAATATTTAGCTAGACTAAGAAAAGAGATGACTCAAATTATTAAAATAAGAAATTATAAGAAATACCTTAAAAAAATAAGGACTGTATGGGAATACTATCATGAAGTCTACATCAACCTAGATAACCTGGGTAAAATAAATTGCTAGAGACACACAAACTGCTGGAACTAACTAGAAACCTGGAAAATTTGAATAGACTTCTAAACAGTAAAGATGTTAATTAGTGATAATAATAATAAAACTTCCCCCAAACAGAAACCCAGGACCAAATATATAGTCAAGAATTCTACTAATGTTTAAAAAATTAATACCAATAAAGTCTTACAAAAATATAGAAGTAGAAACTCTTTGCAACTCATCCTATGAGACCAGTGTTACGCTAATACTAAAACTAGATAAAGACATCACAAGAAATTAAAATTGTAGACCAATATATTTTACAAATGGAGAAGTAGAAATCCTCAACAAAGTACTAGGAAGCCAAATCCAGCAACACATAAAATGATTACGCAACATGACCAAACAACATTTATCACAAGAATGCAAGAGTGGCTCAACACAGACAAATCAATGTAATTCACCATATTCATAGAATAAAGGACAAGATCACATGATCATCTCAATAGATACAGAACCATCATTCGACAAAATGCAACACAAATTCATGATAAAAACAGTAAACAAATTTGGTAAAAATGGAGCTTCTTGAAGCTGATAAATGGCATCTATGAAAAGTCACAGCTACCACCACCAAGACTAAATATTTTTCCCTAAAACTCAGAAAATATACAAGGGATCTGCTCTCACTCTTCATATTCATATTGCACTGGAGGTTCTAGCCAGGGAAAGTTGGCAGGAAATTCAATGAAATTCATATACATTGAAAAGGAGGACATAAAACTATTTCTAAGTGTGGATTGCATGGTATTATATACAGAAATCCCTAATGGTCCCACGAAAATATTAGAGATGATTTACTAGGGCAAGTTTGCAAACTGCAAAAGATCAATATTTTAAAAAAATAATTGTATATAATAAACAATCCAGAGAGGAAATTAAGAAAACAATTCTATTTACAATGTCAAAAATAAATACTTACAAATAAATTTAACAGAAGAAGTACACCTTGCATGCTAAAACTACAAAACATCATTAAAATAAGTTCAGAAGAATAGCATTGATTTTGTAAATTGTTTTTGACAGTATAGCAATTTTAATGATATTGATTCTTCTAATACATGAACATAGAATATTTTTTCCATTTGTTTTTGTCATCTCTGATTTCTTTCAACATTGTTTTGTAATTCTCCTTGTAGAAATCTTTCACTTCCTTGGTTACCTGTATTCCTAGGTTTTTTTGTGTGTGGCTATTATAAATGGGATTGCATTCTTGTTAACTACCACTGGACTCAGCAGTCCCACTGCTGGGTACATATCCAAAGGAAAATGAGTCAGCCTACAAAAAATACACTTGCACCTGTATGTCCATCACAGTGCTATTCAAAATAGCAGAAATGGAATCAACCCAGGTGCTTACCAGTGGTGGATTGGATAAAGAAAATGTAGTACATATACATCATGGAATACTATACAGCCATAAAAGAAGAATGAAATTTGCAGAAACATGGATGCAAATGGAAACCATTTTATTGTAACCATTTCCAGAAACAGAAAACCAACCAGCACATGTTTTCAATTATAAGTAGGAGCTAAACAATGGGTACACATAGTCATAAACGTGGGAATGATAGATACTGGGGAATACAAGATGGAAGAGGGAGGGGTTAAGTATTGAAAAAAACCTACCTATTGAGTACTGTGCTTATGACCTGGATGATTGATTCATTCATACCAAACTTCAGCATCACAAAGTATTTTCCTTTAGAGCAAACCTGCACATTTACCCCCTAATTCTAAAATAAAATCTGAAAAAAGAAATTGACAAATATTTAACTAAATGGAAAGATAATCCATGTTCATTGATTGAAAAAATTCATATTTTTAAGATGCTGCTACAGTTTGAAGGTCTCCTCCCAAAGTTCATGTTTTGAAAACTTAGCCCCCAATGAAATAGTGTTGGGATGGGCAATATAGTAAGAAATGAATGAATCATGAGTGTTCATCATCATTAATGGATTAATGTGTTTATTGCAGGAGTGGGTTAGTTATCATGACAATGGATTGTTACATAGCAAGTCAGTCCCTGATGCTGTTTTCTCAGTCTTACGTTCTCACTTGCCCATCCATCATGCTATGATGCAGCATAAAGGCCCTCAACAGGTGCCAATGCCATGCTCTTTGACTTAGCCTCCAGAACTAAAAGCTGAATGAATTTCTTTCTTTATAAATTACCCAGTCTCTGGTGCTCTGTTACAGCAACAGAAATTGACTAAACTAGATTAAAACACTCCCCCAAATAAATCTTTAGATTCAACACAATCCCTACCAAAATCCATGCTGGCTTCTTTTTCACACAATTTGACAGGCTAATTCTTTTCTCACAAATTGACAGGCTAATTCTAAAGTTCTTATAGAAGGAGCTGATAATAGCCAAAAAATCCTGAAAAGTAACAAAATTGAAGGACTCACATTTTCTAATACTAAAATTTTCTACATGGTAATCAATAGACTGTAGTATTCACATAAGTATAGACAAAGACCTGAGGGAACAGAAATAAACTTACGATCTGAGGACAATTTATTTGTAACACAAGTTCCAAAACAATTCAATGGGTTAAATAATAGTGTTTTCAAAAACTTGTTCCAGAAAACTGTATATTCAGATGAAAAAGAATAAAATTGGAACTCTCAATCAACTGAATCTTGACCAAACAGTAAATATAAGCACTAAGCGATAAATCTCAAAACAAAACAATCCTAAACTTAAAATAAACAATAAATAAATAAATAAGTAATAGAAGAAAAAATAGCTATAAATCTTCATTTTCTTGGATTAGGCAAGGTCACATGGTCATAGGTCATAGATATGACATCAAAAGCATAAAGTGACAAAAAAGGATAAATTAAACATCATCAAATTGTGATTTTAAATGCACTATCAGGCTGAGAGTGGTGGCTCGCTATTGGGGAACCTGCCCCAATATTCACGTAGGTTCTTTTCTATTTTCCTTAAGTGTCAGCCAGCTTGAGAAATAAAGGGACAGAGTACAAAAGAGAGAAATTTTAAAGCTGGGCATCCGTAAAGACAGGCATAGGAAATCACAAGGGTATTGATTGGGGAAGTGATAAGTGTCCATGAAATCTTTACACTTTATGTTTAGAGATTGCAGTAAACACGGGCACAAGAAATTATAAAAGTATTAATTTGGGGAACTAATAAATGTCCATGAAATCTTCACAATCCACATTCTTCTGCCATGGCTTCAGCTGGTCCCTCCATTTGGGGTCCCAGACTTCCTGCAACAGCTCGCCCTTGTAATCCCAGCACTTTGGGAGGCCGAAGTGGGAGGGTTCTTGGTGGAGGAGGGAATAAGTAGTGACTGATAATAGGTACGTGCTTTTGTTTGTTTTTTTTTTGAGACAGAATCTCACTCTGTAGCCCAGGCTGGAGTGCAGTGGGGCCATCTCGGCTCACAGCAACTTCCGTCTCCCAGGTTCAAATGATTCTCCTGCCTCAGCCTCCTGAGTAGCTGGGACTACAGGCAGGCGCCACCACCCTCGGCTGATTTTTGTATTTTTAGTGGAGACGGGCTTTTGCCATGTTGCCCAGGCTGGTCTCAAACTCCTGACCTCAGGTGATCCACCCACCTTGGCCTCCCAAAATGTTGAGATTACAGGCATGAGCCACCACGCTCAGCCATGTGTGTGTGCTTTCATTCTGGGATAACGAAAATGTTCTGGAACTAGATAGTAGTGATGGCTGTATGAGTTTGCAAATATACTAAAAACCACTGAATTGTACACTCTAAAAGGATAATTGTTATAGTATTGGAGTTGTATCTCAATAAAAAAGAGTATGTGATAGTGGCAGAAGGATAGATGACTGGTTGATGAAACATAATAGAGAACCTAAAAACATACTCCCTCATCACTGTGGCCATATTTGACAAAAGCGCAAAAGTAATTCAATGGAAAAATAGAAGCCTTTTCAACAAATAGTATGAGAGCAATTGAACATCCATAGATAGAACAATGAACCTTGATTTAACTCATAACTTATCCAAAAATGACATCATAATGGACTGCAGAATTAAAAGTAAGTGTAAAATTTTAGAAAAAGCATAAGAGAAAATCTTCAGAATATCCAACTAGAAAAAGAGTTCTTAAACCAAAAGCAAAATCTATAAAAGGAGAAATTACATGAAATTTTATTAAAATTATAATTATTATTATTTTTGCTCTGTGAATGGCCCTGTTAACATAACATACTACATAACATAAACAGATTACAAAACAGACGACAAAAGATTCATATCAAGAATATATATAAAGAACTCTCAAAATTCAAAAGCAAAAACAAAAAATAAGAAAAAATGGCCAAAATACATGAAGAGACATTTCACTAAAGAAGGTATATAGATAGAAAACAAGCACATAAAAAAATAGTTAGCATCATTATCTGTGAAGAAAATGGAAGTTAAAACCACAACGAGGCCGGGCATGATGGCTCACACCTATAATCCCAGCACTTTGGAAGGCTGACAATCGCTGGAGCCCAGGAGTTGGAGAGCAGCCTGAGCAACATGATGAGACGCTATTTCTATAAAAAATACAAAAATTAGTCAGGCATGGTGGTGTGCACCTGTAGTCCCAGCTACTCAGGAGGGACTGGCCTGGGCAACGTCGTGAGATTGTGTCTCTACAAAAAGTAAAAAAATAAAATGAAATGCACTATCAAAAAGTGAACAGATGACCTGGGCGTGGTGGCTTGTGCCTCTAATCACTTGAGAGGATCGCTTGAGCCTGGAAAGTCAAGTCCGCAGTGTGCTGTGATTGCGCCACTGCACTCTAGTCTGGGTGACAGTGAGTCTTTGTCTCAAAAACAAAACAAACATACAAATGAAAAAACACAATTGGATACCATTACACATTTGTTCAAAATTGCGAAGAAAAAAAGTGACAATGCAAAATGCAGAGAAACTGAATCATTGTCCCATGCTGTTAGGAAAAAAATACATACAGCAGCCACTTCAGGCTTCTTAAAACCCTAAACGTAGAACTACCATATAATCTAGACACTATACTCCTGGTAATTTATCCCTAGAGAGATGAAGACTTCGGGTTTACACCAAAACTTATCCATGAATGTTCATAGCATATTTATTCATAATAAGTCCCAGACTTAAAACAAGCCAAATACCTTCAACTGGTGCATGATTAAACCAACTGTGGTACCTGCACCTCCTGAACTACTCAGCAGTTAAAAGGAATCAAGTATTGATACATACAACAGCCAGCATGAGTAATCTCTAGACGATTATTCTGAGTGAAAAAAGCCAAATTCAAATGTTACACATTCTATGATTCTCTTTATCAAAAATCCTCGAAATGACAAAATTATAGAAATGCAGAGCAGATTAGTGGTTGCTTGTGGTTACAAATGCATTGGGCATGCAGTGAGTGGGGGTGGCTATAAAGGGTGCTGTGGAGGTCCTTGTGGTGATGGGGCTATTCTGCATCTTGGCAGTATCAGTGTCAGTGTTCTTGTGACACTGTACTAGAATTTTGTAAGATTATGATACTGGGAAAAACTGAGTGAAAGTACACAGGATCCTTCAGCATCACTCCTTATAACTTCCTGTAAATATACAATTATTGCAAAATTTGGAGTTAAAAATCATTTGTATTTGTATACACTAGCACTAAAAACTTGGAAAATAAAATATTAAATAAGCCACACCATTTACAATAGCATCCCAAAATGTGACATACTTAGGGATAAATTTAACGAAACATGAGGCTAACCCACTGAAAATGACCCATTCAAATTGTTCCTGGCAAAAATATGCAGCACACCTTTGGCAGCCTGTCCAGATCCACAAGTACAGGCCTACATCTGGATATTGGAGAAAAGGAGCCGGCCTAATATCTCTGCAGTCAGGGTGATGCTGCTGTGGAACCTATTTTCACTAGGTGTATACCTTCTAGCTTATTATTTCCCACATCATGCATCTCTCTAGGGTCCTCTTCACCTCTAGACTGCATTTTTCTCTCACTAGGATCTTGAAGGACCTTAGAGCACATTACAAGGCATATGTCTCGCTTTTATTTGGACATATTATTCCCCATTGACATTTACCTTCTGAAATCACCATACCCCAGAGCATAATGCTCTGTCCCTTAATTCAATATAAATTTTAAATGTCCTTCTTTGAGCCACAAATGATAGGGAAACAAAGATAAATAAAACACCCTCGCTGTCCTCCAGGACTTCACACTATTAAGGATGAACTAATTCGTTTAAAGAGAACTCAAATTACAATAGACCTGTCTCAGCAAACTTATGTGCAACTTAAGGGAGCCTAGTAACCCGTCTCCCTGGCAACAGTTTCCACTCTACGCATTGCCTAAGGACTGATTTCCTTCCCTCCCTTCCCATCCCCTCCTATTTGTCCATCTTCCTGATCAAATAAATTTCATGCCACACTCAGAATACAAGAAAGAGAGAAAGTGCAGGAAAGAGGGAAAAAAAGCCTAGATGTGGTGCTTATCAGCTGTTGGTAGCTGTGCCTGACTCTGTACATTTCCTTTATTCAGAGTCTTAGAGCGACCAGACCAGTCCAGTGCCATTATTTCATGCACCATGGGAAGACACAGGGACTGGGTCCTCACAGGGTGCCACACTGTGTGCAGGGGGTAGCTTCAATACAGAGGAAGAATATCAGACCCACAAACCATGACACTGCCCCTGTTCTCCTCTATGTTTAAAAAAATAATAATAATAATAATAGGGCCAAATGATTTTAGGGAAGTTTTTCAAGGAAAAGAATACAAGAATTGGGATACTAAATGGCATTAAAGACTATAAGGCGTTTTAAAAAAGCCCTGCCTTCATCAACAAAAACAAAACAATGAAAACAAAGGGAGACAACACAAGAAATATTAGAGACATTACTCTCTCCACCCCTCAGGTGTTCCTACCGACTATAACAATAAATTAATTCTAAATAGTTAAGAGATACAAATAGTTATGGTCCAAATCTCTCTCTTTGAAAAACATATACACACACACACGCACAATTATACACTCAGTGAAAAATGTGAATAATTTTAACTTTGCTAATCATTAAACTAAAGCAAAGATTCCAATTCATAATCATCAGATTAAGAAACTTTTTATTCCTTAAATGCAAAATTAAGATGACATTGTGCAAATCTTATGTCTTGTAGCAAAGTGATGCCATAATACACAAGGTTCAGTATTGATTGAGCCAGTACATTTGGAAATCAGATGGCATCATAGTCAAATGCCATAAAACATATTTTCAAAAAAATATTTCACCCTTTGCCCCACTGAAATTATCCCATGTATCTTATAATGAAATATGACAAAAACTAGAAATATACCAATGCATATGCAAACTTTCAAAGAAATATCATTTAAAATGACCCCCCAAATTGGATGTGACCTGAATTTCTAATAACAGTGTATAATAATTAATTGAATAATGGTCTTTTCTCCCTCATAGATACTCATATTACCTAGAAATAATAATTACTAGGTCTATCTAGTGGTCTGAAAAGTGCTTGTGAAATTACTGCCAGGTGAAAATCAGAATACAAATTACATATCGCTATCATTTCAACTACTCAAAAAACATTTATTCATATGCAAATAAGGTCTAGCCAGGAACACAATATTATAACATGTATTATGTGTGTGGCATTGAAATTCATTTGATCAGGAAGATAGAAGAGTGGGAGGGAATGGAATGAGAGAAGGAAATCAGTCCTTAGGCAATGAGTAGAGTGGAAACTGTTGCCAGGGAGACGGGTTACCAGGCTTCTGAAATAGTGTAAATGAGAGATGATGAAATTCTAAACCAATGCAGAGGATGCGGGGATAAAGAAAAAGGAAAAATTGACGTTATTTTGTGTGTGTGTGTGTGTGTCTCTGTGTATAGTCTTTCTGTACAAAAGTTACATATTATTATATATAATTTCTGTACAAAACTACATATATATAACTATATATATAATTTTTGTATAGAAAGACCATATCTGAAAAAAAAAAGAAAAATGATTCCTTTTCCTCAGGAACAAAACAACTAAAAAACAAAAACAAAATCAATAAACAACAACCACAAAAAAAAATCCCAAAATACAGAAAGTAAATGTTACATGGGCCTTCGGACTATTGGAATAATTTGAAATAATAGTATTAGGTACTGTCTACAAATTACTTAATCAGACCCAGGCAATTACCTCTTGTCATATTTTTATGCAGAATATAAGATATTTTTTCATCAGTATACTCATTTTAAAGAGGAGATGACTGAAGTGGAAAGGGTTAGGTACCCTGCCCCCTGTCACACAGGGAGACTGTGGGAGATCATTCTAGAACTCCTACCAGAGAACGGGCCCTAACTTATACCCTGAATTACATTCCCAGTGCCTGGGAAAGAATGATCGGATACACAGACCTGAATTAAATCTGAAAATCAACTTCTCGTTGCTTCTTTTATTCTTTCTTCTTCCCTTCTTCTTTCTTCTTCTTTTCTTCTCTTTTTCTTCTTTCTTTCTTTCTCTTTCCTTCCTCCCTTCCTTCCTTCCATCTTCCCTCCTCTTTCTTCTTTTTCTTCTTTTTTTTTTGGCGGGGGGCGGAGGTGGTGGTGTTAAACTCATTTCTAAACATTTTTGGTCTTCTCCATGCTAGTGATTTTGCTATGAGATTAGGGTTGCAGTATTGGTTCCCCTGTGGAAGGTTAATAGTTAACAGGTATATAGAGATTACAATTCATGAGTAACCTTTCAAATTAAAGAAGAGAGAGGAGGTTAGTTTCACCTTTTAATTATTTGTTGGGGATAAATGGGTGGAGTTGACAAGTAATGAGAGACGGTGGTGGGTCTAACAGAATATTCAAAGGTAAATTTATCTCCCCTCTCCAAATAACAGAAGAAACCACAAGTCCGGGAACCTAACACTACAGTCTCTCCCTGGGTAGAGACTGGTTGGTGTTGGGGAGAGCAGACCAGGAGAATATGCTATAAGACAACTTAGACAGGGTCACAGGAAGCAGGAGCTGCATTGCAGTGTGGAATGTATGATGAGCAGCTGATGAAAAAAAAAAAAAAAACACAGAAAAACAGGCACTGCAGCACACCAAACAGACATGGCAAAGATGACTACAGGAAAATTCTCCAAAATCCAAAGTGATTGGATTCGCACCATGGGGGTTATAAAAATGTTTTGTTTATTTTCTATATTTTCCAAATTTCATTAAAAAGTATATATTTTACATAAAATATCTTTATAAAAATTAATTGAAACCCAGTAAACTGCATTGCTCTGTTTAGTGGGCTCTCAGGCAAATCCAGCCAGTAGCACTGCTTCACCTCTCACATGCACTCAGGGTTTCCAGAGGTACTAACCGAGGACTTTGCCCAAGACAATGACTCTGAAGGATGGACTATTGTTCAAGGTATGCATTACTGGCCTAAATTTATAACTGAGCTGAAAGCGTAAGCTAGAGAAGGCTAACTATAGGTTAAAAAGTAGAATCAGTCACAAGAAATTAACTTGATTTATAAACACCATTCTACACAAAAAATAGCAATACGATTAGCAGATAAAAATCAAGAAAGGAGGCTGGGCACGGTGGCTCATGCCTGTAATCCCAGCACTTTAGGAGGCCAAGGCAGGAGGATCAATCGCTAAGGCCCAGGAGTTCCTGACCAGCCTGGCCAACACGGTGAAAACCCATCTCTACTGAAAATACAAACAATTAGCTAGGCGTGGTGGCACTGGCCTGTAATCCCAGCTACTCTGGAGGCTGAGGCGAGAGGATCGCTTGAACCCAGGAGGCAGAGGTTGTAGTGAGCCGAGATCGTGCCACTGCACTCCAGCCTGGGTGACAGAGCAAGACTCCCTCTCAAAAGAAAAAAAGAAAAGGAGAGAGGTTACCCCATACCATACGTGGTTACTATCTATACTCTATCAATAAGCAAAAGACATGGAAAGTGCAGGGAATATCCCTTTTAAAAGTAATTTAGAAAGACACAAGAGACATACATTATGAGTTGACCAACCTCACTGTATGCAGTGTTGACATGTGGAGAAGTGGGCATCAGTGAGCTGCGGGGATCTTCAGACTGAGGGGATCTCCAGGTTTGTAGAAACATATGTGAAGGCAATCTGGCAATATGTCACAAAATAAAATATAATTATATTATGTAACACAGCAATTCCTTGTCTAGGACTGTTTACAATAAGTGTTCAGAAATAAGAATGTATATTGTGGGGATAAATACTAGCAAAAATTGGAAAAAATCCTAAATGTCTATCCATAAGAAATGTTTTAAAGAATCTCTGCCTAGTTAACATGATAGATAATTGAGCATTGCTTAAAGTGTCTGAGATACTGACTTAAAAAGATTCAATTTGAAAAGTAGTATAGGCTGGGCACAGTGGCTCATGCCTGTTATCCCAGCACTTTGGGGGGCCGAGGTGGGCAGATCACGAGGTCAGGAGATCAAGACCATCCTGGCTAACAAGGTGAAACCCCGTCTCTACTAAAAATACAAACAATTAGCCAGGTGTGGTGGCGGGTGCCTGTAGTCCCAGCTACTAGGGAGGCTGAGGCAGGAGAATGGTGTGAACCTGGGAGGCAGAGCTTGCAGTGAGCCAAGATCGCGCCACTGCACTCCAGCCTGGGTGACAGAGCGACACTCCATCTCAAAAAAAAAAAAAAAGAAAAGAAAAGTAGTATAAAAATATAAATATATGATCCGATTATTTTTTCCAAAGTATACACAGGCACAACATTGTTGGAAAAATATATAAACTAAATTGTGGTGATATAAATGGAAATGGAATTACTGGAGTAATTTCTATTTTTCTACATCTGTGTTCTCTCAATTATTTATATTCTAACAATATATTTTGAATTTATAAGGAAACAATAGTTTTCAAAATAAAGAACATAAACATTCTTATAAATGGGCAAAGACATAAACAATATATACCAAAAATATAAATAATAAATATAAGAAAAACAGTTTGAGCTTCCTAATAGTTATGCAAATTCAGAACTGCAGAATGGCATGGCATTTCCACATATCAACTGTCAAAAAATGTTAAAAACATATGTACTGCAAAGATGGTGAGACAACATATATTTTGCACCTGTACCACTGGGAATTAATTAGGCAAATCCTAGCAAGTATATTAAAAATGCCTTTTTTTTTTTTTTTTTTTTTTTTAGAAATTCACATTCAGGAATTGGCATTAAGACAATAATCAGGGCTGGGAGTAGTGGCTCACACCTGTAATCCTAGCACTTTGGGAGGCTGAGGTGGGTGGATCGCCTGAGGTCAGGAGTTTGAGACCAGACTGGGAAACACAGTGAAACCCTGTCTCTACTAAAATACAAAAAAATTAGCCAGGTGTGGTGGTGTGTGCCTGTAATCCCAGCTACTTGGGAGGCTGAGGCAGGAGAATCACCTGAACCCGGGAGGCAGAGGGTGCAGTGAGCTGAGATCGCGCCATTGCACTCCAGCCTGGGCAACAGGGTGAGACTCTGTCTGAAAAAAAAAAAGAAAGAAAAAGAAAACAATTGGACTTTAGACAACAATTTATTTATGGAGATGTTTATCATTGCATCATTTGAAGATCACTTAAAATTTTTAAATGAAAGAAAATTAGTCAGTAAACAATGCTTTGTAAAATAATTAAAAATTATGTTTCTATAGAATTTATGGAGTCAGCAAGGTCAAGCAACCAGGACAGCATCAAGGTTTGGCAAATTAAATGTGGAATAAAGGTGGACAAGGTTTGTTTGAGGTGCATAGAACAAGTTAAAATGGGAAGAATTGGCTCAATTTTTGCTACTTTAGAGTGTATAAGGAGGCAGATTCTTTAGTAACATAAACAAATTACTTAAGAACCCCTTGTTCTGTTACCCAGAGAGTTGGTTTGACCTGTGGACTTTCCACCTACATAACCCCTAATCTGGTCATTATTGCTGTTTGTAGAAGCAGAATTTCAGAGGAATAAAGAGAAAAATTCAGCAGTATTTGGAAGCCTCATCTTAGAAAAAGAAGAGTTGAACTACTTCTCATTGACAGGAAATATTTCAGAACTAGAGTGATATATGTGTGTTTTTGTGAATTTATGTATATATGGTATTTATTCATAAAATATTTTATTCATATGAAAAAGGCAGAACCCAAGCTCACTATCATCAAAATAAAGTTACCTCTGAGTTTGCCATTCTTCATTTGGCTTCAGGGTGACATTAATCCGTAGGTGGCTAGTGGCAAGATACATAAAGAGACAGAATACCCTGACTTAACTCTCACATATTGTCTATACAATAACTTGTGCTGAGCAGAACCAAAACTAATGGTAGAGATAATTGGTAAGAAAGCCAGTTTCACTGAGTAAGAAACACTGGTGAGGAGGGGCAATCACTGAAAGGTGAATGATGCTATTCTTTGGCTTTGAGTTCCAAAATACACTGTGAGATCTAACGTTCCTAAATGATGCATTCCATCTGGAAAACAAAACCAAATGTAAGGATAATAGGACAGTTGTCCTTTTCAGAAGTTCCCAAGGATTTTTAAAAATCTGTAATGACAAATCTTTGCTTTGTTAACTGTGTTCGTCATTTTGACTTAAGAACATTGCGATAGACGGCTGGGCGCAGTGGCTCACGCCTGTAATCCCGGCACTTTGGGAGGCCGAGGTGGGCAGATCACGAGGTCAGGAGATTGAGACCATCCTGGCTAACAAGGTGAAACCCCGTCTCTACTAGAAATACAAAAATTATACAGGCATGGTGGTGGGCGCCTGTAGTCCCAGCTACTCGGGAGGCTGTGGCAGGAGAATGACATGACCCCCGGAGGCGGAGCCTACAGTAAGCCGAGATCGTGCCACTGAACTCCAGCCTGGGTGACAGGGCAAACTCCATCCCAAAAAAATGAAATATTGCAATAGACGCAGAAAAAAAAATAGAATTTTATTTAGGGTTTCAGCTTGAGGATGAGTTAGTGATGAATTAATTGAGAAACAAAACACCCAAGATTTTCAATCGTTCAAACAGCACCATGAAAGGAAACTACTCAAGGCTAGGGAGCTCCATCAGAAAAGAATTAGAATTAACAGTGTATGAGCCTAACATAGACTGAGAGTAATGTCTCTTTCCAACAGCCATATTGGAAAACGTCATAATTCGTAAGGCTTTGGGTATAGTAACATCAAAAGGTTTTCCTGAATCTTGGAGAACAATTAGCCCTACAATGAGCATTGTTCTGGTCTAGCCTAAAAAAAAAAGTTAAAATCGCTTAGATGAACTAAATCTCAGAATACGTGAATCAAAAATATGAAGTTAAAAAATACACTGGTCCTGAAGAGATAAAATTCAAAATGGCTGGCACTCAATACCAGGAACACAAAGAAGTAGGAAATGTAGCATCTAATGAAAAAGATAATCAATACACCAAAATTGACCCAGAATGGACATATATATTATTATTCACAAAAAGTAATATTAGAAACGCTATCAGAACTGTATTCTGTATGTTTTAAACTTTCAGTAGAGACATCAGAGTTATTCAAAAATCAAAACCAAACTGTCAGACATGAAAACTACAATGAATGAGATGAAATTACACTAGATGGAATCAAGTGTAATGGAATGACAGATTAAACATTCCATGAAAAAAATTAGTGAATTAAAAATCATGGCAATAGAAACTCCAGATCAAACACACAGAGAAAAACCGTTTATGAAGAATTTATGAAGAACCCGTTTCCCTCAAATAACTGAAGATGTAACGGTAAAAATTTGTCAAAATTTGATGAAAAATGTAAACTCATGGGTCCAAGAACCCTAATGAACCCAATAACAAGAAATGAAAAAAAAAGAACAAACAAGGCATCTCATAATCAAAATATTCAAACTCGGTGATAAAGAGAAAAGTTAAGAGTAGCCAGAGAGAAATAGACGCATTCCATATACAGCAACAAAGACAAGGATGGTAGTAGAGAGCTCACTGCAAAAGTGCAAGGGAGAAGACAGCAAAATTTTTAAAATACTCAAAGAGAGAAAAAAAACTGTAGACATAGAATTTCATATATAGCGAAAACACATTTCAAAGAGAAAAGGTGAAATGAAGATTTTTTTTCCCACGTACAAACGCTGAATGAGGGAAGTGACTTCATGGAAACTGGAGTAGCTCAAGAATTGGCCCCTTTAGTGAAGCAACAGTGAGGCTGGCAACACTGAATCAACTTTTTCAGAATTTTGGAAGCTAGTTAAAAACAACAACAACAACAACAGCAACAACAACAACAAAACACACCCTACAGCAATCGGGGATTATTTAATGAAGAAAGAGATGGCTAAATTTTGGTTATAAAGCATCATGGCATTTTTGCTTATCAACAGACCATCCTTCTTCATTCCCCAGATCTGCAGAAGGCATGGAGACAGTGTTCCTAGTGTGGATTGGTGGTGCTGGGGGAAAAAATATGGACCTTGCAGCCAAGCGCGGTGGCTCACTCCTGTAATCCCAACACTTTGGGAGGCCGAGGTGGGCGGATCAGGAGGTCAGGAAATCAAGACCATCCTGTCTAACACGGTGAAACCCGTCTCTACAAAAAAATACAAACAATTAGCCGGGCATGGTGGCAGGCGCTTGAAGTCCCAGCTACTCGGGAGGCTGAGGCAGGAGAATGGCGTGAACCCAGGAGGCGGAGCTTGCAGTGAGCTGAGATCAGGCCACTGCACTCCAGCCTGGGCGACAGAGCGAGACACTGTCTCAAAAAAATAAATAAATAAAAACGGACCTTGCGATACATATTTACAAAAAAGGTGGCTGTGTGTTTTAACCTGTCAGGCAGTTCCTTGATGGAGCAGTGCAGAAACTGGCATTTGTTTTGCCCACCATGGCTAGAAAGTGACTAAAAAAAAACCTGCAAAAGGATTAAAAATTGCAAATCATACATTGATAAGGATCAAATATACAGAATATATAATGAATGTGTTAGTCTGTGTGGATTGCTACAGCAAAATACCATAAACTGCATAGCTAATAAATAATAGAAATGTGTTTCTCACAGTTCTGGAGACTGAAAAGTCCAGTATGAAGGCATCAGCAGATTTGGCATCTGGTGAGGACTCACTTTCTGGTTCATAGATGGTGCCTTCTAGCTCCCTCCTCACATGGTGGAAGGAATGAATAGCTCTCATGGACCTCTTTTGTAATGGAAGTAATCCCATTTCCTGAGTGTTCTATCCTCATGACCTAATCATCTATCAAAGGCTGTAAGTTCTAATACCATCATCCTGGGGATTAGAATTTTGACATATGAATCAAGGTGGGAAAACAAATATTCAGACCATAGAAAGGAACCCTTACAATTCAATGGAAGAAAAAGAGAATTGGTAAATAATGTGAACAGAAAGTTCTCCAAAGTATCTATATGAATGGCAAATAAGCATATGAAACAATGTTAAAAATATTTCATTTTTAGAGAAATGCAAATCAAAATCACAATGAGATGTCACTTTATACTGCTAGGATAGTGACAATTAAAAAAAGGGAAAACATAACCAGTGCTGAAGATGTGGAGAGACTGTAACCCTTGTAAATCAATGGTGGAAATGTGTGGTACTTCCTGCCAAAGTAAAACAGAATGGCCCATGGAATATGATCTAGCAATTCCACTCCTAGGGATGTGGCCTCCAATATTGAGAACAGGCACTAAACTACTTATATGTAAATTAATTCTATATCCCAGAAATTCTATATCTGGCCCACGTGTGGCTCATGCCTGCAATACCAGCACTTTGGGAGGTCAATGAGGGCCAACTGCTAGAGCTCAGGAATTCCAGACGAGCCTGGGCATCATGGTGAAACCCAGCCTCTACCAAAAATACAAAAAATCAACTGGGTGTGGTGCTGTGTGCCTGCAGTCCCAGCTACTCAAGACGAGGCGGGAGGATCACTTGAGCCTTGGTGGTGGAGGTTGCAGTGAGCCACAATCAAACCACTGCACTCCAGCCTGGGCGACAGAGTGAGATCCCATCTCAAAAAAAGACAAGAAAAGAAAAGAGAAGAAATGCTATATCCTGTACAATTATGCGTATAATGAAAGTGAAGTAGAAATAAAGACTTTCTCAGGTGAAGAAAAACTGGGAGTTAATCACCAGCAGACCTCCCCTGTAAAAAATGTTAAAATAATTTTTCAAGGAGAAGGAAATCACTTAGAAACTCAGATCTAGATAAAGAAAGAAAATGTGTTAGAGAAGGGATACATGAAGATAAAATAGAATTGTCTGTATTTCATAGCTATCATTGATCTAAAAGATAATTTTGTTTAAAGTAATGATAGTAGCAAGGTATTAGGTGATTATATGATTATTTTTCTTTTGTCTGTTGATGTGGTGCATTACATTAATTTCTTGATTTTTCAAATATGGAAGGAGTCTTGCAAATTTGGAATCAATCCATATTTGGAATCAATCCCACTAGGTCATGGTGTATAATTCCTTATATATTGCTAGATTCAACTTGCTTGTATTTTGTTGAGAGTATCTGCATCTGTATTAGAAGCCAATCATACCTCTGATAAAGGACTTGTACCTAGAATATAGAAAGAACTATTACAACAAAATGACATAAAGATGAATAACCAATTTTTTAAAAGGGTGAAGGATCTTAACACTTTCTCAGAGAAGAAACATAAATGGCTAATATACACATTTAAAAAATGTTCAACATCATTAGTTATTAGGACAGTGCAAATCAAAACCACAATGAGACAACTCTGCACATCCTCTAGGATGGCAACATTCAAAAGGACCCACTAGCATGTGTTGGTGAGGATGCAGAAAAATTGGACAACTTGTATGCTGCTTGTGAGAGCATGAAATTGTGCGCCCTCTTCTAAAAAGACTCTGGCATTTCCTCACCAGATGTTAGAGTCACAAGATGATCATGCGACTTTTCCTCACCATGAGAAAATAAATTTTCACGCAAATACTTGCATATGAATACTTACAGCAAAAGTAATCACAAGCCAAAAGGCTTCAGAAATAACCCCAATGTCCAGCAATCAATGAATCAATGGTGTATATGTACAATGGAATATTATTAAGCCATAAAATATAACAAAGTACTGATATATTCCATAATACAGGGGAATCTCAAAAATATTATGATCTGTGAAAGAAGCCAGACAGCAAAAGTCCACATATTCTATGATTTAAGGTATGTAAAATAACCAGAATAAGTAAATTCATACAGTCATTGGGAATGGGATGGAATTGCTTAATAAGTAAGAGGTTTTATTTTAGGGTGATGAAAATATTTTAGAACTAGATAGAGGTAGTAGTTTAATAATATTTTGAATGTACTAAATGCAATTGAGTTGTTCATTTTAAAATGGTTAATGTTAGGTTATATGAATTTCAACTCATTTTTTAAGCTGAAAGAATTAATTACCAGCACACCTACAATTTTTAATAATGTTAGAGAGAATCTTCTTTTTTTTTTTTTTTTTGAGACGGAGTCTTGCTCTGTCGCCCAGGCTGGAGTGCAGTGGCGCAATCTCGGCTCACTGCAAGCTCCGCCTCCCAGGTTCACGCCATTCTCCTGCCTCAGCCTCTCCGAGTAGCTGGGACTACAGGCGCCCGCCAACACGCCCAGCTAATTTTTTGTATTTTTTAGTAGAAACGGGGTTTCACCGTGGTCTCGATCTCCTGACCTCGTGATCCGCCCGCCTCGGCCTCCCAAAGAGAGAATCTTCTAATGTAGAAGAAAACTCATACCAAATGGAAATACGAAGCAACACCAATGATTCTCAATTGGGGCAATTTTGCCTCCCAAGGTATGTTTAGTAATGTCTGAAATTATTTTTGGCTGTCATGAATGGGGAGGAGGGTGATTTGTTACACGTATCCTGTGTGTAGAGGGCAGGAATAGAGCTAAAAATACCACAATGAACAGCATAAAATCCCCTATATCAAAAAATAATTATTTATCCCATAGTGTGAATAGCGCCAAGGTTGTGAAGACATGATATATGCAAAGGGAAAAACAGCATGGGAAATGATAAGAATTTTTTTTCAAAAAATTTAAATGTCTTGAAAATATAATTGATTAGTTAAATTACAGTAAAAACAAATATTGTTAATTATTGTAGAGGGGGTATAGCATTTATAAAATAAAAAGTAAGAACACAATAGTGTAATGGTCAGAGGAGAAAAAAAGAAAGTATACTATTACTAGGAACTATCTATGGTATACATAAGGTGGTATAATATTTTAAGGTAGTCTGTGATAAGGTAAACATGTATATTCTAAACTCTAAAGTAACCACTAAAATAGAGAGTTATATCTAATAAGTAAAGAGAAAAAGAAAATAATAAAAATAATACATAGGAAGCAGAATTAAAGGGAAGATGGGGACAGACAGCAGACAGGACAAATAGAAAACAAATAGAAAGATGAAATATTCAAACTTTACCATGTCAGTATCACATGAAATATAAGTGGTTTAAATACCACAATTAAGGCCCAAACTGGAATTTCTTGTTTCAGCTCAGAGACTAATGGGAGCTAGGACAGTGGGAAGCCCCTGAGGGCCACAAACATGTGGGGAGTGGGATTGCCTCTGCTTGGTGGATTTTCTGTCCCAGAAGTTCCTCTAAGAACTCCATTAGGTCTTGGCCAGGCGCGGTGGCTGACGCCTGTAGTCCCAGCACTTTGGCAGGCCGAGGTGGGCGGATCATGATGTCAGGAGATGGAGACCATCCTGGCTAATACGGTGAAACCCCGTCTCTACTAAAAATACAAAAAATTAGCCAGGCGTGGTGGAGGGCGTGTAGTCCCAGCTACTCCGAGAGGCTGAGGCAGGAGAATGGCATGAACCCGGGAGGCGGAGCTTGCAGTGAGCCGAGATTGCTCCACTGCACTCCAGCCTGGGCGACAGAGCGAGACTCCGTGTCAAAAAAAAAAAGAAAAAAGAACTCCATTAGGTCTCATAGGGTACACTCCAGAGATTCCAGAAAAAGCTTCATGCTAGGTAAAGGAACAGTAGCCTCTAAATAAACATTAACCTCATGAATCCCCTAAGTAACAAATACAGATAAATCTACAGAGAAAAGGGCAACAAAAACTATAGCAATTGAGCGCTCACAGAAAACCCATGGAGCTAGACGGGGGTAACAGCATAAATAAAGCCCTACCACCAGGGGAGGGCCAGGAAAACACAGGAGGGAGGTTGGGAGTGCTAAGGATCAGCCAGATCAGTTAAGCAACAAAAATAAATAAAAGGGCATCCAAGTTTTTTTTTTTTTTTTTGAGACAGGGTCTCTCTCTGTTGCCCAGGCTGGAGTACAGAAGACCAATCTCAGCTCACTGTAACCTCTGCCTCCTGGGTTCAAGCGATTCTCCTGCCTCAGCCTCCTGGGTAGGTGGGACTACCGGTATGGACCACCACTCCCAGCTAATTTTGGCATTTTTAGTAGAGATGGGGTTTCACTATGTTTGGCCAGGCGGATCTGAAACTCCTGGCTTCAGGTGGTTTCACTATGTTTGGCCGTGCTGGTCTCGAACTCCTGACCTCGAGTAATCTTCCCTCCTCGGCCTCCCAAAGTGCTGAGATTACAGGCATGACCCACCATGCCTGGCAGGCATTCAAATATTATAGGAAGAAAATTGTCTGTTTGCTGATGACATAATCTTATACATAGAAAACCCTAAAGAGGCTAGCAAAAAAACTTTCAGAACTAATAAACAAATCTAGTAAAGTTGCAGGATATGAAATCAATTCGCAAAAATTAGTCGTGTTTCTGCACACTAACAACGAACGATCCAGGAGGAAAAATTAAGAAAACAATCCCATTCACAACAGCATCAAAAAATCAGACTTAGGAGTAAATTCAACCAGAATGTGACAGATTTGCATACAAGAAACTATAAAACATTAATAAAAGACATTGAAGGTAACACGAATAAATGAAAAGACCCCTTGTGTTCATGAATTGGAAGAATTAATGTTGCTAAAATATCAGGACACTATCCATAGCAATCTAGAGATTCAGAGCAATTGCTATCAAAATTCCAATGTGATTTTTCACTGAAATAGACAAAATAATCCCCAAATTCATAGGGAACCACAAAAGACCTTGAGCAGCCAGAGTAATCTTCAACAGCATGAACAAAGCTGGAGGCCTCACATTACCTGATTTCAAAATATATTACATCTGTAGTAATCAAAAGGGCATGGCATAGAAACAGACACATCAACCAAAGGAACAAGATAGCCTAGAAGGCCGAGAGCGGTGGCTCACGCCTGTAATCCCAGCACTTTGGTAGGCAGAGGCGGGTAGATCACGAGGTCAGGAGATCAGGACCATCCTGGCTAACACAGTGAAACCCCGTCTATACTAAAAATACAAAAAAAAAAAAAAAAAAAAAGGTAGCCTAGAAATAAACAAATGCATACATGGTCAACTGATTTTTGAAAAAGTTTCTAACACCACACATGGGAAAAGGAGAGTCTGTTCAATAAAGGGTGTTGAGAAAACCAGGTATCTAGATGCAGAAAACAAAATTGAACTCATTCCTCACACCTTTAACAAAAAAAAAATTGAAATGGATTAAACACTTAAACATGAGACCTGAATATGTAAAACTACTAGAAGAAAACATAGACGAATACCTCCATGACGTGGGTCTGGGAAAGGGTTTCTTGGACATGACCCCAAAAGCAGTCAACAAAAGCAAAAATATGCAAATGGGATTACATCACACTAAAAAGCTTCTGCACAGCAAAAGAAAAATTTAACAGAGTGAAGAGACAACCACTGGGTTGGTAGAAAACACAGGTGCCCCTCAACTTATCATGGATTTACATTTGGATAAACCTGTCGTAAATTGAAAATGAAAATTGGAAATGTTGTAAGAAATGCATTTAACACAACTGACCTACCTTAAACATGCTCAGAACACTTATATTATCTGAGCAAAATCATCTGGCAACACAGTCCACTGTGGAGCATTGTTGTTTTTTTTTTTAATCCTTGTGATCATGTGATAAATGAGAACAGCATCTCACTGCTACTGCCCAGCATAGTGAGAGTATTGTACCACATATTGCTAGCATGGGGAAAGACTGAAAGTTAAAAATTCAGGCCCGGCGCGGTGGCTGACACCTGTAATCCCAGCACTTTAGGAGGCCGAGGCAGGCGGATCACGAGGTCAGGAGATCGAGACCATCCTGGCTAACACGGTGAAACCCCGTCTCTACTAAATATACAAAAAATTAGCCAGATGTGGTGGTGGGCACCTGTAGTCCCAGCTACTGGGGAGGCTGAGGCAGGAGAATGACGTGAACCCAGGAGGCTGAGGTTGCAGTGAGCTGAGATAGCGCCACTGCACTCCAGCCTGGGGGACAGAGCAAGACTCCGTCTCAAAAAACAAACAAACAAAAAAAAAAACCTTAAAATTCAAAGAAAGATTTCTACAGAGTGTGTATTGCTTTCACACCACTGTAAAGTTGAAAAATCTGGACCATCACAAGACGGGACTGTCTGTATTTCCAAACCATACATTAATAAGGGGTTGATATCCAAAATATATAAGGAACTTAACTCAGTAGCAAGAAAACAAGTGGCTCAATTAAAAAATGAGCAAATGATCTGAATAGACATTTCTCAAAAGAAGACAAATGGCCGACAAATATAGGAAGAAATGCTCAACATCAGCAATCATCAGGAAAATGCAAATTCAAGCCACAATGACATATCACCACATATGTTAGAATGTTTTTCATAGAAAAGCCAAGTGATAACAAGTGTTGGCAATGATGTGGAGAAAAGGGAACCCTTGTACATTGTCGGTGGGAATGTAAATTAATGCAGACATACGGAAAACAGTATGGACATTCTACAAAAAGTTAAAAATAAAACTACCATGTTATGCAGCAATGCTACTACCGAGTATAAATCCAAAGAAAATGAAATCAATAGGTTTAAGAGGTATCTACACTGCCATGTATCAACTTAATTATCC
This sequence comes from Hylobates moloch, assembly GCF_009828535.3. Lineage (NCBI taxonomy): Eukaryota > Metazoa > Chordata > Mammalia > Primates > Hylobatidae > Hylobates > Hylobates moloch. The sequence continues at coordinate 84,714,485 of NW_026652289.1, read as the reverse complement.
ATCAACAGATGAATGGATAAAGAAAATGTGGTATATATACACAATGAAATATTATTTATCCTTTAAAATGAAGGAAATTCTGTCATTAGCAACAACATGGATGAACCTAGAGAACATAAAATAAGTGAAATATGCCAAACACAGAAAGACAAATACTATATTATCTCACTTATACAAGGAATCTTAAAAAGTTGAACTCAGGATCTCTTGAAACTGGGAGGTGGAGCTTGCAGTGAGCCAAGATTGCACCACTGCACTCCAGCCTGGGCAACAGAGCGAGACTCCAACTCAAAAAAAAAAAAACAAAACAAAAAATCCAGAGGGGTCAATTTCTATGTTTACCCAAAAAAACAATCTATGGGAGTATTGGGTTGGTTTCAAGTCTTCCCTTAACCAGACTAACAAGCATTAAGTAAAAGTAGTAGAGCGATAGAGCTAGGAGAACTGCAAGAGAAAAATTCTTACAAGGGAACAGTGCAAATGGAATACTCAATGCTGAGGAGGAAAATGCAAAACAAAGTAGGGAGTAGACATTGTGTAAAACCTTATGATAAATAAGCCTGTATTCTAAACACAAGGTACCACAAGAGAAATGGGGATTCTTCATTGTATTCTATACAGTGAGGGTATAGCAAGAACATAGGCACGGTCTGTACAGAGGATCAAAGATAAGAATTATAGTAGATTTCTTGTCAGAAACTACGCAGGAAAGAAGACAATGGAGTGCTATCTTTAAATGCTGAAAGTAAATGTACTGTCAATCCAGGATTCTTTTATTCCATTATTTTACATAGTAAGAAAATGCTTCAAAAATGAAGGTTAGAAAAGACATTCTCAAAACAAAAGCTGAAGAAATTGTTTAACAGAAGACCTATTATATAAGAAATAAGAAACATTCAATGGAGTTCTTAACGCTGAAGGAACATGATCAATGTCAAACATTTGAAGGTAGGCAAATAGGTAAGAGTTTTGGAAACAGAATAAATACAGGTAAATGAAACCTTTTTTTCTTATTTTTATATTCTGACACGTTATGTGTCCTGCATTTTAAAGCAAAAATAGTAATCACGTTTTATCTGTCATAGCATATATATAAATAATTTTATATATATAATATATTATATATATATTATCAAAAATTATATATATTTGTAAACATATGACAATAATAGCACAAAGTCAATCCAAAGTGATACTGGGAGGGAGAGATTGGAAATTTACTGTCATAAAGTCTTTATATGACATGTGAAGAGGTATAATATTATTTAAAAGTACACTCAGATTACATTTAAATGTATATTGTAAACCCCGGGACAACTAGTTTTGTTTCTTTTAATGGAAGTCAACTTCTGGTTTACAAGTGACACTGAAGTCATCATTCGTATTCTTACAAAAGGAGGAAAACTTAAAATCAATAACTTTTCTTAGACCCATCAGAGATTTGAGGTCGCAGGAGAAAGTGCCACCTGAAATCTGAAGAGACTGGTGAACACAGAGTCACAGCTGAGATCTCACACCTGGAGCAGAAGCCACTGGAGTCGTAATCTGGTAGGAATTCTTAAATGGTAATTTTGGTGAATTTCTGGACAGTGAATTTGGACTAGCATGAGAGTAAAAAGCTCCTGGGGGTCGGAGTCTTGAGGGGCCCTCCCTGACCTTTGTGGGTTTACCTTTATGAACCTCATTGTTACCTGGTGTAATGGCTACTTGACATAACTGAATTTCTATCCCACCCGAATGCTGCTTAAAAAGAATACCTGTTGGATACTATGCTTATTACCTGGGTAACTAAATAGTATGTACACCAAACCCCCACAACACGCAGTTTACCTATATAGTAATCCGGCATATGTGCCCCTAAACCGAAAATCAGAGTTACAAAAAGAAGAGGAAGACACATGCAGTACAAAGTTCTCTCTGTAACTAGACCAGCCAAAACTGGCTGGAACCAAGATAGCTGACGGAACGGCTTCAAAAAATCTCAGGTTTCATTATAATTTCATTTCTTTGTTAAATGACACTTCCACCAGTGCCTTGACAGTTGACCATCGCCATGAAAACAACTGCAAGAAGCCATAGAAGGCCAAAAAAGAAGGCGTCACTCTGGTTCCAAGTTCACTGCCCATTTCTGGAAAAGACATGACTATTTATCCTATCACTTTTAATGTCCAGTCCCTTTATTTATATCGACACCCTATATTTTAACCTCCTCAGCCCCGACTAGTAGAGAAGCTGATTTGTGACCCACATCCTTGCTTCTTCATTTCCTGGCCATGAATAGCTCTGCTTGATGCTCACTTTCGGTTCCTTATTGGCTCTGTGAGACCAAATGGGGACAGAGCCTATCTTTTCAGGCTACCAAGTTTATTGGTTAAAAAATGGCAACTGGCCAGGCGAAGTGGCTCATGCCTGTAATCCCAGCACTTTGGGAGGCTGAGGTGGGTGGATCACAAGCTCAGGAGATCAAGACCATTCTGGCTAACACGGTGAAACCCCGTCTCTACTAAAAATACAAAAAATTAGCTGGGCACAGTGGCGGGCATCTGTAGTCCCAGCTACTCGGGAGGCTGAGGCAGGAGAATGGTGTGAACCTGGGAGGCGGAGCTTGCAGTGAGCCGAGATTGCGCCACTGCACTCCAGCCTGGGCAATGAGCGAGACTCCGTCTCAAAAAAAAAAAAAAAAAAAGCAACTGTGGCAGGACTCTGGAATAGATAGTTCACTTCCCTGTTTGGGAAGCCTCCTTACCTCCTCAGAAACTCAGAAACTGGTGCCCAACAACATTGGCCAGCAAAGGACATGCATGCCCATTTTCTTTCCAGCTTGAGTTTCTCCCCTTTTGGGAAATGCCCCTTCCACCACTCCTCCTTGCCTTTGGTCAGTGGCAGCCACTGCCCTCCATTTAAAAGAGACAGAGAAGTTAACCTTTGGGCAATCCCTAACCATCTGGACTGCCCAATACCCAGACCCTCATAAAAGAAAGGGGGGCAGAATGACTGTCCCCAGGCAGGGCTCTCCAGTAACACGTAATGCTTATTGATAACCCTCACATAAGTTTTTTCTTTTTTGAGACGGAGTCTCACATTGTCACCCAGGCTAGAGTGTAGTGGCACCATCTCGGCTCACTGCAGCCTCCACCTTTCAGGTTCGAGCAATGCTCCTGCCTCAGCCACCTGAGTAGTCAGGACTACAGGCACATACCCCCACACCTGGCTAATTTTTTGTATTTTTAGTAGAGACAGTGTTTCCCCATGTTGGCCAGGCTGGTCTTGAACTCCTGACTTCAAGTGATCTGCCTGCCTCGGCCTCCCAAAGTGCTGGGATTACAGGTGTGAGCCACCACACCTGGCCGACCCACATAACTTTGAAGGTGTGTAACATCTTGAAACCAGACATCCTCTTTCCATATGAAGACAGTCACTTACCTCACGACTGCTTAGGGGTGATGGAGGAAGTGTACCCTAATAGATCAGACCATAAAAGTGAACCTGTTAAAAATTCTAAAGCCAAGATCTTCACTGATGGGCACAGCTATATGCTAGAGGGACAGTGGAGGGCAGGATATGCGATGGTCCTTCTCAGTGGGGTTGCGGAAGCTGGTGCTCATCCACCAAGATGCTATTTGCATCTGTGATAAACAAGCCCAGGTGGCAGTAATCCATTGCTACAGCCACCAGAAGGGCATTGTTGAGATAGTTAAAGAAAATAATAAAGCTGATCTCCTGTCAAATCATGTGGCTTTAGGGAAGGTCACTTTTCAAATGCCACTTTTTCCTTCCCCCCACACCAATCCTACTTTTTTACCCCGCTTTACTCTCGAAAGGAATGGGAAACGGCCTCCAAATGGGGATATACCAAAAGTCTTACCATCCAGGAGGGTTAATCAACCCTCATCGACAACTTTTCCCAGAAGCAGTTGCATTGCAGGCTGTTAAAAAGCCCATACAAATGCTCACTTTTGTCAGGAGGCCCTGTGTACCTGGCTTTTCCAGAGCATGACTGTCTCAAACTTCAGGGAGCTAATCAAAGAGGCGGTTGAGTCTTGCTCCACCTGCTATGTTAATAACCCTAACATCTACCCCGCGGGGGAGTGCAGAGGGGGCCATTCAGCTGGTCCAGTACCAAAGTAGATAACCAGGGAAAGATTGACAAATTGATTCCACAGTTATGTCCAGAGCCTTGGTACCTCCTGGTCCTCACTGATAGCTTTTCTGGATGGGTAGAACTTTTTGCCACCCTCACTGAGATGGCACGTGAGGTAGCAAAGGTGCTGTTAAAGGAAATTGTTCCCAGATTCAGGTTGCCTCAGTCAATCCAAGGTGATACCAGACCAGCATTCATATTTTCCATTACTGATGATACTTCTTGGGGCCTAGAAATAAAACAGTGCTCACATGTCCCCTGGAGACCACAGTCTTCCACTACAGCCTTTCAAGGCTAGCCAGACCCTTGAAAGAACTTTAGTTAAATTATGCCAGAAAACTCATCTCCCGTGAATTTCATTACTCTCCGTGGCACTGTTAAGAATAAGAATAGCTCCAAAAGGAAAGATCAAACGGAGCCCTTATAAGCTGATATATGGCCAATCGGTCCCAGTCTGGCTAGGTGACCAGGAGGTCCTCAGAGCTATGGGGAAAAAATATGGTATGCCACCCAAATTGGAGAAGTAATGAAGGCCCTTCAGGCCTATGGAAATCAATCATTACTTTCGCCATCTGACATAATCCTCCATCCCTTCCAACCCAGGGATTGGGTTTACTTAAAAACCTAGAGAGAAGGGGAACCGCAATCATTTAGAACCTAAATGGAAGGGCCCATATCTTGTGGTTCTCACAAAAAAATTCTGCCTTAAAATTACAGGGAGTTGGCCGGGCATGGTGGCTCATGCCTGTAATCCTAGCACTTTGGGAAGCCGAGGCAGGCAGATCACTTGAGCTTAAGAGTTCAAGACCAGCCTGGGTAACATGGTGAAACCCCCATCTCTACTAAAAATACAAAAATATTAGCCAGGCATGGTGGCGCACACCTGTAGTCCTAGCTACTTGGAAGGCTGAGTTGGGAGGATCCATTGAGCATAGGAGGCGGAGGCTGAAGTGAGCCGATATCGCACCACTGCACTCCAGGCAGGGCAACAAAATGAGACTCTGGTTCAAAAAAGAAAAACAAAAGTACAGGGAGTGACGCCTTGGGTACACCACACCTGGGTCAAGGCAGCCATGGACCCTAGGGAAAAAAGCCCCATGTACCCAGCTAAACCACTCTCAGATCTAAAATTCCTGTTGAAAAAGACAGACTTATCCCCAGCCAGATGAGCAACCTTAGGCCTACATGCATTTCCTGCCAGGACGTGGTCTACTAGCCTTGCTTATACATATTCTCATCTTACTCCATCAAGAACCTACCCCTTACTTAGGGATTTGCCTCCTCCTATCAGTCACTACCATATTTACCTTAAACCTCATCTCTGCACACCCGGGAACCACAGTGCAGTGGTGCATTTATCAATATGCCCTGTTCTTCCTACTGCTATGGGTTGAGATATGGGGAGAGTTATCAGAATAACAGAGTGAAAATGCCCTTGTTAAGATTATAGCTATTGTGCCTAAAGGTTCATTAACTGGAGATTTTCCATCTACACCCCTAGGCGCAATCTCCTTGGCCCATAGCTTGATCAACAGCCTGACCAATAACTGTGATCAATCATCTAACTTTAATCCATCTTGCCTGGACCCACCTGAAGTCCCATTAGTGATCTTCCTGGAACAAGACTGTTTATTCTCTTGGCCTTGGGTAAACCTCACTGGCAATGGAATCTGGGTCAGTCTCCCTTTAACCTGTCAAAAGGATGGCTATATTAAAGTACTCTATGATCAGGCCAAGTGTTTATACCAGTTTAACCCTTCTAGGGCCCTGTAGCTTCTACCCTTGATTTCTTGGCCCTGTCTCCTAAATTTCTGGACTTGTTTGTGTCTAAGCAAACTGAAGCCATAAAACTACAAGTGACAGTTACTCAGGGATATAAACATCAGGGCTTGCACCCAGGAGATAACCAGTCCTAGCTAAGACCAGCTAGGGAAAAAATTCACCCCTCTAATAGGCCCTATATCAACACCCAAATTCAGCTGGAAGAAGCGTAGAAGACAGACCTTGGCCTGTCAGCACCCTTCGAGAATGAGGAGTGAATATAAAGAAAAGGGAGATTTGTTACCCAGTGTAATGCCTACATGACGGCTGGATTTCTACCCCACCCTGACTGCTTATCTTTAAGAAATAGGATGTCTGCCTTAAAAAGTTCCCTTTGTAACCAGACCAGCTGAGACTGTCTAAAACCAAGATAGCTGACCGAATGACTTCAAAAAGACCTCAGGCTTCATTATAATCTCATTCCCATGCTAAATAACAATTCTCAGCAGTGCCATAACCATTGACAACCACCATGAAAACAACTGGAAGAAGCCATAAAAGGAGAGAAAGCAACGCAGCACTCCAGTTCTGAGAAGATCACTGCCCATTTCTGGAAAAGGCACTTTTAATGCTGAACCCCTTCATTATAGAAACCCTATATTTTAACCCCCTCTTCCCTACTAGCAGAGAAGTTGATTTATGAGCCACATTCCCACTTCTCCACTGCTTGGCCATCAAATAAAGCTTACTCTGCTTGACACTCACTTTCGGTGAGTGTACTGGCTCAGTGACACCCAACAAGGAAATGCTCTATCTTTTGGGGTTACTGAGTTTACTGGTAACATAAGAGTCTCATGGCAAAAAGCCAAGAAAATGTCCCTCATAGCTCCAGCAGATGGAGTGGAAAAGTAACTCTTTCTTGAGTTACTGAGAAATAACTGATAATTGTGTATTAAAGATTCTAATGGAAAAAGTAGTCTACTTGCAAGAGCAAATGATAATGTGAGCAGAAATATGGAAACTATAATATACATGTAAAAAATGCTAGCAATCAAAGCACTGTAATGGAACTGAAGTGTGCCTGTGATGGAATCATCTGTAGATGGAACATGGTTGAAGAAAGAATTACTGATCTTGAAGGCATGTCAATAGAAGCTACTCAAACTAAAATGCAAAAAGAACAATGGGAAAAACACAATAGAACATTTGAGAATTGGTGGACAAAGTTAAAAGCTGTAATATACACATAGTTGGAATACAAGAAAACAAAAAGACAATGGAGCAGAAGAAATATTTGAAATAATAGTTATCAAGAATTTACAAAATTAATGACAAACACCAAACCATGGATATTAGAATAAATACCAAAAAATTCACACTTAGGCATATCATATTAAAATTGAGAGAACCAAAGACAGAGAATATTCTGAAAGAAGAAAGAGAGGAAAAAGCATGCTACTTATAGAGGAACAAGGATCAGAATTACACGGGACTTTTCATCAGTAGTCACGCAAGCAAGTAGAAGAAGAGAGTAGAATGAAACATTTAAAATAGTGAATGAAGCTGGGAGTGGTGGCTCACACCTGTAATCCTAGTACTTTGGGAGGCAGACTAAACCTCGAGCTCTTCATCTCTAGAGTCTCAGAAGCAAAGAATGGATATACAACTGAAAAAGTATCTGAAAAATTCGTGTCATTATCCTTTCTAAATATGGAAAAATACACAAGTATATGAGTTCACAATGCTAAGAAAACCTCCAGAAGGAAAAATTCAAAGAAATCCATGGCCAGTTACATCACAATCCATTTATTTGAAAGCTAAAGGGCTCACGCCTGTGATCCCAGCACTTTGGGAGGCCGAGTTGGGTGGATTACTTGAGGTCAGGAGTTTGAGACCACCTGGCTAATGTGGTGAAACCCCGTCTGTACTGAAAATGCAAAAATTAGCTGGGCGTGGTGGCAGGCACCTGTAATCCCAGCTGTTTGGGAGGCTGAGGCAGGAGAATCACTTGAACCCGGGAGGCAGAGGTTGCAGTGAGCCGAGATCATGCCATTGCACTCCAGCCTGGGTGACAAGAGGGAAATTCAGTCTCACAAAAAAAAAAAAAAAAAAGAAGAAGGCGGGGCGCGATAGCTCACACCTGTAATCCCAGCACTTTGGGAGGCCAAAGAGGGCGGATCACGAGGTCAGGAGATCGAGAACATCCTGGCTAATACGGTGAAATCCCGTCTCTACTAAAAATACAAAAAATTAGCCAGGCATGGTGGCAGGCGCCTGTGGTCCCAGCTGCTCAGGAGGCTGAGGCAGGAGAATGGCATGAACCCAGGAGGCGGAGCTTGCAGTGAGTGGAGATCGCGCCACTGCATCCCAACCCTGGCGACAGAGCAAGACTCCATCCCGCCGACCAATAAAAAAAGGAAAAGGAAAGAAAAGAAAAAGAAAACTACAGATGTAGAAAAAGGTCTTGAAAATACCGTGGATTTCTATGCGAAACCATGGAGATCAGAAGGAAGGGGAATGCCGTGAAAATATCTTTCAGAAATAAAGGTGAAAGAAATACATTCCCACTTAAAAGACGTGATAAAGGAAGTTCCACTGACAGAGTGGAAGGAAGATAAAAACAGAAGGAAATGTGCAACATCACCAATTAGACAAGAGTAGTATAAAGATTTAAGGAATACACACACACACACACTCACACACACACACACACACACACACACACGAACCAATCTAAAAGAGCTGCCAAGGGCCAAAGCTGAAGTAATTGAAACAACAAAATAAATTTCACATGGGTTAATTTATAACCCAAAAGATAAAATAAGTATCCATGAGTCCATACTGATATAAATATATGCTTGAATAAATTAACAAATGAGGAGAAAAAGACAAATCTTATGCATAAAAGAATTTTATTTAATAAATGTAGAAAAATATATGACAACAGAAAACCACCACTAAAATACCACAGTAAAAAATGCTGCAGGTGAGACTCATAATACATGATAAAATTCCTCGGTGAGACTTTAAAAAGAAATAGAATAGCATGTTATTCACATGGCCTCAAATAATTTTCCCTAAAAAATTCATCAGTTAATGTGGTTATTGTAACTTATGTCCATACATACTTTCATATCATTCCCTCCAATAAGTGAAACTTAGTTCCTGGTCATTGAGTGTGGTCTGGAGTTAGTGGTTTCCTTCTACCAAATGGAAAGAGAAAATAGTAACTTTACAGTCAAGAATCCAGCAGACATCATCCTATGTGATTCAGCTTAATATTAGCAATATCAACTTTATCAAGTTGATAACACATACATTCTAATACGATGTGGTGAGAAGGACACCTGACTTCCATGTTATTCTTCCCCAAAATCCATGGCCAAAGCATAATCATGAGAAAACATCAGATGAATATAAGTGGGTAGATATTCTTCAAAATGCCTCTCTGGGACCCTTCAAATGTGCCACAGTCACAAAGGAGAAGTGCAGACTGAGAAACTGTCACAGATGGGGGCTAAGAAGAAATGGTGATTGACGCAGTGTGGTATCCTTGATTAGACTCCGGAATGAAAAAAGACATTAGCAAAAGAACACAAAGTGGATGAAATATGTATACAGTTTTTAGTTTTGTTATTAGTATTGCACCAATATTAAGTTCTTAGTTTGGATAAATGTGGCATGATTATGTAAGATGCTAGCCTTCGGGGAAACGTGGTGAAGGGTGTACTCAAATTCACTGTACTGTCGTTTTGACTCTTCTGTAAGTATAAAATTATTTCAAAATAAAAAAATTAAAATTGTAAACATTGCCAGGTTGGATATAAAAAGCAAGACTCAACCATATGTTACTTACAAACATAATACTTTTTTTTTTGTGAGACTGAATTTTACTCTGTCTCCCAGGCTGGAGTGCAGTGGTGCAATTTCAGCTCACTGCAACCTCTGCCTCCTGGGTTCAAGCGATTCTTGTGCCTCAGCCTCCCAAGTAACTGAAATTACAGGCATGATCCACCATGTCCAGCTAATTTTTGTATTTTTAGTAAAGACAGGGTTTCAATATGTTGGCCAGGCTGGTCTCAAACTCCTGACCTCAAGCGATCAGCCTACCTCGGCCTCCCAAAGTGCTGGGATTACAGGCCTGAGCCACCACAACTGGCCCAAACATAATACTTTAAATATAATGACATAAATAAGTTAAAAGGAAAGGATGGAAAATATAGATTCCATGCTAGTACTAAATAAAACAAAACTGTGGTGTCTATTTCAATATTGGACAAAGTCGATTTCAGAGGAAAGAAAACTTCCAGAAGATAATTTTACAAATACAAACATAAATACAAATATAAATATACTATTTATCAAGAAAACAAATTAACCCAAAATGAGAATCTGCAAGATGACATGCATAAAACTATACTTATAATTGACAATTTCAATATTTTTCTCTGAATAATTGACAGAAAAAGCAGACACACAAGTATCCAAAGTACAAAAAGCGTTGAATAACATTATAAACCAAATTGACCTACCTGACATTTATATAACACGTCATCAAATAACACCAACATTTCTATTATTTCCCAAAACACATTTAACATGTGCAAGGGCTCTTGTTCTGGACAATTAAAAAAAAAAAACAGGATTCAAGAAGTACAAAGTATGGTTATTCTCTGACCACACAAGGGAATTAAATTAAGAATTCACAATATTCCCAACTCTTTTTAAAAGTAAATTCCACACTTCTAAATAACCCATGGGCCACACCAAACAAATATGAATGGGGAAAAATCAAAATGTGTGGGATATTGTTCCAGAAGTCTTTGGGAGGAATATTATAGAACTAAGTGCCTATATTATGAATAAGAAAGGTCTCTTCAGAGATTCAACTTCTTCCTAGTTTAGTCTTGGGAGGGTGTATGTGTCGAGGAATTTATCCATTTCTTCTAGATTTTATAGTTTACTTGCATAGAGGTGTTTGTAGTATTCTCTGACGGTAGTTTGTATTTCTGTGGGATCGGTGGTGATATCCCCTTTTATCATTTTTTTATTGGGTCTATTTGATTCTTCTCTCTTTTCTGCTTTATTAGTCTTGCTAGCGGTCTATCAATTTTGTTGATCTTTTCAAAAAACCAGCTCTTGGATTCATTAATTTTTTGAAGGGTTTTTTGTGTCTCTTTTTCCTTCAGTTCTGCTCTGATTTTAGTTATTTCTTGCCTTCTGCTAGCTTTTGAATGTGTTTGCTCTTGCTTTTCTAGTTCTTTTAATTGTGATGTTAGGGTGTCAATTTTGGATCTTTCCTGCTTTCTCTTGTGGGCATTTAGTGCTATAAATTTCCCTGTACACACTGCTTTAAATGTCTCCCAGAAATTCTGGTATGTTGTGTCTTTGTTCTCGTTGGTTTCAAAGAACATCTTTATTTCTGCCTTCATTTCGTTATGTACCCAGTAGTCATTCAGGAGCAGGTTGTTCAGTTTCCATGTAGTTGAGCAGTTTTGAGTGAATCTCTTAATCCTGAGATCTAGTTTGATTGCACTGTGGTCTGAGAGACAGTTTGTTATAATTTCTGTTCTTTTACATTTGCTGAGGAGAGCTTTACTTCCAACTATGTGGTCAATTTTGGAATAGGTGTGGTGTGGTGCTGAAAAAAGTGTATATTCTGTTGATTTGGGGTGGAGAGTTCTGTAGATGTCTATTAGGTCCGCTTGGTGCAGAGCTGAGTTCAATTCCTGGATATCCTTGTTAACTTTCTGTCTTGTTGATCTGTCTAATGTTGACAGTGGTGTGTTAATGTCTCCCATTACTATTGTGTGGGAGTCTAAGTCTCATGTAGGTCACTCAGGACTTGCTTTATGAATCTGGGTGCTCCTGTATTGGATGCATATATATTTAGGATAGTTAGCTCTTCTTGTTGAATTGATCCCTTTACCATTATGTAATGACCTTCTTTGTCTCTTTTGATCTTTGTTGGTTTAAAGTCTGTTTTATCAGAGACTAGGATTGCAACCCCTGCCTTTTTTTTGTTTTCCATTTGCTTGGTAGATCTTCCTCCATCCTTTTATTTTGAGCCTATGTGTGTGTCTGCACGTGAGATGGGTTTCCTGAATACAGCACACTGATGGATCTTGACTCTTTATCCAATTTGCCAGTCTGTGTCTTTTAATTGGAGCATTTAGTACATTTACATTTAAAGTTAATACTGTTATGTGTGAATTTGATCCCGTCATTATCATGTTAGCTGGTTATTTTGCTCATTAGTTGATGCAGTTTCTTCCTAGCCTTGATGGTCTTTACAATTTGGCATATTTTGCAGTGGCTAGTACCGGTTGTTCCTTTCCATGTTTAGTGCTTCCTTCAGGAGCTCTTTTAGGGCAGGCTTGATGGTGAGAAAATCTCTCAGCATTTGCTTGTCTGTAAAGGATTTTATTTCTCCTTCACTTGTGAAGCTTAGTTTGGCTGGATATGAAATTCTGGGTTGAAAATTCTTTTCTTTAAGTATGTTGAATATTGGCCCCCATGCTCTTCTGGCTTGTAGAGTTTCTGCCAAGAGATCTGCTGTTAGTCTGATGGGCTTCCCTTTGTGGGTAACCCGACCTTTCTCTCTGGCTGCCCTTAACATTTTTTCCCTCATTTCAACTTTGGTGAATCTGACAATTATGTGTCTTGGAGTTGCTCTTCTTGAGGAGTATCTTTGTGGCGTTCTCTGTATTTCCTGAATCTAAATGTTGGTCTGCCTTGCTAGATTGGGAAAGTTCTCCTGGATAATATCCTGCAGGGTGTTTTCCAACTTGGTTCCATTCTCCCTGTCACTTTCAGGTACACCAATCAGACATAGATTTAGTCTTTTCACATAGTCCCGTATTTCTTGGAGGCTTTGTTCGTTTCCTTTTATTCTTTTTTCTCTAAACTTCTCTTCTCGCTTCATTTCATTCATTTCATCTTCCATCACTGATACCTTTTCTTCCAGTTGATCGCATCAGCTCCTGAGGCTTCTGCGATCTTCATGTACTTCTCGAGCCTTGGCTTTCAGCTCCATCAGCTCCTTTAAGCACTTCTCTGTATTGGTTATTCTAGTTATACATTTGTCTAATTTTTTTTCAAAGTTTTTAACTTCTTTGCCATTGGTTTGAACTTTGTCCTGCAGCTCAGAATAGTTTGATCGTCTGAAGCCTTCTTCTCTCAACTCGTCAAAGTCATTCTCCATCCAGCTTTGTTCTGTCGCTGGTGAGGAACTGTGTTCCTTTGGAGGAGGAGAGGCTCTCTGCTTTTTAGAGTTTCCAGTTTTTCTGCTCTGTTTTTTCTCCATCTTTGTGGTTTTATCTACTTTTGGTCTTTGATGATGGTGATGTACGGATGGGTTTTTGGTGTGGATGTCCTTTCTGTTTTTTAGTTTTCCTTCTAACAGACAGGACCCTCAGCTGCAGGTCTGTCGGACTTTGGTAGAGGTCCACTCCAGACTCTGTTTGCCTGGGAATCTCTGAATAGATCAATAACAGGCTCTGAAGTTGTGGCAATAATCAATAGCTTACCAACCAAAAAGAGTCCAGGACCAGATGGATTCACAGCTGAATTCTACCAGAGGTACAAGGAGGAACTGGTACCATTCCTTCTGAAACGATTCCAATCAACAGAAAAAGAGGGAATCCTCCCTAACTCATTTTATGAGGCCAGCATCATCCTGATACCAAAGCCGGGCAGAGACACAACCAAAAAAGAGAAATTTAGACCAATGTCCTTGATGAACATTGATGCAAAAATTCTGAATAAAATACTGGAAAACCAAATCCAGCAGCACATCAAAAAGCTTATCCACCATGATCAAGTTGGCTTCATCCCTGGGATGCAAGGCTGGTTCAACATACGCAAATCAATAAATGTAATCCAGCATATAAACAGAACCAAAGACAAAAACCACATGATTATCTCAATAGATGCAGAAAAGGCCTTTGACAAAATTCAACAACCCTTCATTCTAAAAACTCTCAATAAATTAGGTATTGATGGGACGTATTCAAAATAGTAAGAGCTATCTATGACAAACCCACAGCCAATATCATACTGAATGGGCAGAAACTGGAAGCATTCCCTTTGAAAACTGGCACAAGACAGGGATGTCCTCTCTCACCACCCCTATTCAACATAGTGTTGGAAGTTCTGGCCAGGGCAATGAGGCAGGAGAAGGAAATAAAGGGTATTCAATTAGGAAAAGAGGAAGTCAGATTGTCCCTGTTTGCAGATAACATGATTGTATATCTAGAAAACGCCATTGTCTCAGTCCAAAATCTCCTTAAGCTGATAAGCAACTTCAGCAAAGTCTCAGGATACAAAATCAATGTACAAAAATCACAAGCATTCTTATACGCCAATAACAGATAAACAGAGAGCCAAATCATGAGTGAACTACCATTCACAATTGCTTCAAAGAGAATACAATACCTAGGAATCCAACTTACAAGGGACGTGAAGGGCCTCTTCAAGGAGAACTACAAACCACTGCTCAATGAAATAAAAAAGGATACAAACAAATGGAAGAACATTCCATGCTCATGGGTTGGAAGAATCAATATCGTGAAAATGGCCATACTGCCCAAGGTAATTTATAGATTCAATGCCATCCCCATCAAGCTACCAATGACTTTCTTCACAGAATTGGAAAAAACTACTTTAAAGTTTATATGGAGCCAAAAAAGAGCCCGCATCACCAAGTATATCCTAAGCCAAAAGAACAAAGCTGGAGGCATCACACTACCTGACTTCAAACTATACTACAAGGCTACAGTAACCAAAACAGCATGGTACTGGTACCAAAACAGAGATATAGATCAATGGAACAGAACACAGCCCTCAGAAATAACACCACATAACTACAACTATCTGATCTTTGACAAACCTGACAAAAACAAGCAATGGGGAAAGGATTCCCTATTTAATAAATGGTGCTGGGAAAACTGGCTAGCCATAGATAGAAAGCTGAAACTGGATCCCTTCCTTACACCTTACACGAAAGTTAATTCAAGATGGATTAAAGACTTACCTGTTAGACCTAAAACCATAAAAACCCTAGAAGAAAACCTAGGCATTACCATTCAGGACATAGGCATGGGCAAGGACTTCATGTCTAAAACACCAAAAGCAATGGCAACAAAAGCCAAAATTGACAAGTGGGGTCTAATTAAACTGAACAGCTTCTGCACAGCAAAAGAAACTACCATCAGAGTGAACAGGCAACCTACAAAATGGGAGAAAATTTTCGCAACATACTCATCTGACAAAGGGCTAATACATACCCATCTGACAAAGGGCTAATATCCAGAATCTACAATGTACTCAAACAAATTTACAAGAAAAACACAAACAACCCCATCAAAAAGTGGGTGAAGGACATGAACAGACACTTCTCAATAAGAAGACATTTATGCAGCCAAAAAACACATGAAAAAATGCTCATCATCACTGGCCATTAGAGAAATGCAAATCAAAACCACAATGAAATACCATTCACACCAGTTAGAATGCCCATCATTAAAAAGTCAGGAAACAACAGGTGCTGGAGAGGATGTGGAGAAATAGGAACACTTTTACACTGTTGGTGGGACTGTAAAGTAGTTCAACCATTGTGGAAGTCAGTGTGACAATTCCTCAGGGATCTAGAACTAGAAATACCATTTGACCCAGCCATCCCGTTACTGGGTATATACCCAAAGGACTATAAATCACGCTGCTATAAAGACACATGCACACGTATGTTTATGGCGGCACTATTCACAATAGTGAAGACTTGGAACCCACCCAAATGTCCAACAACGATAGACTGGATTAATAAAATGTGGCACATATACACCATGGAATACTATGCAGCCATAAAAAATGATGAGCTCATGTCCTTTTTAGGGACATGGATGAAACTGGAAATCATCATTCTCAGTAAACTATCGCAAGGACAAAAAACCAAACACCATATGTTCTCACTCATAGGTGGGAATTGAACAATGAGAACACATGGACACAGGAAGGGGAACATCACACTCCAGGGCCTGTTGTGAGGTGGGCGGAGTGGGGAGGGACAGCATTAGGAGATATACCTAATGCTAAATGACGAGTTAATGGGTGCAGCACACCAACATGGCACATGGATACATATGTAACAAACTTGCACATTGTGCACATGTACCCTAAAACTTAAAGCATAATAATAATAAAAAGAAGAAAGGTCTCAAATCAATGACCTTAGCTTCCTGCCTAGGAATACAAAAAAGGAATAGCAAATTATACACTTAGAAAGTAGAAAAAATGAAATAATAAATGTCATGAAGAACACTGAAAAACAATAGAGAGTATCAATGAAACAACAATAAAAAGAAAAACCTGGTTTCTTGAAAAATTAAGAAAATTGGTAATTTTCTAGTCAAACTGCTCAGGATAAAATCAGGGAAGGATCAAATAATATTACCAATATCAATAATGAGTAAGGCAGCAGCACTAAAGTTTAAAAATTATTAACCGGATCATAATGAAATATAATAAATAAACTTCACAATCAAGAGATGGACAAAGTCCTAGGGTGACAAAAACTAGTAAACCTTATTCAGTATATATATATACATTAAATAAGAAGAATTTTTAGTTAAAATAATTCCGACTAAGGAAACTGTTAGAAATCAATAAGAGACAGATACCTGTAAGGTTTTTGTAACATTTAAAAATTCATTAATGTAACCCACTTTAGTAACAAAGCAAGAAAGAAAAAAAAATCATCCCAGTAGGGCAGAAAAGCACAATACTTAATGGTGAAAGCTTGCGTCATTTCTCATAATATAATAGTGGTGAAATAATAATTTTTTCAACAGGATGGACTTGATTCATAACTAATATTTTATATAAAATGTTATCAAAAATACATAATTATGAATGTACTATGTGCATTGTAATTGTACCCAAATATTCAAGCTAAAACTACAAAATCTCTTGAGGAAAACATAGGAGATATTCTTTGAGACTTTGGGCTAGCAAAATATTTTTTATCTATGGCATCAAAAGGCAAAATACATTAATGGACACATTGTTAAATTGAATTTTATCAAAATAGAAACATTCTGCTGTCAAAATATACTGTTAAGGGAATGAAAAGGACACAAATTGGAATAAAATATTTGCGAAGCACATTTCACCAAAGATTATATGTTCATCATGAGAAGCACATGAAGTGTTGTTCAATATCATCAGCCATAAGGTGAATACAATTAAACTTCGAATGAAATGCCACTACTATCCTATTAAAATGACTAAAATTAAGAAAATTGACTGTATCCACTGTTTGTAAGAATGTGGAGGAAGTAGAACTCTCATTCATTTCTGTTGGATTTAAAATTTTACAATAACTTTGAGAAAAAAAATTTTTTTAGTTTCTTTAAGAGTTAAAAATTCACCCACCATATGATCCAGCCATTTGATTTCTAGTAAGAGAAATAAAGGCATTTTTCCATACAGAGTATTTTACATGAATGTTCTTAGCAATTTTATTTGTAATAGCTCCAAAGTGGAAACAATCAAAAAGTTATCAATAGAAAAATGGCAAACAAACTGTGGTGTATTTCTACAATGAAATACTGCTCAGCAATAAAATGAATAACTCTTGGTATATGCTATGACATGAAAGAGTCTTAAAATAACTATGCTGAGTTAAAGAAGACAGGTAAAAAAGATTAAGCACTGTAGGATTTCATTATATAAAATTCTAGAAAATGCACACTACTCAATTGTGGCAGAGAGCAGATCGCTGGTTACTGAAAAAGTAGGAGAGAGTGGGTGGGGGAGAAATTACAGAGGGGCATGAGGAAGCATGTGGGGGTGGCGAACATGTTCATTATCTTGATGGGGGTAATGGTTGCATGGATTTATATGTCAAAAGTTGTCAAATTATACACATTAAATATGTGCAGTTTATCATATATCAATTACACCTCAATAGAACTGTTAAAAATAGGCTCTGGAGTTTCACCTGTGGGAAGTGTCAGTGGTGGAAAAAAGTAAGACACAGGAAAGTCAAGGTTTTCAGCAGTATATATTAAACAGTATCTATGCCTGTTTATCTCTGCCCTGTAATGAATGAGCAGTTTTCCAATGCCCCTAAGGGAGATGTGTGGTTCTAGACCCTTGTGTTCTATGAATAGTAAAGTCTCTCCTCTGTTGGGAACAGGCCCCCAAATCTGGCCATAAACTGGCCCCAAAACTGGCCATAAACAAAATCTCTGCAGCACTCTGACATGTTCGTGATGGCCATGATGCCCACGCTGAAGGTTGTGGGTTTACCAGAATGAGGGCAAGGAACACCTGGCCCACCCAGGGTGAAAAACCGCTTAAAGGCATTCCTAAGCCACAAACAATAGCATGAGTGATCTGCACCTTAAGGACATGTTCCTGCTTCACATAACTATCCAGAGCCCATCCTTTGTTTCCCTTAAGGAATACTTTTAGTTAATCTATACTCTACAGAAACAATGCTTATCACTGGCTTGCTGTCAATATATATGTGGGTCAAACTCTGCTTGGGGCTCTCAGCTCTGAAGGCTGTCAGCCCCCTGATTTCCCACTCTGCACTCTATATTTCTCTGTGTGTTTGTCTTTAATTCCTCTAGTGCCACTGGGTTAGGGTCTCCATGACCAAGCTGATCTTGTCAAGGGGTGCCCATACCTGGGGCTCGAACCCAGGTCGAAGGGTTGCTGGAGCGATGGTTGGAGAAGGTGGAGCTAAGCTGGAGGACACCCGAGTACTCTTAAGCAATCCCCATGGTGAGTAAGAAGGGGAGCTTGGAAGCATCAGGGTAACAATGGGACAAGTGTGGGATCTGGTTCATTCCACCTTGGAACCTTTTCACACTGATGATGAGGAGGAAGGAAAGTATAATGAAGTAAAAGAAGAGGTCACAGAGAAGGTTTGTTTGCCAGCTAAAGCTAAAGCGGCAAAGGAGGAAGAGATTCATCCCTATCCTTCTGCACCCCCTCATTATTTTGAAGGAAAAGAGTGGCCTGACCCTCCAGATCTTTCTTTTCCGGAGGACACTGGGTGAAAAGTGCCCCAGTGACTGTTTGAGCAGCGCCTCAAGTGACCGCTCTGAGTTCTATTCAGGCAGGAATCCAGCAAGCTAGATGTGAGGGTGATATAGAGGCTTGGCAGTTCCCTGTTGGGATACACCCCCCAGATCAACAGGGAAATATTATGGCTACATTTAAGCCTTTTCCTTTTAAAATACTTAAAGAATTTAAGCAAGCCCTTAATCAATATGGACTATGTTCTCCTTTTGTAATGGGACTGTTAAAGAATGTTACTGTCTCCAGTCAGATGTTGCCAGCGGGGGCAATAGGATTACTTCTAGGTATATATAGTTTAAATTTATTTATTTACCTATTTTTGAGAGGGAGTCTCGCTCTGTCACCCAGGCTGGAGTGCAGTGGCGCGATCTCGGCTCACTGCAAGCTCCGCCTTCTGGGTTCACACCATTCTCCTGCCTCAGCCTCCCCAGCAGCTGAGACTACAGGCACCCGACACCACGCCTGGCTAAGTTTTTGTATTTTTAGTAGAGACGGGGTTTCACCATGTTAGCCAGGATGGTCTCGATCTCCTGACCTTGTGATCCACCCATCTCGGCCTCCCAAAGTGCTGGGATTACAGGCGTGAGCCACAGTGCCTGGCCATCAAGTTTAAATGTAAAAGGAGTGCAAATACATACAGGAGTCATTGATTCAGATTACAATGAGGAAATTGAAATTGTTATATCTAATTCTGTTCTCTGGAAAGCAGAGCCAGGAGAGCGCATAGCACAGCTCCTCATTGTGCCGTATGTGGAAATGGGGAAAAGTGAATTACACGAACAGGAGGATTTGGAAGCACAAATCAACAAGGCAAAGCAGCTTATTGGGTGAATCAAATTACTGATAAATGTCCTACCCGTGAAATAACTATTCAGGGAAAGAAATTTAAATGTTTGGTACATACAGGAGCGGACATTTCAATCGTTTCTCTACAGCACTGGCCATCCGCATGGCCAATTCAACCCACTCAATTTAACAGAGTTGGAGTTGGTACAGCCCCTGAAGTATATCAGAGTGGTTATATTTTGCATTGTGAAGGGCCCAATGGACAACCTGGGACTATTCAACCAATTGTAACTTCTGTACCTATAAATTTATGGGGGAGAGATTTATTACAACAATGGGGAACACAAGTTCTAATTCCAGAACAATTATATAGCCCTGAAAGTCAACATATGATGCATGAAATGGGGTGTGTCCCTGGTATGGGACTAGGAAAATATTTGCAAGGTTTGAAGGAACCACTTCAAGTGGAAAGACAAAGTTCCCGCCAAGGTTTAGGATACCATTTTTGATGGCGGCCATTGTTAAGCCTCCAGAACCTATACCTTTAAAATGGTTAACAGATAAGCCAATTTGGATAGAATAATGGCTGCTAAGTAAAGAGAAACGGGAGGCCTTAGAGGACTTAGTTACTGAACAATTAGAAAATGGACACATAGCTCCAACATTTTCCCCTTGGAATTCTCCAGTTTTTGTAATTAAGAAAAAATCAGGTAAATGCAGAATGTTAACTGAGTTAAGGGCTGTTAATTCAGTTATGCAACCTATGGGGACATTGCAGCCAGGATTGCCTTCTCCTGCTATGATTCCGAAAAAATGGGCTTTAATAGTCATAGATTTAAAAGACTGTTTCTTTACTATCCCCTTGGTTGAGCAAGACTGTGAACAGTTTGCATTTACAATTCCTGGAGTAAACAACCTGCAGCCTGCTAAGCGTATTCATTGGAAAGTATTGCCACAAGGCATGTTAAACAGTCCAACAATTTGCCAGATGTATGTAGGGCAAGCAATTGAACCTACTCATAAAAAATTTTCACAGTGTTACATTATTCAGTATATGGATGATATACTTTGTGCTGCCCCCACTTGAGAAATATTACTCCAATGTTATGATCACTTGCAAAATTTGATTTCTCATGCTGGTTTAATTATAGCTCCTGACAAAATTCAGACTACTACTCCTTACTCCTACTTGGGGACCTTAGTAAATGACACTACCATTGTGCTACAGAAAGTAACCATACATAGGGATCAATTGAAAACATTAAATAACTTTCAAAAATTACTAGGGGACATTAATTGGATACAACCTGCTCTAGGCATTCCTACCTATGCCATGAGTAATCTATTTTCTATCCTTAGAGGAGATCCTAGTCTCACTAGCCCTCAACAGTTAACAAAGGAGGCTGAGGCAGAGTTACAGCTGATTGAAAAGCAAGTCCATAAGGCTCAAATAAATAGAACAGATCCAGAGAAGACTCTAGATTTGCTAATTTTTTCAACTCATCATTCACCTACTGGTGTTATTGTCCAAAAGCAGGACTTAGTAGAATGGCTTTTTCTTCCACATGCTAATTCACAGACTGTAACTCCTTATTTGGATCAAATCACTACTATGATAGGAAATGGGAGAATTCAGATTGTTAAATTACATGGATATGATCCTGGAGAAATTATTATCCCTCTCATGAAGACACAAATACAGCAAGCTTTTATAAATACTCTTACTTGGCAAACCCATTTAGCTGACTTTGTGGGTATTCTAGATAATCATTTTCCTAAAATGAAACTGTTTCAATTTTTGAAATTAACTAATTGGATTCTCCCTAAAATAACTAAATTTAAACCAATTGAAGGTGCTGAAAATGTTTTTACAGATGGGTCTAGTAATGGTAAAACTTCTTATTCTGGCTCACAAGGTAAAGTTTTTCAGACACCCTATACTTCAGCTCAAAAAGCAGAGCCTGTAGCTATAATTGAGGTATTGACTGCTTTTAATATACCTATTAGTGTGTTTCTGATTCTTCATATGTGGTTCATTCCATACAATTAATTGAAAATGCTCAGTTACGATTTCATACAGATGAACAACTGATGACTTTATTTACCCAATTGCAAACAGCAGTCAGGAGTAAAATACAGCCTTTTTACATCACTCACATTACGGCTCATACACCTCTTCCAGGACCTTTAACTGAAGGGAATCAAATGGCTGATCGCCTAGTTGCTACTGCAATATCTAATGCCAGACAATTTTACAATTTAACCCATGTTAATGCCTCTGGTCTCAAACGCAGATACAGCATTACCTGGAAAGAAGCTAAAGCTATTATCCAGCAATGCCCAATTTGCCAAATGGTGCATTCCTCATCTTTCACAGGAGGAGTTAATCCTGGAGGATTGGAACCTAATTCTCTTTGGCAAATGGATGTCACACATGTTCCCTCATTTGGGAGACTAGCTTATGTACATGTATGGGTGGACACCTTTTCTCACTTTGTCTGGGCTACATGCCAATCAGGAGAGTCTTCTGCCTGTGTTAAACATCATTTTTTGCAGTGTTTTGTGGTGATGGTCATTCCAGTTTCTGTTAAAACAGATAATGCCCCAGGCTATACTAGCAAAGCTCTAGCTACATTTTTCTCTATATGGAATACTAAACACATAACTGGTATCCCATATAATTCTGAAGGACAAGCCGTAGTGGAACAAATGAATCTCTCCCTGAAATAGCAGTTGCAAAAGCAAAGTGGGGGGAAAGAGGGACTGTGGGACGCCCCGTATATTCAGTTGAATCTAGTATTATTGACTTTAAATTTTTTGAGCCTGCCTAAAGGCCAGATGCTATCAGCAGCTGAACAACATCTACAGAATCCAGCTGCAAAGACAGAAGCAGAACAACTGGTTTGGTGGAGAGACCCGATAACAAAAAGTTGGGAAATAGGTAAAATAATAACTTGGGGTAGAAGTTATGCTTGTGTTTCTCCAGGCCAAAACCAGCAGCCGATTTGGATACCATCAAAACACCTGAAACCTTATCATGAACCAGATGCTGAGGAGGAGATTCCAGGAGGATTCTGAGGACCCCCTGGTTGCAGCCATGTCGAGGCTGATGCTGAGGAGGACCCCAACTGTCATGAGCAACATCCATCAAACACAGCCACCTATCTGGGGACAGATCAAGAAGCTGTCACAGATGGTGGAAGAAAACCTGAGGAAAGCGGGACAACCAGTCACAATGAGTAACTTAATGGTAGCTATGATAGCAGTGATCACCACTGCCATGAGTATTCCTTCAACAAGGGCTGACATAGAGAACAATTATACTTCTTGGGCATATTTACCAATCTTGGCTGGCAATAATGTCCAGATGTAATCACTCTATGACACAGTTACACATGCTTTCTGATCTCAGTATTTACCGTAATAAATCTGCTCCTATAATTGAGGCATACCACCCTCAAAAACCTATTTGTAAACAGAATTGGACCTGTCCAGAAATAATGAACGTGCTTGTTTGGGAAGATTTCATTGCAGAACAGGCAGAGGTGCTGGCAACGATTCCTATGAAATCATTATTGATTGGTTCCCTAAGGGGATGTTTAGCTTGAATTGCACCTCTCAGTCTGTGTGCCATGACCACACTATGTTCAGCTGGTCTAAACAACATGGTCAGATGGTAGAAATGGTAAGAAATATGGCAAGAGTTCCTATCATCTGGAAACATGGCAGTATAGTGGCACCTCAACTTCAAATGATATGGCCCGCTGTAGGAGCTAAACATAAGGATTTGTGGAAACTATTAATGGCACTTAATAAGATCAAAATTTGGGAAAGAATAAAAAATCATCTAGAAGGACACTTTACAAACTTGTCTTTAGATACTGCAAAATTAAAAGAACAAATATTTAAAGCATCCCAGGCACACCTGACCATAATGCCAGGAACTGGAGTGCTTGAAGGAGCTGCAGATGGATTAGCAGCTAGTAACCCATTAAAATGGATAAAAACACTTGGAGGCTCTGTGATTTCAATGATGATTGTGCTTTTAATCCGTGTTGTTTATCTTTGCATAGTCTGCAGATGTGGATCCCGACTCCTGCGAGAAGTAGCTCACTGTGATAAGGCCGCCTTTGCTTTTATCATGTTGCAAAAGCAAAAAGGGGGAACATGTTGGGAATGGGCCCCCAAATCTGGCCATAAATTGGCCCCAAAACTGGCCATAAACAAAATCTCTGCAGCACTGTGGCATGCTCCTGATGGCTATGATGCCTATGCTGAAGGTTGTGGGCTTACCAGAATAAGGGCAAGGAACACCTGGCCCACCCAGGGTGGAAAACCACTTACGGCATTCCTAAACCACAAACAATAGCATGAGCAATCTGTGCCTTAAGGAAATGTTCCTGCTGCAGATAACTAGCCAGAGCCCATCCCTTTGTTTCAGCCCATCCCTTTGTTTCCCATAAGGAATACTTTTAGTAAATCTATAATCTATAGAAATAATTGCTTATCACTGGCTTGCTGTCAATAAATATGTGGGTCAAACTCTGTTCAGGGCTGTCAGCTCTGAAAGCTGTCAGCCCCCTGATTTCCCACTCTGCACTCTATATTTCTGTGTGTGTGTCTTTAATTCCTCTAGTACCGCTGGGTTAGGGTCTCCATGACCAGTCTGGTCTTGGCACTTCTCGACTTTCCTTGGAGGGTACAAACTTCTGTCCAAAGGAGGCTACAGTAAGCATCAAATAGAGGAAGCTAGAGTACCAGGAAGCAGGGAGGATAAATTCAAGTCATCTTATCAGAGCCTGTGTTACAATAAAAAATTTACCTGATCTTTGTCCTAAGTTCCTTGCTTATAACCTTTGGAATTTCTTGAGTGATAGGCGTGTCTTTGTTATGCTAATAAGGTGACTCATTAACAATCACCTTTGTGGATCAATACAAAACTTTAAAATGGGACTGGTCACGAGGCTAAATATATGATTACAGAGTTGGGACTTCAGCTGCCTGACCTTCTGAGAAGTAAGGGGGCCTGGTGGCTGAGTTCAATCACATGGCCCATGGTTCAAGCAATCATGCCTACATATGAAGCCCCAGTAAAAACTCTGAACAATGTAGCTCAGTGGGGATTCCTCGTTTTTGTGAACAAATGGATGTTCCTAGAGAGTGGCATGCCCTGTTCCCACATGGAGAGGTCATAAATCTCTGCAGTTCCTCCAAGACCCCCTCCCCAACATATATCTTTTCTAAGAAAGTGATAATCATAAGTACAGCACTTTCAGTGAGTTCTGTTAGTCAGTATAGCAAATTATTAAATCTACTAGGGTCATGGGAATCTCCAAATATGTAGGTAGTTAGTCGGAAGTGTGGGTGTCCTGAGGGCCCCTGAAGTACAGCTGGCATTGGAAGAACAATCTTGTTGGGGGTCACACACTTCAGCTTGTAGGATCCACACTAAATTTGTGTGATTACTGCAAGATTTGAATTATGGTACACCCAGTTGGACCACAATTCAACAAAGTAGAAGTGACACAATAAACCTAAAGCAGAATGGAGCTCATTTATTTCCCTAATTGACACATTAGTAATAATGGGGGGGGCTATAAGGCCATGATTATAAAAATTATTTCATATAATTTTATGTAATTATAAAAATTAATCCCTGACAACGTCAGCAGGTGGAAGCAACTAACAAGTCTGATCCAACTGGGGATGATGGGGTCCCATCTTAATGAACCTAAGAGCCTTCCATATTCCAAAAGCTGGTACATGAATGCATGCTCCTGACTTTTCAATGGATAAGTGAGATTTGAGGCTATTTTTCATGAGACTCCAGAATATAGCCACCTGAACCTAACAATATTGAAACAGCAAACATTCTTTCTCTTGAGACCAGCCTATTGTGGATCAATATGACTGTGCTGTACCAATAACCAGGAAGTTAGGAGAAACGCTAGAATTGGACTTTATTTAGCAGTCTTTGCCAGCCTCATTAACTATGAATGTGAAAGACCCTGCAGTTACTTAGAAATCCCACAGTACTCTATGTCATTTGTGAAGATCCTTGTGGGTAGAGATTGGAGTAATTTTGCTACCAGTCAAGGAATGCCAGAAGCCTCTAGAAGGCAGGAAGGGCAGGAACAGATTCTCTCTTAAAGCGTTTGGTAGGAGCATGGCCAAACCAACATCCTGATTTAAAACTTCTGGCTGCCAAATCTACAAGAGGATAAACTTCTGTTATTTTATGCCACCCAATTTGTGGTGATTTTTTACGGCAGCTTTAGGAAACAATTATGGGAGAAATGTTTTAATTTCAAAAAATGTACTGGTTTCAGTGTGCAAAATAAACTGTAAGTGAATAAACTAGTGAGAAGGCACAGAGGGTGTCCCCGGTGGTGATCCAAGTGTGAAAGAGCAGTGGAATATAGTCGTGGATGGCAGTGAGTGGCTTATAGCAGGTGAGAATTATGTGATTATCTAGATATGAAGGATACAGGAGAATCAATGGTGTCCTCTTTTCTTCCTCAGGACCCTGGGTGGACAGCTATGCCATGTACTGTGAAGTAGGGAACACACTGGCAGCAGAAGGTTT
The DNA here is from genome assembly GCF_009828535.3 of Hylobates moloch. Classification (NCBI taxonomy): domain Eukaryota; kingdom Metazoa; phylum Chordata; class Mammalia; order Primates; family Hylobatidae; genus Hylobates; species Hylobates moloch. The sequence continues at coordinate 84,688,122 of NW_026652289.1, read as the reverse complement.
CAGACAGACACTGACGAAGTAGAGTAAAATGCTGAATTTAAAACTCAGGCTGGGTGTGGTGGCTCATGTCTGTAATCCCAGCACTTTAGGAGTCTGAGGCAGGTGGATTACTTGGGTCCAGGAGTTCAAGATAAGCCTGGGAAACATGGCAAAACTCCATCTATAAAAATATGAAAATTTAGCCAAGCGTGGTGGCACACACCTGCAGTCCTGCTACTCAGGAGGCAGAGGTGGGAAAATAACCTGAGCCTGAGAGGTTGAGGCTACAGTGAGCTGAGATTACACCACTGCACTCAAGCCTGGGCAATCAGAGTGAGACTCTATCTCAAAAAATAAAATAAAATAAAATAAAACTCAAAGGCACAATGTTAAGATGACCTTTAGGCAGTTGGATATCCAGTTATAGAACATAAAAGAGACATCTTAGTCTGGAGAAATGAATTTTGGACTCATTTCTGTATAGATGTAAAATTCAAGCTCTGGGAGACGGTGTTGCTCAGAACACAAGGTGACAGGAACAGAAGAGGTGAGATAGGACCACCAGAAACTTCAACTTTTAGAGGATGGCTGGAGAAAGATATTTCAAAAGATCTGAAAAGGTGAAGAGAATTCTCAGTGATTCCTGAAGTCTATGGAGTACCCTGAGGACTCAGGGCTATCTGGAAGAATAGCCATGACATGGGTGGTGCATGTGTGTGTGTGTGTGTGTTGTGTATTTGCACGTGTGTGTTCCCAATATAGATAAGGAACCCAAGACTGATTGGTAGATAATTCTGTCATTGAAAGGATAACATGAAATACTGCAAACACCACGACACACATAAATTTGACAAATTAGATTAAATGGCCAGATACAGTTTGGATTTGTGTTCCTGCCCAAATCTCACGTCGAATTGTAATCCCCCATGTTGGAGGAGGGGCCTGGTGGGAGATGACTGGATCATGGGTTGGTGGGGGGACTTCCCCCTTGCTGTTCTCGTGATACAAGTGAGTGAGTTCTTACGAGATCTGGCTGTTCAAATGTGTGTGGCACCTTCTTCTCGGCTTTCCTCCTCCTGCTCTGGTTATGTAAGATGTGCTTGCTTCCCCTTTTCCTTCCACCATGATTGTAAGTTCCCTGAGGCCTCCCCAGTCATGTTTCCCGTATAGCTTGCAGAACCATGATCCAATGAAACCACTTTTCTTTATAAATTCCCCAGTCTCAGGTAGCTCTTTATAGTAATTCGAAAATGGACTAATACATGAGCCAACTTCCTAAGACCACAAAGTACCAAAACCCATCCATTATGAGAAGATAATCTGAATAGGCTTACAATTAAAACAAATAGTTACAAACTCTCTGAAAAAGAAACCTTCAGGCACTGACAGTTTCACTGAAAATTTCTACCAAACATTTGCAGAAGAAATAAAAACAATTCTACACAATTTATTCCATAAAGCTGAAGAGAAGGAGGGACCAGTAGTTTTATGAGGTTATAATGTCAAAACCAGATATAGACCAATATCACTGTTGAGGATATAGATAAAAACTCTCAGCTAAATATTACCAAATTAAATCCAGTGACATGTAAAAGGAATAATACAGCACAAACTGGAACCCAACATCTGCTTGAATAGAGTTTATCTTAGAGAAGAGTGTTTAAGATGAGGCAAGCTATTTTAATATGTTCCAGAAATAGCTCCAATTGGGATGGTCATAGGATCATCTGGAAAAAGGCTTAAATCACCTGGGCCTATTGCTGCGCCTCTCTCTCTGCACTCCTCTCTGCTTGTTATTTTCTGTGGTTCTCAATTGGGGACTGCACTGCCCGTAAAAGGGCTTTTGGTGGTGTGTGGGGATGGTTCCTTTTCTCTTTTCTCCACTTTCCTGTTAGTTTTCCCGTGTCTGGAGGGCGTTTATGTGTGCATGTGAAGGGACACAGCCTCTGTGGCGTGTGCTATGTTCTCACACAATGAAACATTACGCCATCCTCATATCATTAAAGAGCACTGCTCCAGACACTCTCAGGGTGATGTGATTTAGCTTCTTTACCTTCCAAACTTCTCTTTCCAGCACAGGCATTTTTGCTGAGTTCTGTCAATCCAGATATCCGCTGGGTAAGACCATTCGGTCTTCCCAGAATCTTCTGGTCCTCCTCTCTGCATGGTTTCAGGAAATGGCATCTGCATCTCCTAGCTGCACTGTCCTGCTCAATTGGCTACCCGAGACAGAATCCTGGATGTGCCTGTTATTCACAGTCTCCCCTCACCTTCCATTGCTGTTTATATCTCCCCTGGCATTTCTATCAAACCTCGGCTCCCTCTGTCCCACTCTTGGTGATAATATCGCTTCACAATATGCATCATGACATATGATATGATCAGGCATTTGTTTTCTCTTTTAAGGCTCTTTTTCTCCACCACTTTCCCTCACTACAGATTACAGAGACCATGTCTCTTCTCATTGTATCCCCAGGCACAAGGCCTGAAATGTAATGTTAGTAAACAGTTGGTGAATGAAGATGAAGTAAATGCAAGCCATCACCCATTCTCACATGGATTCCTGGGAAGGGACCCCTAATGAGACTCCCTGCCTCTGCTTGTCCACCTGCCCCAAACTCCAATCTTACTCTGTATCCAGGTAACCTTTCAGAAGACAGCCTAGACTCCTTAACTTTCTGAGAGAGCTGCTCCTTGGGGCTGGGCCGGACTGAAAGTTCTCCCATTTCAGTGCATGCGATGGACCTTGAATGGATGAGCAAGAGCAGTGGCCCCCTAGGGAGGCTGGGGATGAGGGGCCAGGGTCCAGTCCCTCCCTACACCCTCCCAACTTTGGAAAGCAGCACTGCCTGTCCTCACTTCTTAATGTTTTCTAACAAAAAAAGGGGCCCAGCTGCCATGGGTTTTTCCCTCAGACTGAGCTACTTTTCTGAAATGCAAATATTTCAGGCACATGACAGATATTGCTCAATATTTGCTGAAAACATTAAAGTGAATTCTGTTTAAGATCCTTGGCCTGAAAGGCATTTGGGGCCCGTTTAGGGGCTCCAAGGTGGAGGTTGCTGCCTATGTGGACAGGGAAGAGCCAGAGGATTCACGTTTCATCCAGGGCCTCTGGGCCCCTGCACTGCGAGCATGCGCACTGCCCACTAGAGGCTCTGGGGTGACCCCCCCTTCCTCCGTTCACTATGGAAACCAAGGCTGGGACTGGCCTCTCCTCCTGTTCCTGGGTCTGCCAAGAACAGCCTATTCCACAGCTGTGTAATCTGTTCCACATTACAGAGTTCGAAGTAACCCACCAGCAAAACTGTCTGCTCCAGAATATTTTAAGTTACAGCTTCTCCATATATTTTCTGTGTCTATTCACAGAACTTCTATTTACAGAATTTTGATTTAATGAGTAGTTGAGATATATTTTTGTAGTCTTCACACTTTTCTACTAAGCTGCTGGCCCTGAGAGGACTTATTGCCCATCTCAAATAGGGGCCCCCCTGGAGACACCCAGCAAGATTTATTATCCCCATGACCCTCAGGACAGCATTAGAGCTCCGCCCCAGGTCTTGAGCCTCGGGTCAAGGTAGTTGTGGATGCCTCCCAAGTACTAGCTTCGTCTCATTTCTCACAGTGTCTTTGGTCCTTTTTATTATCACTCTGAAGGTCGGAATCTCTGGTTCATGGGCACACACCCTATTAGGCAGCCATCAAGCTACTGACCCATCTATCCCATTGCACGTGCGCGTGCGTGCTTTCCCCACCTACAGGCTATCCCAGGCTTTATTTTGTCCCACTACCACACCTACCCAAACTTCTACTCCCAATAATTTGATTTTGGGGGGGGAATTGAACCTCTTCATTCCTCAGGAAGAAGATGATATCATTTTAGCAGGTGTACAGTTGGGCTCCAGGTCTAGCCTGTGCTTCATTTCAGACTTGTGCATCAGACCCAAGGCTTTAAGCCTTCCAAGTGTAATCTCTCAGGGTGGTCTTAATAGACAGGCCCTGGTACAGCATTGGACAACCCTTCTGTCAGAAGTGTAGTGTGCTGTGTGCTGCAGGAGAGGCCTTCTGCACAGTCTGCTTGATGCTGGCAACTTCACTAGAATGAAGTCCAGGTAGAAGCTCAATTATCCAGTCCTGCCCAGGCAGCAACTGAAGTCCAAGCAGCTCTCTGGCCAGAGCGCTGATACTCACTTCAGCAGAGCCACCTTTTATTGCTGTCATGCCCCAAGCTTGCACTTTAATTTCAAGAATCCATTATATCTCGGAGGGTGAAATGTGAGAATGTAGTTTTAATGAGATCACAATGTTAAAAACCATAGCCTATGGCCAAAGCCAAGTTGAGATTCAAATAGTTGGTTCAAACACTTTTATTATTAAAAAAAGTCAAATGAACTAAATATTTTATTTCTTTATTTACTTAATGTTTGAGACACTCTGGCTCTGTTGCCCAGGCAGGAGTGCAGTGGCATGCTCTCAGCTGACTGCAAACTCCACCTCCCAGGTTCAAGCGAGTCTCCTGCCTCAGCCTCCCAAGTAGCTGGGATTAAGGGCGCCCGCCACCACACCCGGCTAATTTTTGTATTTTTAGTAGAGACGGGGTTTTGCCATTTTGACCAGGCTGGTCTTGATCTCCTGACCTCAGGTGATCTGCCCACCTTGCCTTCCCAAAGTACTGGGATTACAGGTGTGAACCACTGCACCTGGTCTAAATATTTTATTTAAATAGTTAGAAAATAATACGTACCCAAACAAAATAAAGAAGAATATTAATGGAGATTTAAATGCAATAAATGAGGATTATATTTATGAAGCATGGGGGTAATAAGTCTGTTCAAGAGACATTCTTTAAAACAATGAATATAATTAGCATATTTCTGTAAGGTGTTCCCAAGAAAATGGTAGATCTCCATAAATAGAGGAAGGAGAAGAAGGAGAAGTAGATGGAGAGGAGAAGGAGGAGGTGGAGGAGGATGAGGAGGAGGAGAAAAGTGTTGAAATAATTCCAACTAAGACTGATATCTAGGAATTACCCTGGTGAAGTGGGAAGCTAAAGAGTCCTGTTGCAGGGACTGGTGTGGTAATGGCTCTGCCAAAAGTGTTATGTGCATGCAAACCCAAAGAGAGAAAGCACAGAAAACCCTTCAACATCAATCCGCTTGAGGAAAAATAAAGTGGGAAAAGATACATACGCACAGTGAAGACTCTAGACTTGTCAAGACAATTTTTAAATATGCTTTTGGCTTCGAGTGACAATAACTAGACTCAATACAGCATATTTAAGAAGCTGCTGATGAGAAGAAACCCGGGAAGAGCTGAAGGACCACATCGGCCCAGACCAAGGATGCTGAAGCAGCATCAAGGTCCCTGGTTTCAGAGGCTCCAGCAATGACCCTTTTTTTCATGGAGAGCGTGTAAGGAGTAACAGTTTTGTCTTTGCCCACTGGGAATCTGTTTTCTATACTTGGAAAACAGGGTTACCCATGTTGCCCCTGCTACCCTTTGGTCATCTCAGAGACACTACCAGATATTACCCATGGGACCTATTTTTTTTTAATCTCAGGAAGGACTTGGGTGTGGCTTCCAACGTGGAGGACTCAGTAGCTTCAGAGAGGGTCCTGAGAGAAGGTGAATTGAAGAATGAGGGTGCTGGGCAGAGGGAAAAGACATTATCATACAAGTTTGTGCTAAAAGATATAGCAATCCTTCTGCTATGGACTAAGTATGGAAAAAAATAAAATGGAATCAAAGTTACCCAAAGGAAGTGTAAAACCCAAATTTATGGCCGTTAAAGCATTAATGATGCTCTAAGTCCGCTGCCTACTTGAAAAGTTCATAGTTCACATGGGTTGACAGAAAATTACGTTAACGACACACTGCATTTCTCCTTTTCTTATAACCCCTCTGATTCGGTAGGGAGGGAGTCGATCATTTTTTATTGGAATTTCTCAGGATTCCAACCTCAGACATCCACTTTACAGTTTACACATTTTCTTGGACAAGCCCGACTGTTCCTCTCACTCGTTCGCATAAAGCTCAAGTTTACAAAGCCGCCCAGACCTTTCTCTGGGACTCTCACATTTAACTTAATTCTGGATATACCCAGGTAAGCGTTTCCCAAGAAGCTTGACCCCAACATCCCAAAAACTTATCTTTCCCCTAAACTGGTCCCTTCTCCAGTACGCATCCATCTCACTCCTCTCCTGCCCTAGATCTTCTCAGTCCAAATAGGAAACCCCGAGATCGCTCTCCCAGCAGGTGAAGCCTCGCCATGGACCCTCCCCGTCGGGGCCCCGCGCTGCCCTGCCCGCCCCCAGCCGCCGGCCAAGGCCGCGGTCGCGCAGGCGCAGTGCCGCGTCCCGCCGCCGCCCCGCCCTGCCCGCCGCTGCGGAAGGCGCCGCGCGCAGCAACGCGCACTTCCTCTCTAGGAATCCGCGGAGGGAGCGCAGACTCGAAGAGCTCCTGGACGCAGAGGCCCTGCCCTTGCCAGACGACGCAGACATGTCAGAACAAAGTAAGGATCTGAGCGACCCTAACTTTGCAGCCGAGGCCCCCAACTCCGAGGTGCACAGCAGCCCTGGGGTTCCGGAGGGGGTTCCTCCGTCCGCGACCCTGGCAGAGCCGCAGAGCCCTCCTCTAGGCCCGACGGCCGCCCCGCAGGCCGCGCCGCCTCCCCAGGCCCCGAACGACGAGGGCGACCCGAAGGCCCTGCAGCAGGCTGCGGAGGAGGGCCGCGCCCACCAGGCCCCGAGCTCGGCCCAGCCGGGCCCGGCACCGCCAGCCCCGGCGCAGCTGGTGCAGAAGGCGCACGAGCTCATGTGGTACGTGCTGGTCAAGGACCAGAAGAAGATGATCATCTGGTTTCCAGACATGGTGAAAGATGTCATCGGCAGCTACAAGAAGTGGTGCAGGAGCATCCTCCGGCGCACCAGCCTCATCCTCGCCCGAGTGTTCGGGCTGCACCTGAGGCTAACCAGCCTGCACACTATGGAGTTTGCGCTGGTCAAAGCGCTGGAGCCCGAGGAGCTGGACAGGGTGGCGCTGAGCAACCGCATGCCCATGACAGGCCTCCTGCTCATGATCCTGAGCCTCATCTACGTGAAGGGCCGCGGCGCCAGAGAGAGCGCCGTCTGGAACGTGCTGCGCATCCTGGGGCTGCGGCCCTGGAAGAAGCACTCCACCTTCGGGGACGTGCGGAAGCTCATCACTGAGGAGTTCGTCCAAATGAATTACCTGAAGTACCAGCGCGTCCCATACGTGGAGCCGCCCGAATACGAGTTCTTCTGGGGCTCCCGGGCCAGCCGCGAAATCACCAAGATGCAAATCATGGAATTCCTGGCCAGGGTCTTTAAGAAAGACCCCCAGGCCTGGCCCTCCCGATACAGAGAAGCTCTGGAGGAGGCCAGAGCTCTGCGGGAGGCTAATCCCACTGCCCACTACCCTCGCAGCAGTGTCTCCGAGGACTAGCAAAGTCTGGAGGCAGATGGTTTCTGACCCTCACCAGGGCTGTGGATGGGTGGGGGCGGGTCATTATAGTATTCAGGATTTACAGTGCAGTATTCACGTGTAACTTTTATGTTTTCAGTACAGTGCTTTTATACCTTTAATGCAATGTTGTATTCATTTGGGTACTATTGTGTAGTATTTAGGATGTATGCATGTTTGTTTATATGTAAGCTTGGTTGGTGCTTTCGCTTTTGTGCTACCTTTCTTGGATTTTTGTACCAGAGATGTGCTAAACTGATGAAATACATTGAGAAAGTTTCCATCTTATTCTTTTATATGGGACTGATGATGTGTGTTGGGGTAGACTGCTCCTGCAGAGTTTGGAAGAAGTCACCAGCAAAGCCGGCCTAACCAAGAAAAGCCAAGGCCCTTCATGACCTTGCTGGGCACAGAAAACACCCTCGTGGAGTAAACTAATTTGAACTGGACTGGTCTCAATGTGAGCACTTGGCACACTTTACTAAACACATATACAACCCCACCGTGAGTCGACTTTAAAGTAAACATTAAAGATTCTTGTGATACAATCATTTTGGAAAAGTGTACTTTATCATTTTAACAAAGCAGTGTGGTTGGGAATGAGACAATTCTCTATTTTACAGTATATACAGATATAACTATTTCCCCTAATAGGGTGGGAAAAATCGCTGCTCATGATTACTCCTAAATTTGTGAAGTTTATAGTTTTATTGTCCTTAAATGTAACTCATGATTATTTCAAAAACAAGTATACAAAACAAAACAGATTGTCTATAATCACATCATATGGGAATAAAAAACAAAAATAGTTTCCTTAAGTTTCTACATTTTATCATAATTAATAGATGTGGCATCTATTAATAGATATATAACATATTTATAATATAAAATAGTGAGACGTTGTACTAAGCCCTAACGTGTATTTTTCTCCTTTTATCTAATCCTCACAACAGGCCTGTCGGGCAGGCACCTACTGCCTCTGCACCATGGAGGAAACAAAGGAATAATATAGGTAATGAACTTCCCATAGCTCATAAAGATTAATAAGGAGCTAGGACTTGAACTCAGAATGAATCCAGAGCCCACGTTAATCTCCACCTGCCTACAACTCCCCTATACCCTGTGGCTTTTAGGTTATTTATTTTTAAATTTATTTTTAAATTTTATGTGGGAGCCTACACTCACATGGGTTCATGGGCCACACATACAAAAAGGCTAGGAATTTTATTTTTCTAATTCTCATGATATTTTGGAGAAAGCAATATCGTTCTGATTGTGCAAATTAAACTTACTTTTGGAGAGATTAATTAACCTAACAAAGTGATATTCCTGTTTAGCAGTGAAGCTGGGAGTTGAAACAATCTTTCCTGAGGGTTGGAGGTGAAGGTGCCTTCTCTGACAAATACACAAGACACCTGAGAGAGAGAGGTGGGTTGTCCATCAGGATGTCTGTGGCCTCGCAGCCCTTTAGTTGCGGTGAGCCACTAGGTAATCCTCAGAGGATGGGATGGGCTGCGGGTGGGCTTTAGGGGCAATGCCTGAAGAAAAATCTCATTGTGAATTTTTAGTCCTGCAAGGGGTAGCAGGGAGAAAGGGGGCTTTAATAAGACCAGAAGTCCTTTAAACTACAAAAGAGTGGGAAAGACCATTTGGCCAAAGCCAGAAACTTTTCTGTGGAAGATGGATAATGAAGAGGACACATGTCACATAACACCCCAAAGAAGTAAACTGGGAGTCCTATTAGGGTGAGGGAATTATAATTTGGAATTCCCCACACTTACTGGCATTACTTAACAGGAGGGGGCAGGTGCTGGAAATGCTTAGGAAGCCCCTGTTCATGCTGAGATGAAATCCATCCCAGTTTACAAGCTTCCCGTGAAGTCTTTCAAGGGGGTTCTGCGGGGAAAGGGGGACGTTTCTGCAATCACCCAGGCAGGGGTGACCTGGCTTTGATGGCACCTCTTACACAAAACCAATGTGAGTGTCTCACCTGTTCAGAAGTGTTAGGATTGTTGAGAAATCTTGCCTCCCCACAGCCCATCAAAAAGTTTCTCCAGAATCAAAATAAATCTGCCCCTTATCATTTAAAATTGTGGGGATATCCAGGATGTTTCATTTCTGGAGTAGGACTATGGGCTGTTGTCCCTGCCACACATGGTGCTGGTCATCTTCTCTAATGCCTTAATACTTCCCTCACTGCTGGACTGATGCCTTGCAAGAGCTGTAACCCCTGTGCACTTCTTGCAGTCAAGCCCAGAAATCACCAGGCAAACAGTCCCCTTACATCCCCGTTTAACTCCTTGTGTTGTGTCCACTTTCCTCTCTGCTGTCAGAGGCAGGGAGAACCACCCTTTCCAAAGCTGTCCCAAGCTCACTCACACAGGCACCCTGGCCAGGCCATAGAGGACCTAGCCCTTGCAGGAGAAACAGAATGTGAGAAAGGAGTAAGGCATGGGGCAGAGCGACTCGTCCCTGATGCTGCCTAGGAGGCAGCCAGACCTAGAGAAAGAGGCTTCCAGATATGAAATGAGTTTACTTCATGACACCTGATCCTGCAGAGACAGCAGCTTGGGGCATGGGGAGAGAGCACCCAGCAGCTCTCTTGGGTTTTCATGCTGGGCTCTAAATAGAAAGACTGGAGAGTTTGTCAAATATTTACCAAAAGATTCACCTACAAGGTCAATCTGGAAGGGGTCAGCAGGTCCTCAATGTTGCAGTCCAACATGACAGTGTGCTGAAGCCCAGACTGCTGTGGGTGGGAGAGGCTTTCCTAAATCCCCATAACATGTGAACTTTTACCTGCCAACTGGAACCTCATTTCTTCACAAACACCTGCAAACATATTTCGATTTGTTAATTTCATTTTATGAAAGACATGAAGAGAAAAGGGATCTTTGTAAATTTAATATAAAATATGAAGACACCTAGTGTAAGTTGTCCTGCGAGGAAATAACTTTAAGCAGTATCATTATTAAATAGAAATGTTTTAAGTGAACTTCTTATGCAGTTAAATATTTCCTGTGCTTGAAAACCGTTTTATGTCTTTCTCCAACTTGAGTCTTACCTGACTAACTCGTGAACACTATTTCCTGGGAGAACACTCTCCCTAACCTCTAAGCGCAGCCGTGTTCTAAACGCACCCAAAATACACCTGCTGTTTATAATTATGTGCCTTTTATTTCTCTCCTCCTGGATTGTTACATACTTAAGGGTTAGCATTTTCTCTATCCTGTTCATTATTTGCTTGATACTTGACGTAAGGATGGGGCATAAGGGATGCACTTGATACATATTTGTTATATAAGTTAAGTAACTCAACATATTAGAAAAGACCTACCCATCCACACAAGAAAACAAAACCATATGTGGCCGACAAAAATTAGCCAATTTAAAGGGCACGGTGGCTCACGCCTATAATCCCAGCACTTTGGGAGGCCAAGGCAGGTGGATCACAAGGTCAGGAGATGAGACCATTCTGGCTAACATGGTGAAACCCCGTCTCTACTGAAAATACAAAAAAATTACCCTGACGTGGTTGCGGGTGCCTGTAGTCCCAGCTACTCAGGAGGGTGAGGCAGGAGAATGGTGTGAACCCGGGAGGCAGAGCTTGCAGTGAGCTGAGATTGTGCCACTGCACTCCAACCTGGGCAACAGAGCCAGACTCCATCTCAAAAAATAAATAATAATAATAATAATAATAATAAAATAGAGGTAATGTAGGACAGGCGCAATGGCTCGTGTCTGTAATCTCACCACTTTGGGAGGCCAAGATGGGCGGATCACTTGAGGTCAGAAGTTCAAGACCAGGCTGGACAACATGGTGAAACCCTGTCTCTACTAAAAACACAAAAATTAGCTGGGCGTGGTGGCACGTGCCTGTAGTACCAGCTACTCAGGAGGCTAAGGCAGGAGAATCCCTCAAACCCGGGAGGCAGAGCTTGCAGTGAGACAAGATCATGCCACTAAACTCTAGCCTGGATGACAGAGCAAGACACCATCTCCAAAAAAAAAAAAAAAAAAAAAAAAAGCAAAGTAGATAAGTTGAAATTAGTGAAAGAAAAAAACAGAAGGCAGAAAAACAATGGAAGCAAAAACTTGTTTCAAAAATCATTGCTACAAGCACTCTAACAAAATAACCCAATATCTAGTAATTTTTTTAAAAAGGAAAAATAGTACAAAGAAACAACTTATTTCCTGACTTTTTAATGATCGCCATTCTAACTGGCGTGAGATGGTATCTCTTTCCTTTCTTTTTTTATTTTTGAGACAGGGTCTCGCTCTGTCGCCCAGGCTGGAGTGCAGTGGTGTGATCTCAGCTCACTGCCAGCTCCGCCTCCTGGTTTCATGCCATTCTCCTGCCTCAACCTCCCCAGTAGCTGGGACCACAGGCGCCCGCCACCACACCCGGCTAATTTTTTGTATTTCTAGTAGAGACGGGGTTTCACCATGTTAGCCAGGATGGTCTCGATCTCCTGACCTCTTGATCTGCCCGCCTTGGCATCCCAAAGGGCTGGGATTACAGGCGTGAGCCACCGTGCCTGGCTGGCTTGAGATGGTATCTCGTTGTGGTTTTGATTTGCATTTCTCTGATGACCAGTGATGATGAGCGTGGGTGAAGCTGGAAGCCATCGTTCTTTTTATATATATATATTTATTTTTTATTATACTTTAAGTTCTAGGGTACATGTGCACAACGTGCAGGTTTGTTACATATGTATACATGTGTCATGTTGGTGTGCTGCACCCATTAACTCATCATTTACAGTAGGTATATCTCCTAATGCTATCCCTCCCCACTCCCCCCACCCCACAACAGGCCCCGGTGTGTGATGTTCCCCTTCCTGTGTCCAAGTGTTCTCATTGTTCAATTCCCACCTATGAGTGAGAACATGCGGTGTTTGGTTTTTTGTCCTTGCAATAGTTTGCTGAGAATGATGGTTTCCAGCTTCATCGATGTCCCTACAAAGGACATGAACTCATCATTTTTTATGGCTGCATAGTATTCCATGGTGTATATGTGCCACATTTTCTTAATCCAGTCTATCATTGATGGACATTTGAGTTGGTTCCAAGTCTTTGCTATTGTGAATAGTGCCGCAATAAACATACGTGTGCATGTGTCTTTATAGCAGCATGACTTATAATCCTTTGAGTATATACCCAGTAATGGGATGGCTGGGTCAAATGGTATTTCTAGTTCTAGATCTCTGAGGAATCACCACACTGTCTTCCACAATGGTTGAACTAGTTTACAGTCCCACTAACAGTGTAAAAGTGTTCCTATTTCTCCACATCCTCTCCAGCACCTGTTGTTTCCTGACTTTTTAACGATCACCATTCTAACTGGTGTGAGATGGTATCTCATTGTGATTTGATTTGCATTTCTCTGATGGCCAGTGATGATGAGCATTTTTTCATGTGTCTTTTGGCTGCATAAATGTCTTCTTTTGAGAAGTGTCTGATCATATCCTTCACCCACTTTTTGATGGGGTTGTTCGTTTTTTCTTGTAAATTTGTTTGAGTTCTTTGCAGATTCTGGATATTAGCCCTTTGTCAGGTGAGTAGATTGCAAAAATTTTCACCCATTCTGTAGGTTGCCTGTTCACTCTGATGGTAGTTTTTTTGCAGTGCAGAAGCTCTTTAGTTTAACTACATCCCATTTGTCAATTTTGGCTTTTGTTGCCATTGCTTTTGGTGTTTTAGACATGAAGTCTTTTCCCATGCCTATGTCCTGAATGGTGTTGCCTAGGTTTTCTTCTAGGGTTTTTATGGTTTTAGGTCTAACATTTAAGTCTTAATCCATCTTGAATTAATTTTTGTGTAAGGTGTAAGGAAGGGATCCAGTTTCAGCTTTCTACATATGGCTAGCCAGTTTTCCCAGCACCACTTATTAAATAGGGAATCCTTTCCCCATTTCTTGTTTTTGTCAGGTTTATCAAAGATCAGATGGTTGTAGATCGTGGTATTATTTCTGAGGGCTCTGTTCTGTTCCATTGGTCTATATCTCTGTTTTCATACTAGTACCATGCTGTTTTGGTTACTGCTGCCTTGTAGTATAGTTTGAAGTCAGGTAGTGTGATGCCTCCAACTTTGTTCTTTTGGCTTAGGATTGACTTGGCAATGAGGGCTCTTTTTTGGTTCCATATGAACTTTAAAGTAGTTTTTTCCAGTTCTGTGAAGAAAGTCATTGGTAGCTTGATCGGGATGGCATTGAATCTATAAATTACCCTGGGCAGTATGACCATTTTCACGATATCGATTCTTCCTATCCATGAGCATGGAATGTTCTTCCATTTGTTTGTATCCTCTTTTATTTCATTGAGCAGTGGTTTGTAGTTCTCCTTGAAGAGGTCCTTCACATCCCTTATAAGTTGGATTCCTAGGTATTTTATTCTCTTTGAAGCAATTGTGAATGGGAGTTCACTCATGATTTGGCTCTCTGTTTGTCTGTTATTGGTGTATAAGAATGCTTGTGATTTTTGCACATTGATTTTGTATCCTGAGACTTTGCTGAAGTTACTTATCAGCTTAAGGAGATTTTGGGCTGACAAAAAACACATGATTATCTCAATAGATGCAGAAAAGGCCTTTGACAAAATTCAACAGCCCTTCATGCTAAAAACTCTCAATAAGTTAGGTACTGATGGGACGTATCTCAAAATAACAAGAGCTATTTATGACAAACCCACAGCTAATATCATACTGAATGGGCAAAAACTGGAAACATTCCCTTTGAAAACTGGCACAAGACAGGGATGCCCTCTCTCACCACTCCTATTCAATATATTGTTGGAGTTCTGGCCAGGGCAATCAGGCAGGAGAAAGAAATAAAGGGTATTCAATTAGGAAAAGAGGAAGTCAAATTGTCCCTGTTTGCAGATGACATGACTGTATATCTAGAAGACCCCACTGTCTTTTTTTTTTTTCTTTGAGATGGAGTCTTGCTCTGTTGCCCAGCCTGGATTGCAGTGGCGCGATCTAGGCTCACTGCACGCTCTGCCTCCCGAGTTCATGCCATTCTCCTGCCTCAGCTTCCTAGTAGCTGGGACTACAGGCGCCCACAACCACGCCTGGCTAATTTTTTGTATTTTTAGTAAAGACAGGGTTTCACAGTGTTAGCCAGGATGGTCTCAATCTCCTGACCTCGTGATCCACACGCTTTGGCCTCCAAAGTTCTGGGATTACAGGCGTGAGCCACTGTGCCCGGCCTGGAAACCATCATTCCAAGCAAACTATCACAAAGATAGAAAACCAAACACCGCATGTTCTCACTCATAGGTGGGAGCTGAAGAATGAGAACACATGGACGCAGGGCAGGGAACATCACACACCGAGGCCTGTCGAGGGGTGGGAGGCTGGTGGAGTGATGGCATTAGGAGAAATACCTAATGTAAATGATGAGTTGATGGGTGCAGCAAACCAACATGGCACATGTATACCTATGTAACAAACCTGCACGTTGTGCCCATGTGCCCTAGAACTTAAAGTATACAAAAGAAAAAAAGAAACAACCTATTACTAGATAAATGGGCCAAGGACACAGAGAGGTCAGTGCCTTAATAGTAAACACAAACATCAAATGAGAAAATGAAAAACAAATACAATCTCACTGATTAAGTAAAGATACTTTGTGTATATGAATTGATCAAAGATACAATAAAAATGAATATCCTGTACTAGCAAGAGTGAATTGAAATTGGCATCCTTGGACCCTGCTATAGTTGTATAAATTACTACATGCTATTTTATGCATTCATTCAGAGTGCGTACTGAGTGCCTAATATGCTGCAAATGCAGGGCTAGGAGTTAGGGATGCAAGAGTGAACAGAATAGACATTGTCCTGTGCTCGCCGAGCATTCACTGAATTGAAAGAAGCAGGTGAATAAAAATAATTACATTTCAGCGCAGTGAGTGCCATCCTAAGAAGTGTGGGGCCTAAAGAGGCACAAACAGGTGCACACGAATCAGACTGTCCTAGAGAGGTGAGGCATAAATTGGTTCTATAGGATGAGAAGCAATTAACAACGTGAAAGTGGTGTGTGGAAGGGTGAAGTTGGGAGGAGGCTCTCTTTGTGTCCTGGGATCTGCTGTGTGACCACACACACAAGCATATGGAGCTATATAATGAGTTTCTCAAAATAAATAGAGTAAAAAGGAGAAGGGAAATAAATTTCAGAATTGGCTAGAGGCTAGGAAAAAAAACATGCTGGCTGAAGATACAGTCAATTTCCTCAAAGATGTGACAAAGAAGAGGGCTCATATGAATTACATGAAAGGCTAACAGATTTAGAAGAAGCCATGCTGAAGGATAGCCTTCTTTTAAACAGACACCTTTGTTTGTTTATTGCTGCTGTTGCTGTCTGCTTTCTAATGAGGGGTCTAAAACATCCCTCCTTATCTCTTTATTTGCCCAATTATTCTTGGGTTCAGCTACTCAGGGTTTGGAGCCCTTAACTATATTACATATTTTCCCATATCTAAACAGTTTCATGTCTCTTCCATTAGCCCACCAACTTTATACTAAAAAATCTTAAAGATTCCTGTTTGCTGTATAAATTAGTTTGTTTATGTATTTATTCAATAGAGATTTCTTGAACTTCAACTATATGGCTGACTTGTGCTAGGAACTGGTACAATTTGGTGAATTAAACAAGACGGCTCTTGGCCTCAAGTAGTTTATTTATAAACTTTTTTTTTTTTTTGAGACGGAGTCTCGCTCTGTTGCCCAGGCTGGAGTGCAGTGGCGCCATCTTGGCTCACTGCAAGCTCCACCTCCTGGGTTCATGCCATTCTCCTGCCTCAGCCTCCCGAGTAGCTGGGACTACAGGTGCCCGCCACCACGCCTGGATAATTTTTTGTATTTTTAGTAGAGACAAGGTTTCACCATGTTAGCCCGGATGGTCTCGATCTCCTGACCTTGTGATCCACCCGCCTTAGCCTCCCAAAGTGCTGGGATTAAAGGTGTGAGCCACTGCGCCTGGCCTATTTATAAATTTGCATTGATAGAGCACAATGAAAAGGTACAAACGAAACTTCAAATACAAATTATATGATTGGATAAGATATATGAAAAAAATGGGCCAGGCAGAGTGGCTCACATCTGTAATACCAATGCTTTGGGAGGCCAATATGTAAGAATTGCTTGGGGCCAGGAGTTCGAGCCCAACCTGGGCAACATAGAAAGACCCCTCATCGCTACAAAAAAAGTTTAATTTAAATAAATGACTTGGTTAAATTGATAGAGAATTGTTGAGAAGACAAACTAAGGCAGGAAGCCCAAGAAATAATTTTCTGAAAAGGTGAAATTTAAGCTGATAATTAATTGAAGGATAACAAGAGAGTTAGCAAAGATCAAAGGGAAGATCAAGATAAATCCAGGCATGTATGTATGTATATATAAATTACACATGTATACATATATGTGTATAATATATACATATATATGCACATATATGTGTATAATATATATACATATATATGAAGGCCCAGTGTGAATCAACTAGATTTTCTGGTGGCCTTTACCATGAGAAATAGCATTATAAATGGGCTGAGCAGCATGTGACACCCAGTTGTCTTTTCTTGTCTGTCTCCACAGTTGAGGCTGCACAAGTTAAATATTTAACTTCTTGGTCTTTCAGCTGTGTTCCAGTCAAGAGATGTACAGAGAGGTTTATCTGTGCTTTTCCTTCCTACATCCTTTTTCTCTTTCAGGGAATGTGTAGGAAAGTCAGGAGCTATTGTTGCTCCTATGATGACAGTATAAAAACAGCTGAATGAATCATAGAGAGGTTGAGCCTGAAATCTACAAACTGCTGGACAAATACCAATAGCCACCTACTTGTATCTATAGTTTTTGGCATGTAGAATAAAATCCCATTCTTTAAGCTATTGTCTTGTGGGTTTTTTGCTTGCTTTGTGCAGCTCAAAGCATCCCTAACTGGTAAAGCCTCCAAAAAATTCTTTTCTCGTCTCTCATTCTGTGTCTGGTACTCACTTGAGGGTATTACTGACCATCAGTGGGCCCCGATTAGGTTATGACAAGCAGAGTAATTCTGTCTACTTGCTGCAGTGCTTAGATCAGATATGAGAACTTAATAAGTTCTAGGCCATCAGGTCATGTAGATTAGAACTTCCATTCGTTTCGTGGCAATGGTCATGAGAATAGAATTAGGGCTTCTGGCTCTGAAGTTTGTACCACTTTGGCATTTAGAGTTCTCTCAGAAAAATGTATAATTTTTTAAAAAGTCAGCTTGTTATTTATAAGCCAGTTTTGTTATTTGCTCAAGAAATCATACTAATAATGGTGGCACTTTCTGGGGTTGCGAAGGGGAAAGAAAGGCTCAGAACCAGGAGAGAGAGGAAGGTGTCAGGGCAGCCCTGCAGGCAATGGTAAGAGGCAGATTGTATTTAAAGAGTAAATGGAAACCACTAACGACTTGCAGACTCATCTAATTGACATTATGTTTTTAAAATATTGCCGTCCTTAGTATATTCAGAATGAATTGAGAAGGGAAAGCATCAAAATTGAGAGTCTGCTAAGAGATGAAGATGATGTAGACATGATGAAGGAGGGTATATTTGGGGCTCAATTGAGGAATGGAGGATGGACAGGTAAGGGACATGGAAGATTAGATCCCGATTCTCAGGTTTCAGGCTTGAGCACTCAGAGAATAGTGTGATTTTTTTTTTTTTTTTTTGAGGCAGAGTCTTGGTCTGTTGTCCAGGCTGGAGTGTAATGGCATGATCACGGCTCATTGCAGCCTTGACCTCCTAGGCTCAAGCGATCATCCCATCTCAGCCTCCCAAGTAGTTGAGACTATAGAAGCACACCGTCACACCCGGCTAATTTTTGTATTTTTTGTAAAGGTGGAGTCTCACCATGTTGCCCAGGCTGGTCTGGACCTCCTGGGCTCAAGCAATCCTCAGCCTCCCAAAGTGCTGGAATTATAGATGGTGAGCCACCGCACCCGGCCATAAGTATGATTTGATGAAATGGAGAAGGGAGATAAAAAACAGGTTTTGGGTGAAAACAGTAAAGAGTTCATACAAACACTCAGTGACATATCCTAAAAGAAATATGAGGTTCACAATTATTAAAGATGCCTAGCTCAAGACAGAGAATCGTAGCCCTGCTCTGGAGCAACCCATTTATCCAGAGAGAAAGTACAGAGTAACTAGAAGCGAATATTCTGGGAAACTAAGACATTCCCAGGTGTAGTATTGAAGGAAAAGCTGCTACGGAGACTAAAAACAGTACCTGGTTAAGAGATAGAAAGTAAGCCAGGAGAGTGATAGAGATGGGAATCAAAATAGCAGCATTTCAAGCCAGAGGAAGTGGCCAATAGTGTCAAACGCTGTTGAGTTATCAGAAGTATTTGAGGGTTTATTTGCATTTAGTAGGATCTTTGCTGATAAGAGAAGGGAATAAAGGAGATTAGGTTCAGAGGCATGTCGTGTGTTCAGCCTTCACTCAGGTGAGAGATAATGGTAGCTTTAACTAGGGAATGAATAATGAAGATGGAGATTAATTGAAAAATTGAGAAATAACTGGGGGTTACATTGACAAAAATGGATGATTGATGAAATGCTAGAAATAAAAACAGGGAGGAATCAGGTTTATGGCCAGGTTTCTGACATGCACAATTTTGTGTGTCGTATCAGTTACTGAGTTTGTGAGAAAAGAGAGAGCAGATTTATGTGGGAGGAGGATGAATTCAGTTTTATATATTTTGAGTTTAACGTAAATGCCAGGCATCTAAACAGAGATGTCCATTTGATTAGGGATAAATGCATAAGAAAAGATGCAGATTAAAATGTCATGAACCTATGGATGGGAAGGGATGGATTTGCAAAGGTATTCTCTGCTTTACCTGAGCAGTTTAGGCAGGACAGTCACTCTTCTGCTTAATCTCAGACACTTACATCAGCTATCCACACTTGATCTTAGCCAAAAGGCCAAGAAGCGATACACCAGCTATCCTCGGGTACTTACATTACTTTTTGTTCCTAAAGGCATATGAGTTTGGGAATCTCGGAGAGTGAGAGGGAAGAGGTGCAGGATGGAGCATTGAGGAGAACAAATATTACATGGAAAAGCAGAAAGATAACTCTCAAATAATATCAAGAACAGTGGGAAGAGATTAGGAATAAGTGAGATTTAGAGAATGTAGTTTTAGAAATGCCAAAGGAGGGATTGGTCAGTTGTTAAATTTAGTTGAGGCATGAAGCAATAAAATAACTAAGAAGTGTTTACTGAAATTACTCATAAAGAGATCATTTTCATTTTATGAAGAACAATTTCAATGGGATAGTTGTCAACAGAAACCAAACTTCAGTGAATTAAGTATGGAGCAGGATGTGAATATAAATGATGTATATATTCAATGGTTGATGGAGAGATACCAGTATTGAAGACATGGCGAGATCTATATTATAAAATGGAGTTACTATACAGGATTGGGCATGCATCTTCCATAGGAATGAGATAGAAGTATGAAATGACTGATTGATGTATACCTCTTGTATCTGTGGCAGAACGTTGATGGTGCTTCTATTTTCCCAGAGGAGTGTCAGGGAAAGTCAAAATTTAAGACAGAGAAGGAAAGTGATGAGAGAGAAAGACAGTCCCAGATGTGTCCCATAGAATGGAGAAGGCAGGGGTCTTCCCAGGAGAATCTCTCACGGGAGACTGCAGCAGATATTAGAAAATTTAATTTACCGATATGTACAAGGTACCACCACCACATTTCTTATTTGTTCCACAAATGCAAGACTGTCTCAATATATTCACCATATCTGTAATCTTAAGAAAAACCACATGATCATATCAATGCATGCAGAGAAGACATTTGACAAAATTCAACTCCCATTCATAACAAAAGCTCTCAGCAAACCAGGCACAGAAAAGAGCATCACCAACCTGGTAAAGCACATTATAAAAGAAACAACAACTACTACTATAGTTAACATTGCTTAGTGTGTTTAATGACCAAAAACTGGATGCTTCCCTCTAAGATTGGAGGGAAGGGTAGAGTATGCTCTCCACTGTTCCACTCCTTTTCCACTTGGTGATGAAAGTCCTAGCCAGTTCAATAAGACAGGCAAAGGAAGTAAAATGCTTACAGGTTGAAAATGAAGAAATAAAGCTACTTCTATTTGCAGATGGCATAATTGTCTATGTAGAGAATCTCAAATAACGTCCAAAAAACCATACCTGAATTAATAAGAGACTTTAGCAAGGTCACAAGATACGGGGTCAACACACAAAATTGATTACATTTCTATATACCAGCAATAACTCTTGGAAACAGATATTTAAACATTTAAAACTCAGTACCATTTATAGTAACTCAAAAATACTTATGAATACATACATCAAAACGTATAGGATCTCTATTTTGAAAAGCTTATAAAGCACTGATTAAAAAATCAAAGAACACCTAAATAAATGGAAAGAAATGTCATCTTCATAGATCAGAAGACTCAACATGGTAAACAGATCAAACAGATATGTAAGATTCATGGAGTTTTTATCAAAATCCCAGCAGTTTATCTGGAATTGTCTTGATTTTGGCACCAGAAGTCCCACTTTCTAGGAATCCCCTCTGTGAGATGTGAAAAACCCCAAATTTTTGGCTATGAGTAAAGAAGATTGGAGAAAAAACCAGAAAATTCATATAGCATCACCCAAACAAGAGCTGTATGCATTTTACTGCCAAATGGAGACAGCACATATTATCTGTTTTTTGTAATTGCTGTCACTGTTTTTTTCCTGACCACTAATGTGTATAACCATGATTTGCAGTTCACAGTGATCAGTGAATTACTGTGAGCTGCAAATCATGAATCATTCTAACTCTTATGACTTGAATATGTAAATGAAGCATGTTGTAATGATAAGTGTTTGTCTGCATTTGACTTTAGCTGTGGATTAACTGTTCTACTTTGAATCAATTTGGTGCTAGTTCAGTTTTTAACTTTACAAACCTTGTGACCATATTTTCTAATAATTCAGATAGTAAAAACACAAACAATTACAATACCAATGCAGCAAGGCCCAGAAGGCTAAATAATTGTGTTATTTTAATGATACATGATTACAAAGGTAAGTAAACAAGACAGAGCATATTGCATAATAAGCAGAAAAATAATGTGGGATTGGGTATGGTAGAGGAGGCTATGTGATCTGTGGGACTTTGCTAGGGCTGCCGTAACAAAGTACCATAGATTGGGTGGCTTAAGCAACAAAAATCTATCTCCTCACAGTTACGGAGGTTGGAAGTCCCAGATCAAGGTGTCAGTGGATTGGTTCCTTCTGGGGGCAGTGAGAAAATGATCTGTTCCTGGTCTCTTTCCTTGGCTTGTAGATGGTGCAGATGACTGTCTTCTTTTTGTGTCTTTTCATTATCATCCCTCTGTGTGAAGACTAAATTTTACCGTTTAAGGATGATATCAGCATGTAATTCTAAAGGGAACAAAAGTTTCTTTTTTTCTTTTCTTTATTTCTCTTATTTTTTGGATTTTTGGTCTTCTAAACAAACACCGATGCTCAGTTGAAAATAGCAGCCACTGAATTACCTTTGGTATACCAAACAAACCAGCACACATTATTATATCATTTTATTGATTTATGTTAACTTACAAGTTGCATTGAAAATGTCCTTTCAACAAACAAAATGGGAAATTTGGATAATACATACATTGGTTCTTTACAGTGTAGAGCTGACTCTGACAGGTCTTACTGTCACTCATGCTCCCTACAGTATAGCAAGTGATGCATCAAATAATGATAACCAAAAAAAAATGCACCCCACCTTTTAGACATGTTCATTTGAAAAATTGAGCTTTAAATTATCTTCTTGGTTTCTATGAAACTTTTCATTAAATCACAGATAATATGAAACAAAAGATTATTAATATCTTTTCCAAATCTGAACTAGAATTTGCTCATCTCTATGCATATCTGGCAGACAGCACAAATGTAAATTTGCCAAACTCCATTCAGTCTATGAACTTCTTATCAAAGAAAAGATATTACCTACTGAATGCCTCACACACATTTAATATAGAACTGCTAAAAAGGCGCCTGGTATGCTTACTTGTGATTTTAAGGCTTTCATAATTAAAGTTTTTCACCACTTTTCAGTTGTCTAAAAACATACAGAAACAAGAATCATAACTTCAGCTTTATGGAAATGGAAGGAGATAGCATCCTTACACCTATGCCCACAAGACAGCTTGCATTGAGGCCAGCCGTAGAAAAGATACCAAAATGTTAGCCTGACATAAAATCGTGTTTTCAGAGTATGAAAGAAGAAGAATGTTCTCTAATCTGAAAGCAAATTAAGGATGAGAATAAAGAGAAGGGAAGAAAAATGCAACAGAAGTGAATATGCTTGTTTCCCAAAACTGTTGGTGATCTTTGAAGAGGTCATATGGAGCCTAGAAAGTGATAAGCTGGCTGCATTTGAGTTACGTGATGTTGTGTTCTAGTTGCAACAAAAACTAATATAGCAAAAACAAGATGAACAAAAAACCCTCATGTTTTAGGGAAATGATACTATTTCAGAACACGAAAAAAGGTCATCAGAAAAGATCAGCTAAGTTAAATAGAACTTTCTTTGAGATGGAGTCTGGCTCTGTCACCCAGGCTGGAGTGCAGTGGTGCGATCTCAGCTCACTGCAACCTCTGCCTCCCGGGTTCAAGCCATCCTCCTGCCTCAGCCTCCTGAGTAGCTAGGACTACAGGTGTGCACCATCACGCCTGGCTAATTTTTATATTTTTAGTAGAGATGGGGTTTCACCATGTGGGTCAGGCTGGCCTTGAACACCTGACCTCAAGCAATCCGCCTATCTCGGCCTCCCAAAGTGCTAGGATTGCAGGCGTGAACCACCACGCCAGGCCTGTTTTAAACAGAACTTTCTCAATTTCTTTTTAGAAATTGTAAATTATTTAGAATAGGAATTTGATTTCACAACTTCAAATTACCTCTGTGCTTTGAAACCATTTTCATGAGAAAGAGGTTTAACTTATAATAGCATCCAATACACTTATGAATGTTCATAAATCATGGACTTTTTTACATGTCAAGAGCCTATATGATGGATCTCTAGATGCAAATGATCTCATTAACAAACATAGCCTACGAAAACAACCCTCTAAATACAAAGTGGGTGGGATTTTTTTGAAAGCTGGACATGAATTCGGTCAAATCCAGAACTCTGCTGCTGCTGGTAAGTAAAATCCTAAATATCTTATGTCCAAACACTCTTCTCCTGAGCATATTTAGCTATGTTTTTACATGAGACTTACCACTGGAATCAATGTAATGTGGACTTGATGAGAACAGATCAGCAAGTCAAAGTGAATTATATGTTTGACTGTACTCAATTTTATCACCACATAAAATAAAAGAAATATATCATGAAGGCTGTAGGCAGTATACAGAAATGTTACTAAAAATGAAACAGAAGAAGAAAAAATATATATATCCCACTGTATCACTGGACAGAAATAAAAATATCATTCTTACTTTTAAATTGAGTATTAGAATATCCTATAGTCATTTTTAATTTACATTCTCCTCCTAAAAGGCATATGATTACATATTTTAAGAATAACTGAATATAGCCTACAATATGTAAGTATGCAATTGGGAATTAAAATAAATTGCTGTAACAAGAAATATAAAACATTGTTATATTTTTCATATATATTACTTGTTTATTAATCCTATCATTAATTACTACTAATTAGCACTGTTAATTAGTCTTATTTTTGTTTTGTGTAAAAAATGTCAGGAGGCTGAGGCACGAGGATCACTGGAGGCCAGGGGTTCAAGCCCAGCCCAGACAACATAGTGAGACCCCATCTCTACAAAAAATTTTAAAATTAACTAAGTGTGGTGGAACATCTTTGTAGTCCCAGCTACTCCAGAGACTGAGGTGGGCAGGTCATGTGAGCCTGGGAGATTGAGGCTGCAGTGACCCATGATCGAGCTGCTGTACTCCAGCCTGGTGACAGAGTGATACCCTGTCTCTAAAATAAATAAATAAATAAATAAATAAATAAATGCAGTTCATGTAACAGAAAAATAAGTGATATTGAATAATAGATACTTTCAAAGAAAGCTCTATTTTGTATGTTATATTAAAGTAATAATGTGTATAATTATTATATGTTACATTATTATGATTTATTCTGTCTAGGTTGACTCTAAAAAGTTGGCCGCCTTAGATATAGACAAGCTGATTCTAAAATTAATATTGAAAAGCAAAGGAACTAGAACAGCTAAAGAAAAAATAACTTGTAAAAAGTGAATTAAGTTAAAGGTGTGCTGTACCAATTTTAAGGCTTAATGCACAATTCAGCAATCAAGACAGTGGTATTTGGCAGAGGGATAGACACATAGATCACTGGAGCAGAATAGATAACTCAGAATTAGAACCACACAAGTACAGCCAACTGATTTTTGACAACGGTGCAAACGTAATTCAATGGAAGGATGTTAGCCTTTTCAACAAATGATGTTGGAGCAATTAGACATAAGCATGCACCAACAAACCCCCAAAACTTCAACATAAGCCCCACACTTCATACAAAAATAAATTCAAAATGGATTACAGCTCTAAATGGAAAATGTGAAACTATAAAACTTTTAAAAGAAAACACAGGGGGGAAATTGTCATAAAATGGTGTTAGATGCAGAGATCTTAGGACACCAAAAGCATAATCAACTAAAGAAAGAACTGATCAATTTGACCTTAACAAGATTAAAAGCTATTATTCTCTCGAAGACACTGGTTTTTTTGTTTGTTTGTTTGTTTGTTTGTTTGTTTGTTTTTCTTTTTGAGATGGGGTCTCGCTCTGTCATCCAGGCGGGAGTGCAGTGGCGCCATCTCAGCTCACTGCAAGCTCTGCCTCCCAGGTTCATGCCATTCTCCTGCCTCAGCCTCCCGAGTAGCTGGGACTACAGGCGCCCACTACCACGCCCGGCTAATTTTTTGCATTTTTAGTAGAGACGGGGTTTCACCATGTTAGCCAGGATGGTCTCCATCTCCTGACCTCATGATCCGCCTGCCTCAGCCTCCTGAAGTGCTGGGATTACAGGCATGAACCACCGCGCTCTGCCGAAGACACTGTTAAGAGAATAAAAAGACACAGACTTGGGGAATGTATTTGCAAACCACAGGTCCACAGAAGGATTTATATCCAGAATATATAAATAACTCTCTAAATTCAACATTAAGAAAACAAACAATCCAATTAGAAAACAGTCAAAGATTGAACCAGTAGATGGATGGCAAACACATAAACAAAAAAAAAAAGATGGTCAACACCATTAGCCATTAGGAAAATGCAAACTAATGTCACAATAATGTATCACTATACACAGAAATGTAAAATATAATCAAATATGCTGTAAATTATAACAAAAGAAAATATACTGTCGGCTGGGTGCGGTGGCTCACGCCTGTAATCCCAGCACTTTGGGAGGCCGAGGAGGGCGGTCATGAGGTCAGGAGATTGAGACCATCCTGGCTAACACGGTGAAACCCCGTCTCTACTAAAAATACAAAAAGTTAGCCGGGCGTGGTGGTGGGCGTCTGTAGTCCCAGCTACTCGGGAGGCTGAGGCAGGAGAATGGCGTGAACCTGGGAGGCAGAGCTTGCAGTGAGCCGAGATGGCGCCACTGCACTCCAGCCTGGGTGACAGAAGCAAGACTCCATCTCAAAAATAAATAAATAAATAAATAAAAATAAAATAAAAATAAAAAAGAAAAGAAATACACTGTCAATATCCAAGAGAGGATATGAAGTAACTGGAACTCTCACATAGTGCCAGGGGAATGTACAATCATACATACACCACTCTGCAAAATGGTTTAGCAGTTTCTTACAAAGTTATCACATCCTTAAACGTAACCCAATTATTCTATTCTTGGGTATTTATTCTACAGAAATAAAGGCATATGTTCATACCGAAACTACGTTGCAATGACCTACAATTAGAAACAAGCCATATATTTTTCAACATGCAAATGGATAAACTGTGGTACATACATTCAATACAATATTACTCAGCAACAAAAAGGAACTAAATATTGTTACACATAGCAACTTGAATAGATCTGAAAGACCTTATATGTGTTCAGAGCAAAAGAAATATCAAAGGATTGCATACTCTACAATACCAAATTAATAACATTCTAGAAATGACAAAATTATAGCATTGAATATAACAGATAAGTGGTTTCCAAGATTAGTGGGCAGCTGTGACTGAAAAGAGGTAACAGAATTTCTTTGTGAGGATGGAACAGCTCTGTATCCTATGTTGATGGTTACACAAATCTATCCATGTAATATTTCATAGAACTATACACTCCCTCAGAAATGAGTGCATTTCAAAACTGGCAAAATCTGAATAAGGTCTGCAGTTTACTTAGTAGTATTAGACCAATGTTAATTTCATAGTTTTGATTATTTTTACTATGTTTATGTAAGTTAGCATCACTGGAAGAAGCTGGATAAAACGGACATAGGAACTCTCCATACTATTTTTGCAACTTCCATGTAAGTCTAAAATTATTTCAAAATGAAAATTTAAAATAAACGAATGCTAATAGTAGTGCCAGAGATAGAACTATATATTTCTTTTCTTTTTTTTTTTTTTTCAGACGGAGTCTCGCTCTGTCGCCCAGGCTGGAGTGCAGTGGCGTGATCTCGGCTCACTGCAAGCTTCACCTCCCAGGTTCACTTCATTCTCCTGCCTCAGCCTCCCGAGTAGCTGGGACTACAGGTGCCCACCACCACGCCCGGCTAATTTTTTGCATTTTTAGTAGAGATGGGGTTTCACCATGTTAGCCAGGATGGTCTCCATCTCCTGACCTCGTGATCCGCCCGCCTCAGCCTCCCAAAGTGCTGGGATTACAGGTGTGAGCCACCGCGCCCGGCTGAGATGGAGTCTTGCTCTGTCACCCAGGCTGGAGTGCAGTGGCACGATCCCTGCTCACTGCAACCTCCGCCTCCCGGGTTCAAGGGATTCTCCTGCCTCAGCCTCCTGAGTAGCTGGGACTACAGGCACATGCCACCATGTCCAGTTTATTTTTGTATCTGTAGTAGAGACAGGGTTTCACCGTGTTAGCCAGGATGGTCTCAACCTCCTGACCTCCTGATTCACCCGCCTTGACCTCCCAAAGTGCTGGGATTACAGGCATGAGCCATCGTGCCCGGCCAGAACTATATTTTTTAAATAATTATTTTTAAAGAAAAAGTATGGCATTCATCCTCTTGAATACACAATGTGCCTGATAATGTGAGAAAACTAAAATCCAACATTTTACAATAAGCAGATTATAAATGCTATATCATAAAAAGAGAAAGGCTGCACTTTTATAAGTCTGTAAAATCATAACTGTCTTCATGATATGATAGCATAGTAATTATGAAATCAACCACAATGGCTCATGCTTACAAAACACTTAATATGTGATCCTTTCAACAAGCAAGAGTACGTGTTATTATTACCAGCATTTTATAGAGGAGGAAACTGAAAAACATAGACATTAACTCATATCCCCTTGATCACTAGTTTGTTAATGACCTCACTGGGATTTTTCATCCAAGGTGGTCTGGCCCTAGAAACTGTACAGAATTTAGAAAATTATGTAAAATAAAATTCTGAAAGGTGTAAAGAGAACCCACTTGCAGGAGAAGAAAATAGCCACTCTCAGCATGTTGATGTATTTTCTTTTTGTGTGTGTGCTTTCATGCATTCGTTGATTAATTAATAAATAAAATAGTGACTGAACATGTATGTGTGCCAATATTTGTCCTAGAAACATGGGCTACAGCACTGAGTGAAGGATACAAAGTCCCTACCAGCATGGACCATAGAGTCTAGTGGGAGAAGATAGGTAATGCAAATTTTAAAAGTACAAGTAAACTTCAAGTCACAAGTCTTAGAGTAGAATAAGGGACTAAGATTAACAGGGTTGTTAGGGAAGGCCTCTCTGAGATGACCCTTGGGCAGAGCCCTGAAAGACATGACAGAGTGAGCTGCACAAATTTCTTGGTGAAGGAGTAAAGCATTTGGAACAGAGGACATTGCCTCTGCAATTGTCCAGGTGCTGGGACTGGATCCAAGGTCTGCAAGGAGACCCATGTGGATGGAATTGGGTGAGGGAGATGGAATGTAGCAGAGAGCTGCCCAGGGTCACGTCCTTCTCCCCAGCCGATATGGCTCATTCAGAAACTCTCTTTACACACCCACCAGATTCCATTCCATGTTTATTTTTTTACTTGTTTGTTTACTAAGGAATTCAATATTCCCTTATCCAGGCAGAACCGAATGTGTAGGTGATACTGCTCTGTCCACTCCCCTTCACCTTTCACCAAGCAAATTTCCTTGGGTGTATTTGGAAGATGCATTCTCATGGGCACCCCCGCTGGAACATCATCCCAGCCCAGACTTGAGGGAGCTCAGTAGAGCTGGTGTCAATCCTCATTCTTCATTCTTAGTAGACCCAGCAGAACAAGGGGAACCTCAACCCCAAAACCCTCCACATTGGTTCAAGAAGAAATTGAGGTCTCTCCAGGCTGTTAGTGAAGGGTGTGGCTGAACTCTGCCACCTTGTGACTGATTCCATTTCTCCCTTCCCATCAGATGCGTGGTTCTCCAGAAACTCTTGGGATGGGAACTTAGTTTTCAGGAGATGCTCATGACAGAACCGAAGAATGTGGGGATGAGAAGCCACAAAGAACTTTTCAACATATAGCTAAGCCCAAGGATGTCCTTGACAACGCAATGGAGGGCAGATAGTGAGAAGCAGGCTTGAGGATACTGTATATTTCAAGAGTGTCTGAGAAGTAGGGTGGCAAAAAAAAAAAAATTGGGTGTGGAAAGGAAGAGCTAAGGGGTTAAATCACACTTAAGAACTAAGGGGTTAAGTGGTATGTCCTATGCACCCTTCCTCCATGTAGCTCCACTCGATTGCCTGTGACTTGCATATGACAAATCCCAAGCTCCAATGAGTCCAACATCTCCTTCCTTCATCTGTCCACTGGGGATCAAAACTTCTGCACATTTGTGTACTCCTAACTCATTGGGAAATGCATCCACCAGACCCTAGTCAAATCTGCACCCTCTTCCCAACAGCACACTACAATCTACCCTCACTGTCCTCAAGCTCACCCTGTCCTAATTCATGAGGAAATCTAGACAATGTGAGAAGTCACTTCAATGCTTTGTCCTTTTCCTGTTCATAGGTGGTTCCTAGATGCAGTCTCTCTGCATTTGTGCATTTTATTAAGTAAAAATACAGCTCTTCCACCACCACATCACATCTCCTTGAAGATAGCAACTTTCTCTCAGCTCATCCAAATGTCTTTCCAATTGCTCCCTCGCTCCTTTGTAGACTCATGCCCTGAGTATACTTAGTGATTTTCTGTAGTGGCAGTAACAACAGTGCTCTTTGTCACACATTTCCCATTCTGTGCTGCCCTAAGCGTTTCACAACTTGGGGCACAGATATGTAGTTCCCAGACTGATAGTAGAGTGTAGCAGAGTTAATCAAAGTGTTTTTTACACTGAAATGAAGATGGAGCCCTAATGACTCTTGGTTAGGGCACTGGCACCTTTATTCTTTGACCCTGTCATATTTTGAAGTAGAATGTCCACTTTGGGTAAACTTTTAATATAAATCATCAGATGTCAAGGAAATTTCAGAGGTAAGCGGGGTCATTACAGTGGTATCTCCAGTTCTATTTCACAGTGATGAATCCTCTATGCCTTTTGGGGATTCTTTGGCTAAAAGGTTTGGAAAGGACTTCTGGGTTGGAAGCTAACAGTTCCACACTAATCATAAGAGAAATATGGATAAAGTGTGAAATTATCAGACAGCAAAGAGCCTTGTTGCTACTTTAATCCCCTCTGGGCGTAATGCAGAAATAGGAATCTACTCCCCATGGATGGCTCCATTGAGAAAATGGCCAAACTATTAACTAATTTATATTGACTGCGTGTTATTTAGCATGACAGGTTAGAATTACAAGGAGTCTGAAGGAAGTTGAAATCCACCTGCCAAATCACTCCTTCAGGGCTTTCACTAACTGCATAAGAGGAGCACACCAATGGCTGAGAGCAGGGCTGGGGAGGTGAAGAGTCATGGACTCTTTACTCAATGCAAGGTAGTGGCTAGAGGAAGGCTGCCATGATACAGGACGCTGAGAAAGACCCTGTAGGGTGCACAGATGCTACCTAAGTGCAAGGCGGCAGCCCGTAGGGATTTTGTGCAGAAAAAGAGAACTGAAGCAATCCTCCCAAGGTGCACAAAAGCTTGCTTGAGTGCACTTTGATGCGCTAACAAAGACTAGAGGCAGAGAATTAGGAAGAAGAGTAATCGCCTAAGGCTACAGGAAAGGCCAGGAATAGAGCTGGAGAGTAAAGAAAACTCCCCATTGAACAACACCACCACCACCAACAACAAAACTGGCAAGTGGGTTTAAAGAAAAAAAAATACAAGCAGGAGAGAGGAGAAGACAGCAAAAGACAGAGTCAGAGAGATTCCCTGTATTCGTAAAACATAAAGCAAGCAGCTGGGGCTAATGCATACAGAGATATCTGAAGTCTCTCTGATCTTAAATTTGAAGCTCTGCTTAAAGGAATGTCTTCCTCTCACCCTTAAAATATGTGAAATTATCAGTGTGGAGCTGAATCTAAATATAGTTGCAAAAAGTGTCGTATCTAACTCAACCATGTATTAGATTGTTTCAGTCCCACAAAATATTGGTCTGATAGAAGAAAGATTGCACTTTTTCTGGGAGTAAATATCACTTTCTTCAGTCTCTATTTGTTCATACACATTATCTCCTGATAAAAAATATTAAGAAATATAGGAAGAAGCAGAAAAATGTGAAGCATGAACAAGCAAGGAAACAACCAGTAGAAGAAGTCTTAGAAGTAATCTAAATGTGTGAATTGGCAAGGAAAAACTTTAAAAGAACTATGATAAATATGTTTAAGCATCTAGTGCAAAAGGTAGACAACATACATGAGCAAATGAGGATTTCAGCAAAAAGATAACTACAAAAGGACAAACAGAAATGTTATTAAAGAAAAATACAACATCAAAATGACTAATTCATTCAATAGGCTTCATAGCAGACTGAATACAGCAGCAAGAAAGACAATCAGGGAGCATGAAGGCAGA
Source organism: Hylobates moloch (assembly GCF_009828535.3). NCBI lineage: Eukaryota > Metazoa > Chordata > Mammalia > Primates > Hylobatidae > Hylobates > Hylobates moloch. The sequence goes on along the minus strand of NW_026652289.1, from coordinate 84,656,451 downwards.
GTGAAAAGCATCCAAATTGAAACACAAAGGAAGAGAGAGAGAAAGAGTGAAAGCATTGAAGAGCCATGAGGCAATTTAAAAATATATTCATAACACATTTGTAGTCGGAGGTACAGGACAATAGGAGAGAAAATAAGCAAGAAGAATTATTTGCAGTGATAATGGCCATGCATTTTGTAAATATGGTGAAATGTATTATCCTACCTACCCAATATGCTCAGTGAATCCCAGTCAGGATAAATATATAGAAACTCGCACTTTTGCTTATTATTGTCCAACTGCTGAAAACCAAAGATAAAATCTTAAAAGTAGCTGAGTGGGAGAGAACATTACAATACAGTGAAACAAAGAATAATGATGTCTTATTGCGAGGAGACAATGACAAAACATCTTTGTTCATTTTCAAATTTATTTTACTTTTTTTTAAAATTTTATTATTATTATACTTTAAGTTTTAGGGTACATGTGCACAATGTGATAAAATTGTGTATATTTATCCTACACAGCATACTGTTTTGTTTTGCAGTATATATACATAGTCTACATACATATATAACACTGTGGAATAGTTAAATGTAGCTAATAAAGAAATGCATTATCTCACATAGTTATCATTTTTGTGAGAAGAACAGTTAATATCCACTCCATTAACCATTTTTCAAGAAAACAATATATCACCATTAACTGTAGTCACCATTTTGCACAATAGATCTCTTGAATTTATTCCTCATATCTAACTGTAAATACATATCCTTTGACCAACATATCCCTAACCCTCCCTTTCTTCTAGCCACTCCAGCCTCTGATAATCACCATTCTACTCTCTACTTCTATGTGATCAACTTTTTAAAATTCCACATATGAGTGAAATCATGCAGTATTTGTCTTTCTGTGTCTGCCTTTTCCCATTTAACGCAATCTCCTCCAGATTCATCCCTGTTGTTGCAAATCACAGGACTTCTTTCTTTTTATGGCTGAATAGTATTCAGTTGTGTATATAAACACATTTTATTTATCCATTTATCCATTGATGGACACTTAGGTTGTCTACATCTTGGCTATTGTGAATAACGCTGCAGTGAACATGGGAGTGCAGCTGTCTCCTTGACATCTTGATTATATTTTTAAACATACACTCAGTCGTGGGATTACTAGATGACATGACAGTTCAATTTTTTAAATTTTTGAGACACCTTCATACTATTTTCATTAGGGCTGTAATAATTTACATTCCCACCAAAAACATATAATGGTTTTCTTTTCTCCACATCCTTGCCAACATTTGTTGGTTTTTTGTTTGTTTGTTTTTGCAGGGGTGATGATTTTTTGACAATGGCCATTCTCACTGGAGTGAGATATTATTTCATTGTAATTTTGATTTGCATTTCCCTGATGGTTAATGATGTCAAGCACTTTTTCATATGCTTGTTGACCATTTGTATATCTTCTTTTGAAAAATGTCTATGTATGTATTTTGACCGTTTTTAACCTGATTATTGGGATTTTTGCTATTCAATTGTTTGAGGTTGTTTTTTTTTTTTTAGATGGAGACTTGCTCTGTCACCCAGGCTGGAGTACAGTGGTGCAATCTCGACTTACTGCAACCTCCGCCTCTCGAGTTCAAGCGATTCTGCTGCCTCAGCCTCACAAGTAGCTGGGATTATAGGTGTGTGCCACCACGCCCAGATAATTTTTGTATTTTTTAGTAGAGATGGGGTTTCACCACGTTGGCCAGGCTGATCTCGAACTCCTGGCCTCAAGAGATCTGCCCACCTTGGCCTCCAAAAGTGCTGGGATTACAAGAATGAGCCACCACACCAGCCTCTTTGAGGTTCTTATAAGTTCTGGATATTAACCGCTTGTCAGATATATAATTTGCAGATATTTTCTCCTATTCTGTAGGTTGTCTCTTCACTTTGTGGATTCTTTCCTTTGCTGTGCAGAAGCTTATTAGCTTAATATAATCCCACTTATCTATTTTTGCTTTTGTTGCTTGTGCTTTTGAGGCTTATCCAAAAAATCAGTGCCCAAACCAATGTCATAGAGCTTTTCCCCTGATTTCTTCCAGTAGTTTTATATTTTCAGGTCTTATGTTTAAGTATTTCATCCATATTGAGGCAATTTTTATATTTGGTGAATGATAAGGGTCTAATTTCATTTGTTTGCACAAGGATATCCAGTTCTTCCAACAACCTTTATTGAAGAGACTGCCTATTCTTCATTGTGTATTTTCGTACCTTTGTTGAACATCCGTTGGCTCTAAATGAGTGGGTTAATTTGTGTGTTATTAATTCTGTTCCATTGGTCTATGTGTCTGGTTTAAGGAAAAATAAAATTGTTTATAATTCTATATCCAACAAAATTTCTTTACAAAATGAAAGTGAAATAAAGTCATCATCAGACAAAGACTGAGGGGATTTGTTTCATGCAGCTCTACACTATGAGAAATGCTAAGGAAAGTTTTTCCGGCTGAAAGAAACTGAGAGTAGATGGAAACCTGGATATGTAGAAGGTATGAAGGGAACCAGAAAGTACATAATACGTGCATGTGTGTATGTGTGTTTCTGTGTGTGTGTAAAACGTGCCACTAATAGGCATTTACAATTATTTAATATGCATTATAGGTGTATTAAGACATGTTATGTGCTTAGTCTAATTCTCTTCTTAAAAGCACAATATGAAAAAGAGCTGAATCTTCCCTTCATTATACCCATCTGAATTTAAAGAATGAACAAGAAACTGCCAAAAAGAACACCGAGTACCCAGATATGAGTACAGAAACCCCACATGCCTTTCTTTCTAATTGTCTATTATGCAAAACCTCCATAGGATACTGGGACACTCCCTCCAAACTAGTGAGTAGGATCTAGAGACAACCCTCCACTGCCCTGCATCCACTGTACAAGATCATCCAGGTGAACAGAGTGCTGGGACCCAGTATGTCATTTCTTAATCCATTATCTTAATGAAGATGACCACTTTGCTTACTTCACTTCTGCTTTGGATGATGCCACTTGAGTTTCCTTTTCATCAAGTAGCCAGGTGCTAGTCATTGCCCAGTGACTCTCCAGGTCTCTAGGCTTCTCCTAGAGATAGCTGAAATGGGTTCCTAGTCACCAATGCCTTTAATCGGATTTTCTCATATGGCAACCCACTTTTTGCCATATGCTAAACTATATCCCTCCATGAATCTTAATGTTGCATCTAGACTGCCTCTCCTTTAAGACTTTGCAAAATGTCATATTCTCTGCAATGACTTCCTGTTTCTTTATCTCCATAGCTTTTATTACCTTATAGCATGTACTACAATGTGCTTATTATAATTATTGTCTCTCTCCCCATACTAGAATATGAGCTCTAGAGGGGCTGAGATTTTTGCCTGTATGCTTCAGTGATGTGTTTCCAGAACCTACGGGACTACTTGTTATATAGTAAGTGCTCAATAAATTTTGCTTAATGAAAAAGTATATACAATGTACACACAATTATGTTTATATTAGTTTAATATATTTGATATAATATGCTTTACATATATTACATACAAATATTTATATAATTAAAATTAAACACGCACATATATATAATGCAGGTAGTCCTCATTTTGCACAATAGTGTGTTGACTGCAACTCATGCATATCAAAACAGTGTTTTGCTTTGCAGAAGATCTCAGCTACCACAGAATTGTGCAAAGTAAGTTACACTTTTCCTGTGCGTGTAAATATCAGTTAAATATTGTTTGGTTTAAAGCAAGGACTTCATAGACATAGATAGATGATAGACAGATACATGGATACATAGATACATAAATATCTTCATATGTATATATATATAATTTTTTTAAAGCTCACTGGCTATTTAAAGTAAAAGGAATAGCTACATATTGTGGGGTTTTAAAGCAAATGTAGATGTAAAATAAATGACAATGAGAATACAACAGTTGTGAGAAGTTTAACAGGAATTATACATTGTAAAGCTCTTATTAATGAAGTAGATAGTATTTTTGAGGTAGACAATACTAAATTAAAGATGCATATTATATAATGTGTAACCATTGAAAAAACAAATAAGATATAAACCAAAAGCCAATGCAGGAGATAAAATGGAATACTAAAATACTTAATTAGCCATGAATGTGAAACAAATGATAACATACAGATAAAAGAAGTACCAACACAGTCAACTTATACTCTACTCTATCAATAATTACATTAAATGTTCCATGAAAAATGGAAGACGTTTCTAAAATAGGTTTAAAAATTATAACCTCAGTGCAATGATTAAATTTATGTGTGAATTTGACTGGGCCATGTAGTGCCCAGATATTTGGTTAAATATTATTTTGTGTGTTTCTGTAAGGATATTTCAGATGCCTAATGTCCTTTTAACTGAGACATCAGGTTTTTTCCTGTCTTTGGATTTGAACTGACACCCTGACTTTTTTATGGTTAAGAGCCTGCCAGCCTTTGGACTTAAACTACACCCTCAGCCTTCCAAGTTCTTAGCTCTTGGGCACATACTGGAACTAAACCAGTGGCTGTCCTAAGTCTCCAGCTTGCTGACTCTCATGGTATAGATTTTGGGACTTGCCAGCCTCCATAATCACATGAGCCAATTCCTTATAATGTCTTTCTCTCCCTTTCTTTCATATACGTATATATAGACTTTGGCAGGTTGATAGTTAAAAGGATGCAAATAAACAGAGGACATAATTACAAAGCTTAAGAAAGCTGGGGTGGCTCTGCTAGTATTAGACACAGTAAACTTCAAAACAAGGAGTGTGAGCAGAACTAAGGGAGGTATTTTGTGAGAATGAAGAACCAATTCACTAAAAAAGACATAATCACACATGTAATGTGTATGACCTAATAAAAGAGATAACACTAAATTAAGTTAAATTGCCCAACTAAGGGGGGAAAATAGATAAGTCTACAACCATGTTTGGAAATATTAACATACTTCTTTGAGTGATTGATAGAATGACCAGATTTTAAAAATCAGCAAACATACTGAAGATGTGAACAGTAGGTTCAACCAACTAGACCTAAGCGACATTTATAGATATATCTCACAACAGCAGAATGCATTTTCTTTTCAAGTGCTCACAGAATATTTTAAACAGACTCAATGCTGGGCATTAAACCAAGTTCCAATATAAAAATGACTCAAGCCAAATTGGGCATACTCTTATCACAATGGTATTATATTCGTAATTAATATTATTAAAATTTGTGTAAAATATCCTAACGTTTGGAAATTAAACCACAAAAATAAAAACAGCCCACGAGTCAAAGAAGAAATCACAATAAAAATTATAATATATTTTGAAATAACTGGCCGGGCGCAGTGGCTCCCATCTGTAATCCCAGCACTTTGGGAGGCCGACGCAGGTGGATCATGAGGTCAAGAGATCGAGACCATCCTGGCCAACATGGTGAAACCCCGTCTCTACTAAAAATACAAAAATTAGCTGGGCATGGTGGCAGGTGCCTGTAGTCCCAGCTACTCAGGAGGCTGAGGCAGGAGAGACGCTTGAACCGGGGAGGGGGGGGTTACTGAGCCCCGATTGCACCACCGCACTCCAAACCAACAAAAAAGAGAGAAACTCTCTCTAAAAAAAAAAAAAAAAAAGAAAGAAATGATTAAAAAATAACAAACCAAAATGTGAAAGATGTTGCTGTAATAGAGCTAAGAGATAACTTTATAGCTTTAAATATCTGTACTACAAAAGAGAATATATTTAAAATCAATGGCATAAGCTTATACATTAAGAATGCAAAAAACAGGGATAAAATAAAAAGAAACTAGAAAAATGTACAGAATAGGCCAGGCGCAAGGTGGCTCACGCTTGTAATCCAGCACTTTGAGAGGCCGAGGCAGGCGGATCATGAAGTCAGGAGATCGAGACCATCCTGGCTAACACGGTGAAATCCCGTCTCTAATAAAAATACAAAAAAAAATTAGCCGGGCGTGGTGGTGGTCGTCTGTAGTCCCAGCTACTCAGGAGGCTGAGGCAAGAGAATGGTGTGAACCCGGGAGGCAGAGCTTGCAGTGAGCCGAGATCACGCTACTGCACTCCAGCCTGGGTGACAGAGCGAGACTCCGTCTCAAAAAATAAAAATAAAAAAAAAAGTAACCTGCACATGGATGTTTATAACAAGTTTGTTCATAATGGACAAATCTTGGCAGCAACCAGGGTGTCCTTCATCAGGTGAATGGGTAAATAAACGTCGGTACATCCAGACAATGGAATATTATTCAGCATTGAAAAGAAATGAGCTATTAAGCTATAAAAATATATGGAAGTAACTAAAATGCATATTATTAAGTGAAAGAAGCCAGTCTGAAAAGGATACATACTATATGTGTCCAACTAGGTTACATTCCAGAAAAGATAAAACTATGGAGACAGCACAAAGATCAGTGGTTGCCAGGTATCTGTAGGGGAGGGGAGGGGATGAATAGGTAGAGCATGGAGGATTTGGGAGCTAGGAAATTATCCCGTGTTATACTATAATGGTGGATGTATTACATTAGACATTTGTCAAAACACAGAATGTACAATACCAAGAAGAAACTTAGTGTGAACTCCAGACTTCGGGTGATAATGACATGTCAGTTGATGTTCATCAGCTGTGAGAAGCATACAATTTTAATGGAGGACGTTGACATTGGGGCAGATTGTGTGTGTGCTGGGGGAACCAAGGGGTGTATGGAAACTTGCTGTCGTTTTGGCTTAATTCTGCTGTGAACCGAAAACTGCTCTACAAAATAAGGTCTATTCGATAAGAAGAAAAACATGAGTTACCAGGCCACAAAATGAGGAATATTAAATGTGTATTGCTAAGTGAAAGAAGCCAATCCGGAAGGCTACACATTTTATGATTCCCGCTACATATGATATTCTGGAAAATGCACAGCTATGGAGAAGGTAAAAAGATCAAAATTTGCCAGGGGTTTGGTGGGAGAAAGCACAGGTTTTTTACGGCAGTAAAATTCTTCTATATAATAATGCAATGATGGACACAGACATCTCTTATCACACAATTGTGTGATAACCCATTTATCACACAATTGTGTGAAAACCCATAAAATGTATACATAAAGAGTGAATACTAATGTAAACCAGAGAGTTCAGTTAATGATACTGGCTCATTGACTGTAACAAATATACCGCTCTAACGCAAGGCATTAAAAATAGGGGGAGTTGCCGGGGATAGGGGGACAGGGATGGTGGGAGAGGAGAGGGGATACATGAGAAGTCTCTGTACTTTCATTTTTTCTGAAAACCTACAACTACTTTAAAAAATAATCCATTAATTAAAAAGAAAAGACACAAACAAAACTCACAATAAACGACATACCATTTCTCATTTACTGAAATGCCTAAAATAAAATGCCTAAAATATTGAAATGCCTAAAATAAAAATGGCTGGCTGACTGTATCAATTTTGGCAATGACGTGGATCCATTGGAACCCTCATATTTGCTAAGTGCAGTGTAAAACTGCAATCACCATTTCACAGCCAGTTGAATAACAAAAATCAAAAAAGACTGACACTACAAAATTTTGCAAGGTTGTCAAGTACCTGGAATTCTTATGCATTCTTAATTCTTAACGTAATTCTTATGTTAGAGTGTAAAATGGTCTAACCTAACTGTGGAGAACTCTTACACTTTCTTATAAACAGCCATCTATCCTATGACCCAGACATTCAACTCCCAGGCATTTACCCAAGATAAATGGAAGCATATATTTACAAAAGGCTTGTAAAATAATTTGTAATGCAGCCTTTTTTCATAATAGCATCAGATTTTAAATGTCTCGCATGCCAACAGGTAACAGATAAATTATGGAGTTATAAATACAATGGAATACTTTGCAGCATAAAAAATAGCAAACCTCCAATACATGCAACATATTTACATTAAAAAATGTTGAACAAAGGAATATTGACCTCTATCTGTGTGTCTTTCTCTCTCCCTCCCTCCCTCCTACGCTGATTCCATTTTATGAAATTTAAGAACAGGCAAAATAATCTAGGGTGAGAGAAATAAGGAAGTGTATGTTTTTGGAGATAGAATAATTGACTAGAAAAGGGTGCACAGTAATTTTCTTTGATAATAAAACTATTATTCATATTGTTTTGAGTGTTGATTACTCAGTAGCAAAGCTCATTAAATTGAATACTTTAGATCTGTGCATGTTATTGCATGTTAATTATATCTAACATATTTTAAAAGGTTTTGGCAGCACTGGTGTAATGGTAAGAGTGATGGGCTGGGCACAGTGGCTAATGCCTACAGTCCCAGCGCTTTGGGAGGCCAAGATCGGGGGCTCACTTAACGCCAGGAGTTTGAGGCCAGCCTGAGCAAAATAGTGAGACCCCATCACTACGAAAAACAAACGAACAAAAATCACCTGCGTGTGGTGTGACCTGTCTGCAGTCTCGGCTACTCAGGAGGTTGATGCAGGAGAATCGCTTGAGCCCAGGAGTTTCAGACTGCAGTGAGCTATGATCATACCACTGCACTCCAGTCTGGGTGAGAGAGCAAGACCCTGCCTTGTGGTCTGTGGCAAAAAGAAAAAAAAAAATGCCAGCTTTCACAACGAACAGACTGGGATTTAAATCTGAGTTCTGCTATGTATTGCTAGATCTTCTGAGCCTCAAATTCTTGACATGTAAAATCAAGCCAAACACTTATGGATTTTGTGAGAAATCAATGAATAGAGTCTATTATACTCTGAGGATGGTATTTTATCAAATAATAAATTGTTGATAACTAGTAGTTACACTATTTTAATCCTTCCAATTCTTTTTTTTTAAACCTTGTACTTATGATATCTCCTATGCTTTTTAAATAATTTTTCTGCTTAGACTGTCTCGATCACATGAATCTTTCACAGCTTCAGGTTTGTTTTCCTTCTTTTCACTGCTACAATCAGCATCACAGCTCCCCTCACCCCATGTTCCAAGCAGAAGCGAGTATTTGATTATTTTCATCCTCTATAACCAATAAGAGGTTTAAACAATGCAACAACAACACCTTATTGTACTAAAAAACCATATGAATATCCCTATGTGATTAACAATAGATTTGTGAAATGTCCCTATGTGACTAATGATAGATTAATGTTCCTATGTGACTAACAATAGATGTAAATAAGACTTGCATCAGATTTTTCTCTGTAGTCTTATCTATAGCACAGTCCTGGGCATATAGTGAATGCTTAATAAAAGGTATTTCATAAATAAGTAATTTTAGAGTTTATGAAAATCATAACTGATTTTGTTACTCACTTATGAATATGTACACAAAGTCTAACAGCTACAGAAGATTGAAAGACAGGCAGTTCTGGTGCTAATCTTACCATCTCATTTTGTAGCTCCTTAGTGACCACTCAGTGTGAGCTGGGGATACTAAGGTGAGCAAAACAGGCTCCCATCTGCTCCTAGTTCTGCAATTTTCCTACTCCCATCACAATACCTTAGTTCTCCCTTCCCTATTTTTAAAAATCATTTTGTATACTGCCGTTATATACTGATGTAAGCCATTAAAAGTCCTTTCTAATTAGGGAACAGAGACCAACATTTCCTGGATGTTTTGTATTTTTTTCCCTTTTGTTTTCTACTTACCTTGAATTTTTAAGCTGTTTCATATAAAAGTGAGGAAAGGGAATTTTGACAATACTTGGTTCAAAGGTGTTGAGGAGGAAGAACATATGCACAGAAAGGGAAAGAAGGCTTCAGGAAGCAGGAAGATTCACAGGAGTGATTTGGGAAGACCTAAGACTTGTGGTCTAATGCCTCACTAGACTCAGGGCAATATTATGTTTTGCTGTGATTAAGGCAGTCAGTTTTCAAAAAGGACCCGTGTGTCCCTTATTTCCTCAGGTGAATTTTGCTCACAAGTAATTTGTAAATAGCTAGAGAGAGCCCCAGGAACAGCCTGGGTCTGAGAGCACTGACTGTCTGAAATAAGCAGATGTTTCTTCCAGGGAGAATAAACTTGGTTTACCCTCTTTACTTGCTCCTATGGAATCAATGGATACATAATCTCTAATTTTTCCCTGCCAGTTAAAGAATGTTTCCAAGGAGTGGCAATGGTGCTGGTGTAGAAGTTATTAATCTTCCATTTCTAACTACTCCTACACACCTTTTTTTCCTTTGCATAATACCTAATCTTTTCTTTCTGGCTTTGGTGTTGCCTGTTAACATAAACCGGAGCTCTTTTCATAGAATGGATTTGGTGGGAGTTGACACCGTGCGTCAGTGCTATTCACTGACTTCCAACATCAGTGAGAATAGCCAGACCCTAATGGGAGCCATTCATTGTGTGGGATGACCAACAGCACGGTGGACTGCAGGTCAAACCTGTCATAATTCCGGAAGAGAAACGGTTGGTGGGAGAACTTAATCTCTGCGTAGTTTATACATTTGAATTAGAGTGGAAAAAAAAGTATGCTTTAGTGATGATAGAAATGCCCTAGGCTAAAAAATAAACTGATTTTTCCAAAGCCATCCATAGCCAGTAACGGCCATGTAGCAGAGTTGATAATAGCAGGTCGTGAGGGTTAGGCATTTAGAGTTGGTCCTTCTACAGTGTTTCCAAATCCCCATGAAACTGAGAAATCCTGTGTGGATCTGGGCCATTAACCCAAGGGAGAAATGAAAACCATGAAACATGGTAGTATCCATTCTGCAGAAGCTTTTTGTGTGCTGTGGTAGTTGGCCGTCTCTGGGGATACACAGGAGTGATGTCCAGTAGTCCACCCTTATCCTTGGGGGATATATTCTGAGACCCCCCTGTGGAGGCCTGAAACTGGAAATAGTACTGAATCCTATATGTACTACGATGTTTTCATCTGACAGCTGAGACAGCTACTAAGTGAATAACAGGCAGGTAGCGTATACAGCATGGATACACTAGACAAAGGGATAATTCATGCCCCAGGCAGGACGAAACAGAACAATTTCATACTACTACTCAGAATGGCATGCAATCTAAAGCTTATAAATTGTTTATTTCTGGAAATTTCCATTTAATTTTTCGGACTGCAGTTGACTGCAGGTAACTGAAACCACACAATGTGAAACTGCAGGCACAGGAGTGCTACTGTATTCGTTACCTGCTCATTAACCACTTAGTAGCTGCTTCAGATATCAGATCTACCGTCGGTTTCCCAGTGTTTGTGTTCAAGGAACCCTTATTTTACTTAATAATGGCCCCAAAATGTAAGAGTAGTGATCGTGGCAATTTAGGTATGCCAAACAGAAGCTATGAAGTGCTTCCTTGAAGGAAAAAGGTGAAAGTTCTTGACTTAATAAGGAAAGAAAAAATCGCATGCTGAGATTGCTAAGATATATGGCAAAAACAAAACTATCTCTGAAACTGTGAAGAAGGAGAATGAAAGGGATACATGGTATATATAAGGTTTGCTGCTGTCTCCAGGTTCGGGCATCGAGAGTTTTGGAATATATCCCCTGCAGATAAGGTGGGGGGCTACTGTATCATCAAGCACCCTTAAAAATCTGACTGTTTTGAAAAGAGTTTCCTGGGAATAACATTCCTTAAATGTCCAGAAAATCACTGAAACTTCACCCCCAAATTCTCCTATTATTATTTAAGGCAATAGTAACATTGGGAGTGTGTACATACCTTCCCTTGGGTCCTTAAATTACCAAATTTGAGGACCCCTGGCTAAGGGTACCTGGGGAGGAGCGGGGTGTACCCTTCATCGTCCTCATCTGCCCCCTAGTGGCACGTTTTGTCACTCTGGACTTCTGCCCTAGGCTGCCAACAGCCTATTTAAACGAAACATCCTTGATATTTAGTGCTTTGTATATTTCCAGAAAACTTTTCAGTTACTGAGATTATCACTTCCTCTCACCATAAAGTTGTATAGCATTGCCCAATAATACTATTGTCGTCTGCTTTATTTGTTAATACTTGATTTGTCTCATATTTAAACTGATTTTTGTCACGAGTAGTTTCCCCAGAAATTTTGTTATTCTTTGCCTGTTTTTCCTATATATCCAAATATATCAATTTTTGATCTATTTATCTACCCATTTTGTTATCTTCAGGTGCATTATTTGGTTTTTGTTTTTTAAATTTCTTTCCTATTCTGCAGATGAAAAATACTGAGAAACCTACTCTGTTCCCGCATCCGAGCCATTCCACAGGCAGTTTTCCCATACTAAAAATGCTGTCTTCCACTGATTTGTGGCATGTCTCAGTTCCATGACTTCTTTTCCTCTCTCTCTACTCGCTGCTATCCCTTTTCTCCACGTGTCTCTAACATGCCTGTGTTCTTCAAGACCTAGTGCAACCACATTCCCTTCCACAACTCTATTTTTATGAGGAATAGCCAAGCAGGACTCCCAAGACACCATACAGGAGTGCCTACAGGGCATCTCTCCTTGGCAGTCCCATAGCACCGCAAATGCCCTGTGTCTGCCAGTACTCATCAGCCTCTCTTCCCGTGCGCCTCTCCTGGGACCCTAAGAGAGTAACAGTCCCTGCAACTTCCCACTTTCTCCAGGCAGGGACTTGTGTGCCTTTTCCATGTCTTTGACTCCTTTATTCAATTATAATACAGGTATCTGTCTGCTATAACTCCTGAAACTCTCTTATGTAAATGCGCTTTTTTCATTCTCTGCCTCACATCTTAGCCCAGACCACACCATCTCCCCCCCGCCGTCTTGGATATCTTCCATGTTTCCAGTGGTCTGCTCCCACTCCACACTGCAGTACAGTGATTTTTCTAAAACATGGATGGGTTCCTGTCACTCCCCTGTGAAAAGTCATCCATGTGGAGTCTGACTGATCTGCATTTGGGGACCGGACAGAGTGAGAAGGGATCTTGTGTCAGCCAGGACTCCGGTAGACGCCCCTATGCAATATCCACTTGTGGTGGTCGGGGGCGGGGAAGGGGCGGGATTGAGCCCCCTTCCCCCCTCCTCCTTACTGCGGAAAGCTGCGGAGCTAGCAGCACTCACTTCCTATTCAGCATTCAGCAGGGAGGGAGCCTCTGAACAGCCACGTAGGCATTCTCTTCTCTCTGGAGGAAAAGGCCCAGCAGCTGTCCGAGGAAAAGACCCACCAGCTGTCAGCAAAGGGACATGTCGCAGCTAAGTAAGAATCTGGGTGACTCGAGTCCTCCGGCGGAGGCCCCGAAGCCGCCTGTCTATAGCCGCCCTACGGTTCTGATGCGGGCCCCGCCCGCTTCCTCCCGGGCTCCGCCAGTCCCTTGGGATCCACCTCCAATTGACTTGCAGGCTTCATTGGCCGCTTGGCAGGCACCTCAGCCTGCCTGGGAGGCCCCACAGGGCCAGCTGCCCGCCCCGGTGGTTCCGATGACCCAGCCTCCTGCCCTAGGGGGCCCGATAGTCCCGGCTCCCCCGTTGGGGGGCCCGATGGGTAAGCCTCCGACTCCCGGGGTCCTGATGGTGCATCCTCCACCTCCGGGAGCCCCTATGGCCCAGCCTCCGACCCCAGGAGTCCTGGTGGTGCATCCTTCAGCTCCCGGAGCTCCCATGGCCCATCCTCCCCCTCCGGGAACGCCAATGTCCCACCCTCCCCCTCCGGGAACCCCGATGGCCCATCCTCCTCCTCCGGGGACCCCAATGGCCCATCCTCCTCCTCCGGGGACCCCGATGGTGCATCCTCCTCCTCCGGGAACCCCGATGGCTCATCCTCCCCCTCCGGGGACCCCGATGGCTCATCCTCCCCCTCCGGGGACACCGATGGCTCATCCTCCCCCTCCGGGGACACCGATGGCTCATCCTCCCCCTCCGGGGACACCGATGGCCCAGCCTCCAGCTCCAGGAGTCCTGATGGCCCAGCCTCTGACTCCGGGAGTCCTGATGGTCCAGCCTGCTGCTCCGGGAGCCCCGATGGTCCAGCCGCCTCCAGCAGCCGTGATGACCCAGCCTCAGCCTTCAGGAGCACCGATGGCCAAGCCTCCAGGTCCAGGAGTCCTGATGATTCATCCTCCAGGTGCGAGAGCTCCGATGACCCAGCCTCCAGCTTCAGGAGCACCGATGGCACAGCCGGCGGCCCCACCTGCACAGCCGATGGCCCCACCTGCACAGCCGATGGCTTCTTGGGCCCCGCAGGCTCAGCCTCTGATCCTGCAAATCCAGTCTCAAGTTATAAGGGCTCCTCCGCAGGTTCCCCAGGGCCCGCAGGCACCCCCAGCGCAGCTAGCCACACCCCCGGGCTGGCAGGCGACCTCGCCAGGATGGCAGGCCACGCCGCAAGGCTGGCAGACCACTCCCCTGACCTGGCAGACCACGCAGGTCACCTGGCAGGCACCAGCCATTACCTGGCAGGTGCCGCCGCCCATGCGCCAGGGGCCCCCGCCCATCCGCCCTGGCCCACCACCCATCCGCCCTGGCCCACCACCGGTGCGACAGGCCCCACCGCTGATCCGCCAGGCCCCACCGGTGATCCGCCAGGCCCCACCCGTGATCCGCCAGGCTCCACCTGTGATCCGCCAGGCCCCGCCCGTGATCCGCCAGGCCCCACCTGTGATCCGCCAGGCTCCACCTGTGATCCGCCAGGCCCCACCTGTGATCCGCCAGGCCCCACCGCTGATCCGCCAGGCTCCGCCGCCCATCCGACCTGCCCCACAGGTCCTGGCCACCCAGCCACCGCTCTGGCAGGCCCTGCCACCCCCACCTCCACTGCGGCAGGCCCCGCAGGCTAGGCTGCCGGCCCCGCAGGTGCAGGCGGCGCCGCAGGTGCCTACGGCCCCACCTGCTACGCAGGTACCCGCGGCGCCGCCCGCTGGCCCGCAGGTGCCCCAGCCTGTGCTGCCGGCCCCGCTGTCTGCCCCACTGTCTGCCCCGCAGGCTGTGCACTGCCCTTCCATCATCTGGCAGGCCCCCAAAGGTCAGCCCCCGGTGCCACACGAGATTCCAACGTCAATGGAGTTCCAGGAGGTGCAGCAGACACAGGCACTGGCCTGGCAGGCCCAGAAGGCCCCCACTCACATCTGGCAGCCCCTGCCTGCCCAGGAGGCCCAGAGGCAGGCTCCCCCCTTGGTCCAGCTGGAGCAGCCCTTTCAGGGAGCCCCGTCCTCCCAAAAAGCCGTGCAAATCCAGCTACCCCCCCAGCAGGCCCAGGCATCGGGTCCGCAAGCGGAGGTGCCCACACTGCCGCTCCAGCCTTCCTGGCAGGCACCGCCTGCAGTCTTGCAGGCCCAGCCCGGACCCCCGGTAGCAGCGGCAAATTTTCCCCTGGGCTCCGCTAAATCATTGATGACTCCATCAGGAGAATGCAGGGCCTCTTCTATAGACCGCAGGGGCTCCTCCAAAGAGCGCAGGACTTCCTCGAAGGAGCGCAGGGCCCCTTCAAAAGACCGCATGATCTTTGCTGCCACCTTCTGTGCTCCCAAGGCAGTGTCAGCTGCAAGAGCACACCTGCCAGCTGCCTGGAAAAACCTGCCTGCCACACCGGAGACCTTTGCTCCCTCCTCAAGTGTCTTCCCAGCTACCTCCCAGTTTCAGCCTGCCTCTCTGAATGCCTTTAAAGGCCCTTCTGCTGCCTCAGAGACCCCAAAGTCACTGCCATATGCTCTGCAGGATCCCTTTGCCTGTGTAGAGGCCCTGCCTGCAGTTCCATGGGTCCCACAGCCCAATATGAATGCCTCAAAGGCATCCCAGGCAATGCCCACCCTCCTGATGGCTACAGCAGCTGCCCCTCAGGCAACTGCCACCACTCAAGAGGCCTCCAAGACCTCCGTGGAGCCGCCACGCCGCTCCGGCAAGGCCACCCGGAAGAAGAAGCATCTGGAAGCCCAAGAGGACAGCCGTGGCCACACTCTGGCCTTTCATGACTGGCAGGGCCCAAGGCCCTGGGAGAATCTGAATCTGAGTGACTGGGAGGTTCAAAGCCCTGTCCAGGTCTTGGGTGACTGGGAGCACCCAAACACCCCCTGTGGCCTGAGTGGTTGGGAGGGCCCTAGCACCTCCAGGATCCTGAGTGGCTGGGAAGGGCCCAGCACATCCTGGGCCCTGAGTGCCTGGGAGGGCCCGAGCACCTCCAGGGCCCTGGGTCTCTCTGAACGCCCAGGGAGCTCTCTGCCCGTAGTTGTGTCTGAGGTGGGAAGTGTCTCTCCAGGATCCAGTGCCACCCATGATAATTCCAAGGTGGAGGCACAGCCCTTGTCTCCCTTGGATGAGAGGGCAAATGCATTGGTGCAGTTCCTCTTAGTCAAGGACCAAGCCAAGGTGCCTGTCCAGCGCTCGGAGATGGTGAAAGTCATCATCCGAGAGTATAAAGATGAGTGCTTAGATATCATCAACCGTGCCAACAATAAGCTGGAGTGTGCCTTTGGTTATCAGTTGAAAGAAATTGATACCAAAAACCACGCTTATATTATCATCAACAAGCTGGGCTACCATACAGGGAATTTGGTGGCATCCTATTTAGACAGGCCCAAGTTTGGCCTCCTGATGGTGGTCTTGAGCCTCATCTTTATGAAAGGCAATTGTGTCAGGGAGGATCTGATCTTTAATTTTCTGTTCAAGTTAGGGTTGGATGTCCGGGAGACAAATGGTCTCTTTGGAAATACTAAGAAGCTCATCACCGAAGTGTTTGTCAGGCAGAAGTACTTAGAGTACAGGCGAATCCCCTACACTGAGCCCGCAGAGTATGAGTTCCTCTGGGGCCCTCGAGCATTCCTGGAAACCAGCAAGATGCTTGTCCTGAGATTTTTGGCCAAGCTCCATAAGAAAGATCCACAGAGCTGGCCATTCCACTACCTTGAAGCGCTGGCAGAGTGTGAGTGGGAAGACACAGATGAGGATGAACCTGACACCGGTGACAGTGCCCACGGCCCCACCAGCAGGCCCCCTCCTCGCTAATAGGTGCAGCAGAGATCTCGCTCCTGTGTTTCCCTGGCCAGAGGCCACTGACAGGGTGGGGGGACATTTTTGTTTCTGGTGTTTGTGTTCCAGTTCCATGAGTGTAAGTTTGGATTTTCAACTTGGTTTCGTATCTGCCAAAGCTTTGTACATTTTTCATGTGGTGTTGATTTCAATCGGCTACTGTTCTGTTCTGTATTTTGGCATCTGTATTTTTAAGTGAGATCTGTGGTTCTCTGTTTTGTGTTATAATTGTTATGTTTTGGTATCAGCTTTGTGCTGGCTTTGTGAAATGAATTGAGAAGCTGTCCATCTCATTCTGGTATAGTTCATGTAGCATTGTAATCGGTTGTTCTTTGAACGTTCAAATGACTCATCAGTAAAAACTGTCTACAGAGAAGTAAATATCTATATCTATATATATAAATATACTTTCAGCATAACAGAAGTGTTTGTCTTTATTCTAATTTTTACACTAGATGGTGGAAGCCAAGTTTTGCCGTATTCTCTGAATAGACATGAATAGCAAGACTACTCTCAGTTATAGTAAAAACCACGGTGATGGAATTGTTTTCCAAGGGGAGTACTCCATTCATCTTTATAAGGATGCACTGATTTCAGTGGGTGGTTATACATAAGATTTCCATTAAACCTAAGCAAAACTTCACAAGTCAGTGAGGCTGAATCAGGAAGGGGTTGTATACCTGGTCTCATTCAATTCTCACAATGTTCTTTCAAAGGAGGCGTTATTATCCCTATTTTGTAGGCGAAGAGATAAGGCACACACGTTAGTGCCCAGCCGGTAACGTTGTTATTAGAAGGAGAAATGTCCCTAAGGGTATGTGGGGAAGAAGGGCCATTTGCCTGCAGGACCACAAATAATCAGGTGGTCCCGCTTCTTGGAGAAATTGGCCAAAGGGGCATTTGTCAATCATGTGGCCCGTAGGGGGGTGTCCAGCAGTTCAAATTTGGGTTTCATCAACACACTGCTACTGGGATGGAAACGTGCTCCCTGCAGGATATCCAGGCTTATAACAGGGAAAAGGAAAAAACAGTCTTCATGGAATTAGAAACCCTGCAGCTTGCCGGCAGTAGTGGCTGGGTTACTGGAGGGCGTGGCAGGGGGGCATTCCTATCAACACAGAGTTCTAGGGGAAGGTCCTGGGGAGAAGGGTCATTCTAACATGTAGGGGAAGGCAGCCAGCAATGCCTGAAGTTGCTGAACAACCGCGGTCAGCCCTTGGCTATGAACCTGGTCTAGGCAGGAAAGAGACAAGGGAATGAACTGGCCTGAGTGTTTTGAGGAAGGATATTCAAGCACACACCAGGCTGGTGTACACAAAAGGACGTTCCTGTGGTCATACTCTCTTCCTGTGGATGGGAGACCATCAGCCCTACTTGCCACCCCATACTGTCTTATCAGAAGGAAGAAATCCAATCCCATATCCCGCTTCTAGGGCGAAGCCAAAGTCCCAGATGCGGTTAGTGGCGATGGTGGAATTCTCCTGCCACCTAGCGGCACATTGGAGGTACCACCGCAGCTGCCGCAACAGCAGCCCCTCCCATGATGCTTAACTTCACACCACGTATATACTTGGATTGCAGCCACTGCTTGCTTCACCACTTTCGCTCATAATTTTATCAATATCTGTGCCCAGGGATTCCTTCTTTTCTCTTATAGGCCAAGGTAGCATCTGTTTTCAAGTCCAATCCGCTCTTCACTCAACAATTTCTATCCTTGGTCCTGCAGCGCTGCCACTTAGGAAGCTGAGTAGGAGAGGAACCCACCAGATGCAGACTCTACTCCCAGCACCCGCAGAGCTGAGCTTTCCAGGAAGATGATCCCCGCCCGGGGACCTGCCAGGCCTCAGAAGCTCTTCCTCAAGTTGTCTAAGTGGTCAGGTACTCCAAAAACTGGGAGGCAGTTTCCTATAAACTCCTTGGGTCAGAGAGTCCTGCGCATTTGTCCACAAGCAATGTTTAGTTATTTTTATAGCAACAGCAAACGTCCATTGAAGGAGACAGCAATGCCCCAGCTGAGAACTGTCCCCAAAGGAAGTTTAGCTGGGCCAGTAAAGTGGCATATTTGTCTAGTATTTCTTGTTTGTGTTTAGTTTATTTATGATTGCTTATAAAGTTTTCTCCAGACCATTAACTCATGGCGTGCCTGAGCAAGATGCTCTTTGTGGAACAAAATTTGGGAAGTAGCATCATGGGATTTTGGTGCCATATTTAAGGTGGGCGCTGGCTCTGCTCCATGGTAGAGAGGCTTACTTCCCAGCTACAAACCTCTCTCTCACACGTGACATACATCTAACAGCCTTCTTTAAGTAATGCCAAGGACTGAAAACCTAAATTTGTTTATATTGTAATGAGATATAAATTGCGACAATGAAAAATGTGTTCATTACCAATGGGTAAACTAGTTAGATATTCAACTGAAAAGTTTAAGAAAGTGCAGCTAACATGACAGTGTAAAGCAGAAAACAAAGACCAGAAATATAGAAAAATACAGGTTAAAAACAGTGGGAACCGGCCGGGCACGGTGGCTCACACCTGTAATCCCAGCACTTTGGGAGGCCGAAGTGGGTGGATCACGAGGTCAAGAGATCAAGACCATCCTGGCTGACAAGGTGAAACCCCATCTCTACTAAAAATACAAAAATTAGCCGGGTGTGGTGACTGGTGCCTGTAGTCCCAGCTACCCGGGAGGCTGAAGCAGGAGAATGGCATGAATCACGGAGGTGGAGCTTGCAGTGAGCCGAGATCGCACCACTGTGCTCCAGCCTGGGCGACAGAGTGAGACTCTGTCTCAAAACAAAAACAAAAACAAAAACAAACAAATAAACAAAAAAACAGTGGGAACGAATTCAAATCCCACTTATTTGAAAGTGCTAAAATGTAGAAAATGTAGAAAATGTAACACAAATCTTTTTTACTATAAAATTGAGCAAAAAGCCCAAACCTAGTAATAGGCAAAATGTATCACAGGAAAAAAATGGCAAATAACTGTTGAAACTGATACACCTCACTAATAAAGATAGAAATATTAAATCTGTATTCTAGTTTTCATTTATTGAATTGTCATAGAATAAAACCCCATGTAATGTCCAATGTCAATGATATTGTTATGAAACTGGAACCGTTATACACAACCAGTGAAAGTATAAGTTATTACAATTTGCCTGGAAATCAAATGCAGCCAACTCTGTCTTCAAAAGGCTTTAACACATTAATACTATTTTACCTAGAAATTCTTCATTTGGGAATATGTTGAATGAGAACAATCCGCAGAGAAGGCAAAGACTTCTTCATAGAGAAAGTTGTTTATGAACATATGGGAGATTTATCAGGGTGTGAGTAGGCCCCCTTCCCCGATATAAACCCACAGCGTCAAGGGAGTACCGTGAGTTTCTGCTGAAAAAGCCACAGCCTTCCTCAGAAAACAACTTGTAGTTTGTTTCAACACACAGAAAATGAAAGACTCAGCATCCACCATTATGAGCTGTAGAGAAGAGTCATTGCACTCTGTGCCTAAAAAATTTAAAACTAGGTGCTAGCACACTCTCCAAAGCCATAAATGATCTCAGCAAAATATATGTTTTCTAGTGAAGAAAAAGTGCAAAATAGTTCTCAAAGTGATGAAATTCAGCGTACTCCTATGTAGAGTGTTCAACTATAAGCAAGCTAATATTATAGGATATTTGTCTTAAGAAGATGATCTGAATTTTGGAATAATTTTACTCAAAGACATTACTCCTGAGAGCAACAGAGAAAAGGATCAGTTGTTTCTCAAAGCCACCAGTGAATCAACCTTGTCAGCAAACGAGAGTTAAGGATTGTGGCTGTGATTGACAGAGGACTTTCTAGATTAAGGTGCCGGGGCCCTGTGGCCGCAGTAATATCCATTTTACCGGGCATGTAGCCCACATTATTGATTTGCCCTCAGAGTTATAGGCACCCCTAGAACTCGGCAATTCACACGGATGGTCATGATACTCGAAAGGATACATCATTCCTGCACTCCTGCCCCTAGCTGCCGGGGCTGGAAACCTGGGACCCTTTTTCTCCCTGATCTGATCGGTTGTCAGGTCTTGCCAGTTTTGCCAATTTGTATAGTCAGTGTTTTTTCTCCTCTCCATCCCTGTGGACACGGCATCCTGCCAGAACTTGGTAGTTTCCTTTTTCATGGTCTCTGCCTTCAGTACTGCCCCTTAATCGAACCTCCATATTGGCCGCACAGTGGCCTCTGTGCTGCCGCCACACAGCTGTGTACACCTCATAATGCCTCTCCCTGCCTAAAGCGTTCCAAGGCCTTCAGTGTTCCTCAGAGTAAGGTACAGCACCCCTCAGCTCACCTTCCACACGTGAGGGTCCAGGAGCAGCTGGTTAGAGTAGGTTTACCTACAGAGAAATCTACAAACGAGGCCAGGGGTCCCTCTGTGGGACAGCTCAAAGAATTCCTCGGATTCTGAATTGAAAGGCTAAGCAGGCCACCAGGAGGGTCTTAAAGGGAAAAAGGCCTTGGTATATAGGGCCCAAGCTACATTTTCCTGTGTGCAAGCAAATTTGTTCTTTCAAATCTCCCAGAGGGTTCCATTGTGAATTCCACCAAGGGATATATACAACACTACTAGCACAGTAGTACAGTCCTCTAATCTGTCGAGATTCTGAAAGTTGTACCTGCCTCTTTTTGTTTAAGAGATGACACTTATGAGGAGCCTTCTTCATTATCATCTTCCTCCTACTCTTAGTAGTGACACTAAATAGATCATCCTGGCTGTGTCAGTGGCATGGCCTTCTCTGTGCAAATGGTCTGGCTCTGCAAGCTGCCCATTCACCTCCAAATGAGACTTGCTCTCTGTGCTATCCCTTGTTCTGAGTGAATTCAGCTTGTGAGCTGCTGTTAACAGAAGGATTGATGATATCCAGTCCACCAGCAATCACCACAGAACATTTTCTAGACCCAGGACACTTCCTGGAGCTTCTCTTCAATGGCTCAGAATCTTCCCCTGAAACAGCCAGCTGGATGGGGCCACAAAGCTGTGGAATCGAAATATTGGCCTTGTAACAAGCTTCTGCGAGAAAGCCTCAAAAACATTCTGTTTTGAAATAATCATAGATTCACAGGAAATAGCAAAAACTGTGCAGGCTAGTCTCATATACCCTTAACCTAGTTTCCCCCAGTGTTTATATCCTGTATAACTGTAGTACAACATCAAGGACGTGGACATTGTACCATCTGCATGTTCAGCTCAACTCAATGCCATCTTATCACGTGTGTAGATAGCGTAACTAGCACTGCAATCAAGATACAGCACTCTTCCACCACCACCAAGATTTCTCCCGTGCTACTCCTTTATAGCTGTGTCCATCTCTTTCCCCCACATCCTTAACCTCTGGCAATCACTACTCTGATCTCCATAACTTTGTAATTTCAAGAATGTGCTCTAAAAGCATTAATACCTTTGAGACTGGCGTCTTTCACTGAGTATCATGCCCTTGACATCCATCCACACTGTTGTATCAATCATTCATGTTTTGATGCTAATAAAATATTTACTGTTTTATGGAATTGGCTATTTCCATTTTTTAGCTACCGCAAAGTTGCTAGGAACATGTATGCGCAGGTTTTTCTAAGGACACACATTTTCATTTGTCTGTGGCAAATGCCCATGGCCATAATTGCTGTATCATTCGATAGGTCTATGGTTATTTATTCAAAGAGCGTTTCAAACTATTTTCCAGAGGGGCTGTAACATTTTACATTTCCACCAGCAATGTATGAAAACCAATGTCTTTCTTTTTTTTTTTTTTTTTTTGAGACCGAGTCTCACTCTGTCGCCCAGGCTGGAGTACAGTGGCGCCATCTCGGCTCACTGCAAGCTCCGCCTCCCGGGTTCACGCCATTCTCCTGCCTCAGCCTCCCAAGTAGCTGGGACCACAGGCGCCTGCCACCGCGCCCGGCTAATTTTTTGTAATTTTAGTAGAGACGGGGTTTCACCGTGTTAGCCAGGATGGTCTCGATCTCCTGACCTCATGATCCACCTGCCTCAGCCTCCCAAAGTGCTGGGATTACAGGCGTGAGCCACGGAGCCTGGCCCGAGAAATCCAATTTCTCTGCAGCCTCACCCCGCAATTGGTATAATCTTTTTGTTGTTGTTTATTCGGCTGTCCTAATAGGTGTATGGTGATATGGCATTGTGGTCTTAATTTACATTCCTCTTATGGCTAGAGTTGTTGAACATCTTTCTGTCAGCTTGTTTCTCATTTCTATGTCCTCATTGATAAAATGGCTTAGTTTTTCTAAGTGACTTTTTTTTTTTTTTTGATGGAGTCTTGCTCTGTCGCCCAGGATGGAGTGCAGTGGTGCGATCTTGGCTCACTGCAAGCTCCACCTTTTGGGTTCAAGCGATTCTCATGCCTCAGCCACCCGAGTAGCTGGGATCACGGGCGCACACCACTATGCCTGGCTAATTTTTTGTATTTTTAGTAGAGATGGGGTTTCACCATGTTGGCCAGACTGGTCTCTAATTCCTGGCCTCAAGTGATCTGCCCACCTCAGTCTCCCAAAGTGCTGAGATTACAGGCATGAGCCACCGTGCCCAGCCTCTAAGTGAGTTTTTAAGAAAATGTATTGGGCTTTGAGAGTGATTTCTATATTCCGGATATGAGTCCTTTATTATATATGCATTTTGCAAGTCTTTTCCCCAATGTTGAGTGTGGCTTTCGTCATCATCACCGGGCCTTTCGCACAGCAAAAGTTTTACATTTCGATGAAGTCTGATTGATTTTGTTTTTCTTTTATGGGTCATGATCATGGTGTCATACATATGTAAGTACTCTTCATCAGACCCCAGGTGCTGAAGATTTTCTGTTATGTTTTCTTCTAAAAATGTAATAGTTTTATGTTTTGTATTTAAATCTATGATCAATTTTGAGCTAATTTTGAATAAGGCGTAAAGTTTAGGCCGAGGTTCTTTCTCTGCTGTGTGTGTGTGTGTGTTTGTGTTTTGTTTTGTTTTGTTTTTGCCTTTGGATGTCTAGTGGTTTCATTAACATTTTAACATTTCTTAAAAATACTGTATACTGGCCGGGCGCGGTGGCTCACGCTTGTAATCCCAGCACTTTGGGAGGCCGAAGCGGGCGGATCACGAGGTCAGGAGATCGAGACCACAGTGAAACCCCGTCTCTACTAAAAATACAAAAAATTAGCCGGGCGTAGTGGCGGGCGCCTGTAGTCCCAGCTACTTGGAGAGGCTGAGGCAGGAGAATGGCGTGAACCTGGGAGGCGGAGCTTGCAGCGAGCCGAGATTGCGCCACTCCAGCCTGGGCGACAGAGTGAGACTCCGTCTCAAAAAAAAAAAAAAAAAATACTGTATACTATCCTTTCAACATTGAATATTTGCTTTTGCACATTTGTAAAAATTCAGTTAGCCCTATTTATGTGTGCTATTTCTGAGTTCTGAATTCTATATTCTGTCCCATTGCTTGATAAGATAGATATTTAAAAGATAGATACAGATATGTGTATTATACATAGATATATCCCTCCACCAATGCCATACTGTCGTGATTATTGTAGTTATATAATAAGTCTTAAAATTGAGTATAGGGATTCTTCTCGTATTCTTTTTTCAAAATTATGTTTAGCTATTCTAGATCTTTTGATTTTTCACATAAATTTTAAAATAAGCTTGCATACGTTTACAAAATGTCTTGGTGGAATTTTGATAGGAATTGAGTTAAACTTGTATATTAAGTGGGGGAGAACTGACATTTACTGCATTGAATCTTCCAATCCATAACCACAGTGTATCGCTCCATTTATTTGGATCTTTTTTGGTTTCTTTCATCAGCATTTGTATTTTTCAACATACATGTCCCATACATGCTTGTTAGATTTATAAGTATTTAAAAATAAATAAGGTTTATTTTGAGTGATTTTATATTATATTATTATATTATATCATATTATATTATATTTTTTATGATGCAGTTCTGCTTTTGTCACCCAGTCTGGAGTGCAGTGGCACGATCTCTGCTCACTGCAACCTCTGCCTCCCAGGTTCAAGCAATTCTTCTACCTCAGCCTCCCGAGTAGCTGGGATTACAGGTGCCTGCCACCATGCCCAGCTAATTTTTGTATTTTCAATAGAGATGGGGTTTCACCACATGGGCAGGCTGGTTTCGAACTGCTGACTTCAGGTGATCTGCCTGCCTTGGCCTCCCAAAGTGCTGGGATTACAGGTGTGAGCCACCATGCCTGGCCCTATATTATATTGTAAATTTTAGTTTCCGCCTATTCAACTCAAAACTCAAAATGGTTGAGTTTTGTATGTTGATCTTGTAGCTTGCACCTTGCTGAACTCATATATTAGTTCTAGGAGTTTTCATATATCCTTTGGGATTTTCTTTGCAGACCCCTGTGTCATCTGCACATAGAGACAGTTTTATTTCTTCCTTTCATATTTGTATCCTTCTTTTTTTTTTTTTGAGACGGAGTCTTGCTCTGTCACCCAGGCTGGAGTGCAGTGGTGCGATCTTGGCTCACTGCAAGCACTGCCTCCCGGGTTCACGCCATTCTCCTGTCTCAGCCTCCTGAGTAGCTGGGACTACAGGCACCTGCCACCATGCCCGGTTCATTTTTTTTTTTTTTGTATTTTTAGTAGAGACGGGGTTTCACCATGTTAGTCAGGATGGTCTCGATCTCCTGACCTCGTGATCCACCCGCCTCAGCTTCCCAAAGTGCTGGGATTATAGGCGTGAGCCACCGCTCCCGGCCTCCCTTGGGATTTTCTTTGCAGACCATTGTGTCATCTACAAATAGAGACGGTTTTATTTCTTCCTTTCCTATTTGTATACTTTTTAAAGTAAAAAGTCCCTTATTATGCTGGATTTTCAGTGATATGTTGAATAGGAGTGGTGAAAGCAGATATGAATTCCTTGCTCCCGATGTTAGGAAGAAAACATTCAGTTTTTTGCTGTGAAGTATAATGTTAGCTGTAGGTTTTGTGTGGGTACCCTATATCAAGTTGAGAAAGTTCCCTTCTATTTCTATTTTTCTTAGAGTTTTTTTTTTTCTTTTTGTCATGAATGGGTATGAAATTTTGTCAAATGTATTTTCTGCATTGATTGCTATGATGATGTGATATTTTTCTTTTTAGCCTGTCAATATGGTGGATTACTTTCATTTATCTTTTAGCATTGAATCAGCCTTGTATTTCTAGAATAAACACAATTTGATCATTTTATATGTATGTAATTGCTGAACTCTCTTTACTAATATTTTGTTAGGATTTTTACATCCACATTCATGAAGAATGTTTGTTCATAGTTTGCCTTTTTTGGATTGTTTTTGTCTGATTTTGGTATCTGGGCACTATTTATTTTATAAAATAAATTGTTCCCTTCTTTTCTGTTTTCTGAAAGAGATTGTGTAAAGTTGGTGCTAATTCCTTTTTAAACATTTGGTAGAATTCTCCAGTGAAACCATCTGGGCATGGAGATTTCTGTTCTTCGGAAAGCATGTGTATAATTTCTCAATGAAGCACATTTGCATCATTTCAGCATTTGTTTCTGATGACTTTCTTTTCTCATTCAAGTTGAGATTTTTCTGGTTCTTGGTGTGAAGAGTGACTTTTTATTGTATCCTAAATGTTTTGGGTGTTGTGTTATGAGA
Source organism: Hylobates moloch (assembly GCF_009828535.3). NCBI lineage: Eukaryota > Metazoa > Chordata > Mammalia > Primates > Hylobatidae > Hylobates > Hylobates moloch. Next base: position 84,629,895 of record NW_026652289.1, on the reverse strand, counting down.
CTTTGGATCTAATTAAATTCTTCTCTTTCAATAGACTTTCCTTTTTAGGAGACTGTACGGGTGGGAAATAAGGACCCCACCTCAGTACTGCCTGGTAGGGACACAAGTCCAGGACCCCCAGGTGGTCTCCATGGACACCCAGTGAGCGGGAGGGCGTGCTCTCTAGCACAGAGCTGGGGTAAAAGTTCAGCTTCTGCGCTCTGCCTTTGCTGACACCACCCTGCTCGGAGGGGAAGAGGCCCCTTTTCATTGCTTCCCTGTGAACTCCGAGGACAGAAAATGGGGAGGGAGGCCTCATTAGCATGGGAAGGCTTCTCACTTGCCACCCCTTAACAGCACCCCAGCAAGGAAGGTGCAGGAAGGTCAAAGTTCAAGCTCCCCAGGTTGTCTCCGTTGGCACCACACTGTGGCAGTTTGTTACTGCCTGGTGAAGGTGAAAGTCCCAGATTCTCACCCTGACACCACACCAGCAGGGGAGGGCTACCTCAGTATCACCAGGCCAGGCTGGAAGTCTAGGCTCTCCCCTCTGTCCTGCTGAGTGGGTGGGGCCACAAGTTTTCCTATGGGCGTTTGTCTCCAGTAGGGAAACTAGCCTCCAAAAGTTTTCTGTCTTGCTAGCTTTCTCCTTTCATGGTCTTTTGGCTAGTGATTGCAGGTTATTCAGGGGCTTTTTGTGTGTGGTCTCCTAGGAGGGGATATTCATGGATTGGGAAGAAGACGATTTTAAGTGTGCCTGGAACAGAGTGAGTATCAGAGTTGAACAGGCTAGGATAAGGCAGCAGGTATAAAAATCCAGAAAGCCGGCTAGGCAAGGTGGCTCACACCTGTACTCCCAGCACTTTGGGAGGCCAAGGCACGCGGATCACAAAGTCAGGAGATTAGACCATCCTGGACAACACGGTGAAACCCCGTCTCTACTAAAAATACAAAAAAATTAGCCGGGCGTGGTGGCGGGCACCTGTAGTCCCAGCCACTCGGAGAGGCTTAGGCAGAAGAATGGCGTGAACCCGAGAGGCAGAGCTTGCAGTTAGCCGAGATCGCGCCACTGAACTCCAGCCTGGGCGACACAGCGAGACCCCATCTCAAAAAAAAAAAAAAATCCAGAAAGCCACAATCTGCCTACAAAATTCCCATAATCAGTCCAATCTACCTGACGCCTTTTCTACTGTGCTTAATCTGCCTCCCTATGCATTTCCGTAAAGTCGGCAATGACAGCTATTATCGTTACTTAGACTTTTCTCTTTTGGATAGCTGCTTTATCCAACCTCCTATTCTCCAATTCACAATTGAATTGGAAACGCGTGATCATTGGTAAAGGGTGTATTGGGGAAAAATATTCCATGCAGATATTGGATAAACAATTTTTAAATTTATTTTGCTGGTACTCAGACACCCATGCTTGTCAATTTTATGTTAGGAGACCAAACTTTTTTGTCATTTAGGCAGAATCCAACTCCATCCTTCCCCATACTCCATTAATGAGAAATGCATTGGCCAGGCTTGGTGGCTCACGCCTGTAATCCCAGCACTTTGGGAGGCCGAGGCAGGTGGACCACTTGAGGTCAGGAGTTCAAGACCAGCCTGGTCAACATGGCGAAACCTCGTCTCTACTAAAAGTACAAAAATTAGCCAAGTGTGGTGGCAAGCGCTTGTACACCCAGCTACTCAAGAGGCTGAGGCAGGAGAATCACTCGAACCCAGTAAACGGAGGTTGCAGTGAGCTGAGATGGCACCACATGCCATTGTACTCCCGTCTGGGCAATAGAGCAAGACTCTGTCTCAAAAAAGAAAAAAAAAAAAAAGCATTAAGTAAGTGTGTGTAGTATTCTCTATTGCCTCCCATTTCCACTCTTTCCACTTGATCCAATCTCCTTCTTTGCTGATAGAGACTTGATTTTGTAAGGATGTTTACTCTCCAATTTATTCATTAAAGTTAATCCCTTCCTTCATCCAGGGTCAGCTTAATCATAATAAATTCAAGTATCACCCTCCATTCATGCACATGTGGCCAAATCTAGTTGGAAGGGTTTGGAGATATTTTCTTCCATAATAAAAGCATTGTTTTAAAAAGAGACGGCCGGGCATGGTGGCTCACACCGGTAATCCAGCACTTTGGGAGGCCGAAATGGGCAGATCACCTGAAGTCATGTCAGGAGTTCGAGACCAGTCAGGCCAACATGGTGAAATCTCGTCTCTACTAAAAATACAAAAAATTTGCCAAGCGTGGTAGCAGACACCTATAACCTCAGCTACTCGGGAGGCTGAGGAAGGAAAATCGCTTGAACCTGAAAGGCGGAGGTTGCAGTGAGCCGAGATTGTGCCAGCCACTACACTCCAGCCTGGGTGACAGAGTGAGACGCCACTAAAAAAAGAGAGAGAGAGAGATTTGAAAATAGTTTGTCTTCAGCACTGATGCCCTAATATCTGCATGGGATTCCTGGAACTGCCCTAGTAAGCACACAGTCATGAAAGAAACATCACCAAAGATCTCAGGAACAAAGGCAGAAAGCGCCCATGGCTTCAGTGATGCTGTTGAGCCACTGTATCAAGAAATCCTGGAATGCCCTACCTGTAGGGCATTTAAAAAGTAATTTTAGTTGGGTTTTATTTTACTTATAGCTACAAGCCTCTGAATTGATCCCAAGTATTCCACAGTCTCATTTGGGCAACAAGTTACATGTTTCTCCTCCAAGTAGCCATCGATTCCTGGTTTCACGCACCAGCACCGCTTCTTTGACTTTTGGTAGAGTCCCTAGGTCAGGTGGGTGTTGGGGAGACTCCAAGTAACCTCAAGACAAACATCAGATGGAATACCTCATCTCCCTAGTCAATTTTACTCACATAGAAATTTTTTGAATGCAAAATACCATGTAGAAACATATTACCATAACTAATGACCATAAATTACAATGAAACTTGATTCACTTCTGAATCACTCTTTACTTTCAGCCCATGTTTTCTTACATGGTATTTGGGACTCAGATTCTTCATGGTTGCAGCAGGTGTAAGCATGCACACAGGATTCCTTCCACCTCCCCCTGAGAGTGAGAGTGTGACACCTTACCTGAGGGTGAGCCAGCCATGCTTCTTTGTGAGCCTGCATATCCTCATTTTGTGTGACAATATTTTATACTGGAGGATAATGGCATGCATTGCATTTCTCTATGGCTGAGGAACATCCTTTTTTTTTTTTTTTTTTTTTTTTTTTGAGATGGAGTCTCGCTCTGTCGCCCAGGCTGTAGTGCAGTGGCGCGATCTCGGCTAACTGCAAGCTCCGCCTCCCAGGTTCATGCCATTCTCCTGCCTCAGCCTCCTGAGTAGCTTGGACTACAGGTGCCCGCCACCACGCCGGCCAATTTTTTTTTATTTTTTAGTAGAGACGGGGTTTCATTGTGTTGGTCAGGACGGTCTTGATTTCCTGACCTCATGATCCGCCCTCCTTGGCCTCCCAAAGTGCTGGGATTATAGGTGTGAGCCACCGTGCCCCCCGGGAACATCCTCTTTACTCCCACCGTGCAGTTGTGCTCATGCTTTTTCTCCCCCCACCCCCCTCCTACGCCCCCCACCCTCGCGAGATAGAGTCTCGCTCTGTCGCCCAGGCTTGACTACAGTGGCACGATCTGGCCTCCCTGCAACCTCTGCCTCCCTGGTTCAAGTAATCCTCCTGCCTTAGCCTCCCAAGTAGCTGGGATTACAGGCATGCACCACCACGCCTGGCTAATTTTTTTGTATATTTAGTAGAGATGGGGTTTTACCATGTTGGCCAGGCTGGTCTTGAACTTCTGAGCTCATGATCCACCTGCCTTGGCCTCCCAAAGTGTGGGGATTACAGGCGTGAGCCACTGCACCCAGCCCATGCTCAGGCTCTTTCTGTCATGCTCTGCAATTGCATGCTCAGAGTTCTGGCACCGAGTTACTGAGTTCAATCCCCACCTTAGGGTGCACATTTCCAATCTGCCTAGTGCAGGGTGTGAGAGTGGAGTCAGCTGTAGCTGTGGGCTTCCCACATCAGGCCAAGAACTTGGGAGAGTCCCACTGCCTGAAAGCAGTATCTCTGAAAATCCAAAAGTGGTAGAGAATGAAGGAAAATAATTGCAGCCACTATAAATGTAAAACAGATTTCAAATCTTCCAAACATATGAGCCCCAGACTCATTTTCTCGTGTATGTTTGTCATACTTGTGTTGCATGGCAATACATGGTAGACATTTTTCATGGAATATCACATTCAGTCTTCTCAAAAACCTTGGAAGGTATTTGTTCCCATTTTATAAATGACACCAAAGCTTGTGTGTTGAGTGCATTTCTGAAGGTCACCTAACCTGGCGATGCTGGAATCTAAAGTCAGCTGGAACCACTTTGGAGCCAGTGTTAAGAACACCAGTACTGCTCTCCTCTGCTTCTCATCATCTGTCTCCCAGTCCTCTGCTCTAGTGTGACTGTGACTTCTCTGAGAGTGGTTTCAAAAGTCTGGCATTGCCTCTTGCCACTGCTTTTCTGCGGTTCTCTCCCCTTGGATATGCCACTCACTGTTTAGGCTTCTGGGGTGACAGGACTTTGATTTGGAAAACCAGTCTTGTCAAAGGTTGGGATAAGTGGCTGGCTTGTTTTGGGAGATTAATTTGAGATAAATGAACAGAGTAATGAGCAAGGAATTGGAGACTTAATTTGCTTTGTTGTCCTTTTAACTGATTATGGGTTAGTACGTAATATGTTTGCTTATGGATTCCAGAAAGGATCCCTCAGGAAGCTCAGCAGGAGGTTATGAGCAGGCTGAACAATGAGTGGACCCAGGTTGATGCAGCTGGTCAGTGCTGCTGGGGCCAGCTGCCCTTAGCACCATATTGACCACTTTTCCCATACCTCAGCAGAGAAGGAAGTGACCATCACCCCATTTCTAGGATGATGTGAAATTCTTAGAAGTTTTTGGACCTCATAAAAAAAGATACAGCAAGGGATGTATTTTCCTTAAAATCATTAAGAAAAATCATTATTCAAAATTGGTAGTAGTTTTATTTTATTTCATCTTATTTTATTTTGTTTCACTTTTTATTTTATGTTCGGGGGGTACATGTGCATGTTTGTTACATGGGTATGGTGCATGATGCTGAGGTTTGGGGTATGGATGATCCTGTCATGAATGTAGTGAGCACAGCACCCAAAAGGTAGTGTGTCAACCTTTGCTCCCTCCCTCCCCCTCTAGTCACCACCAGTGTCCACTCTTCCAATCATATGTCCATGCACACTCAGTGTTTAGCTCCCACTTAGAAGGTGTTTGGTTGGTTATTCCTGCATTAGTTCGCTTAGGATAATGGTCTCCAGCTCCATCCATGTTGTTGTAAAGGACATGATTTTGTTCTTTTTATGGTTGCATAGTATCCCGTGGTGTATATGTACTTTATTTTCTTTATCCAGTCCACCATTAATGAGCATCTAGGTTGTCTCCATGTCTTTGCTGTTGTAAACAGTGCTGTGATGAACATACAAGTGCATGTGTCTTTCTGGTAGCTGACATATTTTCCTTTGGGTATACAAGCAGTAATGAGATTTCTGGATGGAATGGTAACTGTTTTAAGTTCTTTGAGAAATCTCTAAACTGCTTTCCACAGTGGCCAAACTAATTTCCATTCCCACTAGCAGTGTATTAACTGTTCCCTATTCTCCACAACTAGTATATGTTATTTTTTGACTTTTTAATATGGCTTTTGCCATTGAAAGTAATGACAAAAACTGCAATTACTTTTGCACCAATCTAATAATAGCCATTCTGACTGATTTGAGATGGAATCTCATTGTGGTTTTGAGTTGCATTTTTCTGATGATTAGTGACATTGAACATTTTTTCAGATGTCTTCCTTTGAGAATTGTCTGTTCATGACCTTTGCCCACTTTGTAATGGCATTGTTTGTTGCTTTTTGAGTTATTTAAGCTCAATTCAACAAGCAACTGAACTTAAACTGTCCGAAATATACTGTCTGAAATCAAGGTTTATATAGATTCTGAATATTAGACTTTTGTCAGATGCATAGTTTGTGAATATTCTCTCCCATTCTGGAGGTTGTGGTCTGTTTATTCTGTTGACAGTTTCTTTTCCTATGCAGAAGCTCTGTTTAATTATATCCCAGTTGTCAATTTTTGTTTTTGTTAAAATTGCTTTAGCTTACAGCCATACCACCTTAAAAGCACTCAATTTTGTCTGATAGTATTTCTGGAGATAGCTATTTCAAGGTATGGGGGGAATCTTTGGATGCGTTTAAATAATTCTGAAAAAGCAGTTGAGCCATCTGTCTTTACAGAATTTGTGTGGATTGATTCTATGAAACTTAGGTGCCAAAACGAATCAGATCTGGATTATAGAATTTCCTGAAAGGCTTATGGGATGTTTTATGAAAGGGTAGATAGTGCTAGTTGCATTCCTAGGCCTGGAAGGTGTGTACAGAGTATAGTGCTGATTGAAATAAACTCCTGGGCTCTAGGCGAGTAGGAGCCATCAGACCATGGGGTGCCCTTCCTAGGGATGTGTGCTGAGGCCTAGAAAGATAAAGCTTGTCGGAGACATGGTCCATCGTCACTGCTCACTTTGAATCCTGAGATAACACTTCTGCAACTCCACTGCCATATTAAAGTCTGTAAGCTTTGATTATGAGACTTCTGATAACCGAGGAGTACAAAGAAATGCTATAAGGAAACCCATAGCCTGCAGGAACGAAAGGGAAGAGAGTTGCATTCAGGAAGAGTGTCACACAGTGACGCTGATAACTCCCCGATCTTTTCAGAAGATGGTAAGGTGAAATATCCTGTCTGAAACCAAGGTCTTGTGAAAGGCTTCTTAGCAATTTCTTCCATTTTCAATTCCGGTTTTATGCATCCCCATCGCATTAATTTAAAAATCAACTTATTTAATCTGACATGTAAAGGACATGAAAGTATCTTTTCTGTCTTTAAATGAAGAAAAATATGGTGGAATAGAAATTTAATGAGTTTTTTTGAACCCATCAGGGAACTAAGGTTACAAGGCAACTTGCCACCCTGAAATCCAGAGAGAAGTTTACTTCAGGGAGATACAGGATGTAAGACACGGAGCAGAAGCGACTGGGCACCTTAGGTTGGAGGAAGCCCTAAGAGCTCGCTTTAGACAGGAATACCGAAATCTCATCCCATCTTGGGGGAGGGAAGTGCACCCAGTCCAGCGTCACTCCAGCCTTCTTGTGTCATAAACTTGATGACCTAAGATGAAATGAGGCAATTCTTTGAAAGACACCAACTACCAAAACTCACTCAAGGAGAAATAGCTACCTAAAACACCAGCCCCAGATGCTTTCACTGGTGAATTCTACCAATTTTTTTTTTTTTTTTGAGACAGAGTCTTGCTCTGTTGCCCAGGCTGGAGTGCAGTGCTGCAATCTCGACTCACTGCAAGCTCCACTTCCCGCTTTCATGCCATTCTCCTGCCTCAGCCTCTGGAGTAGCTGGGACTACAGGCGCCCGCTACCACGCCCAGCTAATTTTTTGTATTTTTTTTTATTAGAGACGGGGTTTCACCGTGTTAACCAGGATGGTCTCGATCTCCTGACCTCGTGATCCGCCTGCCTCGGCCTCTCAAAGTGCTGGGATTACAGGCGTGAGCCACCACAACCCAGCCTCTACCAAATTTTTAAAAAGAAATAGTACAAATTAACACATTTTTTTTCTGGAAAGTATGAGGTTGGAATACTGCTTAACTCATTTTATGAAGCTAGCATATTCATATGAACACTACCTGATTCATTTATGAAGCTAGCATTAACCAAAACCAGATAAAGACATTACCAAAAAAGGAGACTATGGAGAAATACCTCTGATTAATTGAGACACAAATCTCCCTAACATATTTTAACAAATCATATCCAGCAATATATAAGAGGAACAATATAATGTGACCAAATGGGGTTCATTCCAGGAAGGCAAGGCTGATTCAACATTTATAAATACTGATGTATATAATTCATCCTATTAACAGTATAAATAAGAAAAAATATGATCATGTCAATAGATGTTGAAGATGCATTCAACAAAATTCAACACCCGTTCATGATATACAATCTTGAAAACTAGGAATAGCAGGGATCTTCCTTAATCTAATAAAGGGTTTATATGAAAAATTTACTGCTAATTTTACTATAAATGATTAGAGAAAAAATGCTTTCCCTCTAAAATCAAGACAGCATGACATTGGTGAAAGAGTAGCCACATAGATCAATGGAGTAGAATAGAAAACTCATTAATGAATGAACACAAATATTGTCAATGGATTTGTGACAAAGGTGCAAATGCAATTCAGTGGTGAAAGAATACTTTTTTAACAAATGATGGTGGAAAAATCAGATGTCTGTATTCAAAAAGTGAACTTTGACACAGATCTCACATCTTACACAAAAAGTGACTCAAAGTGGATTATAGAACTAAATATAAAATGCAAAAGTACAAAACTCTTAGAGGGAAACATGAGATAAATTTGCATGGCTTTGAGTTTGTTGAAGAATTTTTAGATATGATAAAAAATACAACCCACAAAAAAATTGATAAATTGGACTTTATTAAAATTATTTTTCCCTCTGTGAAATTAACTTTTGAGGGAATGAAGAGACAAGCTTCAGCCTTGGAGGATGTATTTGCACATCACATATCTGATAAAGGGCTTGTATCCAAAATACACAAAGAACTCTTACAATTCAGCAAATAAAAACAAATAACCAAACTCATAAATAAGCAAAAGAATACCTTATAAAACATGTTCAAGACACCTGTAGATAGCATACAGCAAGCCCTTGTTTTAGACTTTTTTCTTCATTATATTATACACTATTTATACAATTCCCAAACAGGAGTGTCTAGGAGCTTTTCTCATGAAAAAGAGGGAAGTGATCTAAAATCATGAAACTGAAGCCCGAGACTGAGATTACACATTTTGCACACATGCATATCACTATTTTTCATTCTAAAATGAGTGTTTTTCTATATCAGAGAAATTTTATTTCATTCCATTTTGTAGGACTCTATAACAGAGCCTCTCCGATATGAACCTGTTTAATTTGTATAATGTTGATAATTATTTTCCATTCACAATAACAACAAAGGCTTTTTATACTATATAGTCCTCAGCAACAAACTGCAGTCATTTCAGTCTCTAGCTCCGAGGTCTATGAAGTAGAGTTTATCGGGCCATCTAGTGGTCACTAGATCAACCAATAGCTTTTTGTATTTTCTGTTACTGTGAACAACTACAGGCTTCACTAAATTTACACTAAGTCTAAAAAAGCTAAAACTAGACCTCCCTGCAGACTGTCTACAACTGTCCTGAACATAATTCATGACCCATATGTTTTGCTAATGTAACAATTGTATATTTGTGGTATTGTGCCTTACACGGGGCACCAGTTGAGGTGTGGCGTCTTACCAGAGGGCATTAGCTGCAGGGGTTTGCCCGCAGACCCTGACCCAAAAGACGGATGAATAAAGTGTACATTGACATACAGATATTTTGTTTTGCCAGTACAGCTGAGTGTCCCACTGCCTGCACACCAAAAGAGGTTTGTCACTGCGGCTGGTTCTGAGCAGCTTGCACTTCAGGCATTTATTTAGTATACAATTAACAACAGAAGTTTTGGGTAAGCACACTTGAGGATAATTAACATGGTTAAGAGAGTAGTTTTACGAATGATTACAACTTAGGTACCACAGTTTAAAGTAAATACCATTAGGGGGCAAATTCCCTGGATGACCTTCCCCCAACCCCCTCGCCCTTCCCACCCCCCCACCCCCTGCCCAGAGGGCCATTTGGCTTAAAGATTAGTTAATAGAGGTAAGGTAAACGGGTGTAACTGGGGAATCCTCTATTGTTCCTAGTATTTACCCTATGACCTAGTGCTCTAAGGTAAGAACCAGCTACCTTTAGCCTGTTCAAGTATTACAAGCTATGTAACCTTTTGGCCTTTCAAAAGATTTGTGATTATTTCCTATAACTTTCCCTAATATTCCCTTTAATATCTTTGCCATCATCCTAAGTGAATCACAACAGATCTTAATATAATTGTTACATAAATGTATAATCCATATTATATTTTTAGACCTGATTAATTGAATGATTCAGTGGGATATATCAATTTTTCCTCTTTCCATTATAGTAAATCTTGTTTAAGTCACTAACATGTCTTGCCAAGAAGATTATTATCTCCTAACTGGTCCCTTATCATCCTCTCTGGATTCTTAAAATTCATTCAACAAAGAGTAACTCTATCTTTTAAAGAAATGTGTATCATAGTAAGATCATGGATTTTCTCTGCTTAAAATTTTCCAATGAGGTCTCATCACAATTATAATGAAATGTCAACTCTTCTTCACTGTCTACACAGTCCTATGGGATCTGGTCTCCACACTCCTCTTAAACTTCATTTCCTACCACTCTCCTCTCCATTCACTAGAAACCAGCTATAATATTTTTTGTCGTCATTGTATGTTGTTTCTTAAACACATTCTCCCAGACTTTGGGCTTTGGGTGTGTTGTTTGTCTAACTGGAATAATTGGTTCCCACATACCTACATGGGTTGCTTCTTCTCTAAAACCATGGGTGGTTGCAAATCAAATACCACGTCCTCAAAAATGTATTCCTTCTTAGTTACTCAGAAATTAAACACCAGCTGTAAACTTCAGAATGGGTAAAGGGGAGTGAAGACTGAGAAGTTCTCTTCCATGAACTATTCAAGGACTCACTCGGGCACCAATCCTTTTATGACTTGACTCTCCTCCTGGTTCTCAGAATCCATGCCGTTCACCTGTCAGAGAAAGTAAAAGAGTGTGGAGGATTACGTCAGAGATTTTTATAAACTGTATTTAGGAGTGGAGTACTTTATTTCTACCTATATTAGTTGGAATTCAGTCACATGACCTCAACTAACTGCAGCTAGGGATGGTAAATGTAGAGAAGCTGTGTGCCCAAGGGAAAATAGGATTTGATGCAATCACAGCATTTTCCTCTGCCATGGTAGCCCTTGTGTTTATCAAATATCCACTTTACACTTCCTTTTAAATGTTGAACACACTCTGCCTAGAGGAGACAATCCAAAATTCGCCTATGTATTGAATCCAGCTCAAAGTTCAGGATTTCAGAATTATACTCGGTCTTCTCCACCAAGTCCTCCTGTGGTTTGTCATGGTCAGGGACCCAGGAACTAAAAAGATAAGTTATCTTTCAAACAGCCAATAGGGGGAAGCAAAACATAACTATAATGAGAATTCTCATTTGGAAACGAAAAGGAGGCACATTACTGTTATGGACTCATAGGAATTATGGAATCTTGCTGGTACTTAATGATGTGTCTGTGAAGCAAGGGGGAATTAGTATTCCAGAAAAGCAAATATATGGGATAGAATTTTAGTTGCTACCTTTTCAGGTAAGACGGGATAGAAATGGAATCCCTGAAATAAGAAGTATATTTCTGTACATTTCAATGCTGAACCAAGAAAGGACATGTGGCTTGATGATACATTGAAATATTTATCTGGGTGTTTCACATTTTTCCTCTCCCTCTTCCCATGTGTACTCTGAGGGCCAGACCACTTGTAGACATGAGTCACCTACTTTGAAGGAGGAACCAGAACTCTGACTCCAAAAAGTAAAACTTGGTATCTGAAAAGACAATGAAAAGAAATATTCGGTTTCACACTTACAGAGTTAGTTTTAAAATGGTCCTAAGAGGTGAAGAGAACATGCTGATGGAAGAAAGAAAGGAATGGATAAAATTTGATCTCAAGAGATGAGGTTAAAGCTGAGGTTGATGGTAGGTTACAAATGGATGTTCTTTTACAGCACAAATCATTTTTATAGCAGGATCCTGACTCAGTGCTCAGATCTGTTTCTCCTGGAACTTCTGGAACTTTCTCTCGGGAGAAGTCAACCCATCAGCCATTGAGCATCTTATGCTTATCTGTCCTTCCTTATTTGTATCCAATGATTCTGGACACTTGTAGATAATTCTAGGACCAAGGGTGAGTTATTTGAATACAGTGGGAGATGATAGCAGAATAAGCACCTAGTCACAGTCAGTTTAGAATGACTCTTATAGAAAGTAGCCTCTGATTCAGCATGAAGAAAAATCTATAAAGCAAATGCAAAACAAAAAAGGGCAGGGGTTGCTATTCTTCTTTCAGATAAAACAGGCTTTAAAACAGTAATGATCACAAAACACAAAGAAGGGCATTACATAATAATAAAGAGTTCAATTCAACGAGAAGATTTAATTGTCCTAAATATATATGTAACCAACACTGGAACATCCAGGTTAAAAAAACATTTTGTTAGAGACCTGAGAAGACAATTAGATATCCATACAATAATAATGGGAGACGTCAACACCCCACTGACAGTATTAGATAGATTACAGAAGCAGAAAACTCACAAAGTTATTCAGGACCTAAAACTCAACACTTAGCCAAATAGACCTAACATAACAACAACAGAATATACATTTTTCTCAGCTGCCCATGGCGTTCACTCTATAATCACTCACACACTCAGCCACAAAGCAATTCTCAACAAATTCAAAATAAATGAAATCATCCCAACCACATGGTCAGACACAGTGCGGTAAAAATAGAAATCAATACCAAGAAAATCTCTCAAAATCATACGATTACATGGAAATTAAACAATCCACTACTGAATGTGGGTAAACAATAAAATTATGACAAAAGTCAAGACATTTTTTGAAACTAATGAAAACACAGATACAACATATCAGAATATCTGGGACACAGCTTAACAGTGTGAAGAGGAAAGTTTACAGTGTTAAATGACTACACGTAAAAGTGAGAAATACCTCAAATTAACAAACTAAAATCACACCTAAAGGAACTCGAAAAGCAAGAGCGAACTGATGACAAGGGTAACAGAAGAAAATAAATAACCCAAATCAGAGTTGACCTGAATGAAATGTAGATGAGAAAAACCATGTAAAATATATCAAAGAAACCAAAAGCATGTTCATTAAAATAATAAATAAGATTGGTAGACTGCTAGCTAGACAAAGAAAGTAAAAAGATCCAAATAAACACAATCAGAAATGACAAAGGGGACATTACTACTAATCCCAAGGAAATACAAAAAATCCTCAGAGACTATTATGAACACCTCTATGTACACAAACTAGAAAACCTAGAGGAAATGGTTAAATTCCTGGAATTGAATCTGAAAGAAATTGAAAACCTGAACATACCAATAATAAGTTTCAAAACTGAAGCAGTAATAAAAAAAAATACCAACCCCAAAAAGTCCTGGACCAGAGAGATTCACAGCTGAATTCTATCAGACGTATAAAGAGATTCAGTAGTATCAATACTACTGAAACCATTCCAAAAAATAGAGGAGGAGGGACTCCTCCCTAACTCATTCTGTGATGCCCGCATTATTCTGATACCAAAACCTGGTAGAGACACAATGAAAAAAGAAAACTTCAGGCCAATATCCCTGATAAACATAGATGTAAAAATCCTCAACAAAATATAAGCAAAATGAATCTAGCAGCACATCAAAAGGCTAATCCACCACAATCAAGGAGGCTTTATTCCTGGGGTGCCAAGTTGGTTCAACAGATGCAAATTTTTAAAAATGTGACTAATCACATAACCGACTAGAAACAAAAAACACATGATTATTTCAACAGATGCAGAAAAGACTCTCAGTAAAATTCAACATCCCTTTATGTTAAAAGCCCTCAATAAACTAAGCATCGAAGGAACATACCTCAAAATAATAAGAGCCATCTGTGACAAACCCACAGCCAACATCATACTGAATGGGCAAAAGCTGGAAGCATTCCCCTTGAGAACTGGAACAAAACAAGGATGCCCACTGTCACCATTTCTATTCAACATAGTACTGGAAGTCCCAGCCAGAGCAATTAGGAAAGAGAAAGCAATAAAAGTCTCCAAATAAGAAGAGAAGAAGTCAAACTATCTCTCTTCACAGACTGTATGATTCTATACCTAAGGAAATGCCATGTTATCTGTCCAAAGCTTCCTAGGTCTCATAAACAACTTAAAGTTTTAGGATACAAAATCAATGTACAAAAATCAGTAGTATTTTTATATACCAGTAACATCCAATCTGAGAGCCAAATCAACAACACAATCCCTTCACATTAGACATATAAAAAACATAATATATGTAGAAATCCAGCAAACCAGGGAGGTGAAAGACCTTTACAACACAAATTACAAAACACTGCTGAAAGAAATCAGAGACAAGACAAATGGAAAAACATTTCATGCTCATGGATAGGAAGAATCAATACTGTTAAAATGGCCATACTACCCAAAACAACTTATAGATTAAATGCTTTTCCTATCCAACTACCAAGGACATTTTTCACAGAATTAGAAAAAAAAGATTCCAAAATCCATATGGAACAGAAAACAGCCCAAATAGCCAAGGCAATCCCAAGCAAAAAGAACAAAGCCAGAGGCATCACTCTACCCAACTTCAAACTATACTACAAGGCTACAGTAACCAAAACAGCATGGTACCGACACAAAAACAGATACAAAGACCAACAGAATGGGTTAGGAAATCCAGAAATAAAGCCACATATTTATTTTTACAAATGTGAGAAAATATTTACAAAATATGCATCCAACAAAGGCCCAATATCCAGAGTCTATAAGGAATTTAAACAAATCAACATGTTAAAAAAAATCTCATTTAAAAATGGTCAAAGAACATGAACAGACATTTCTCAAAATGAGACATACACATGGCCAACAAGGATATGAAAAAATGCTCAACATCACTAATCATCAAAGAAATACAAATTAAAACGTCAATGACATACTATCTCATACCAGTCAGAATGGCTATTTTTAAAAAGTAAAAAACAAAACAAAACAAAAAAAACACACATGTTGGTGATGTTGCAGAGAAAAGGGACGGCTATTGAGAATATAAATTAGTTCAGCCATTGTGGAAAGCAGTTTGAATATTTCTCAAAAAACTTAAAACAGAACTACCATTGGATCCAGCAATCCCATTACTGAGTATATACCCAAAAGAATATAAATTTTTTTACCATAAAGGCATATGCATGTGTATGTTCATCATAACACTATTCACAATACAAAGATATGGAATCAACCTAGATGTCCATCAGCTGTGGACTGGATAAAGAAAATATGGAACATATATACCATAGAATACTATGTAGCCATAAAAAAGAACAAGATAATGCCCTTTGCAGCAACATAGATGGAGCTGGAGGTCATTATCCTAAGCAAACTAACACAGCAGCAGAAAATGAAATACCTCATGTTCTCACTTATAAGTGGTAGCTAAACATTTAGTACATATGGACACAAAAAAAGGAACAATAGACATCAGGACCCACTTAAAAGTGGAGGGTGAGAGGAGGGTGAGAATTGAAAAACTACCTATCAGTTACTATGCTCATTAATTGGATGTCAAAGTAATCTGTACACCAAACCCCTGTTACACATAATTTACCCATTCAACAAACCTGCACATGTACCCCTTGAACCTAAAATAAAAGTTGGAAAGAAAAAAAAAGGACCCTCTGATTCAGGAAAGGGGTGCATACATGGTCCATGCTATATAGGACATGCTGTAACTGTTGGAGTTCTCTGATAAGTAGTTGTCTTTCCTACTAGGCTATAAGCGCTATGATGGCAAAAGTAGTGTCTCCTTTCCTCATTATTTATTCCTCAGCTCTTAGTGCAGTGCCTGACTTATAGTAAGTTCTCAATAAAATGTGTTGAATAAATGAATAACTTTCCAGGAGCCATTTATTGCTCAACTCAATGAGAGTCAGGCATCAAAGCCTGTACATTTTCTATGTTTGTACCAGGTCAGAGACAAATGTTTATGAAACACAGATGAAGTCCCTAGAACCTTCTTCAGAAATAATGAGTTGTGTTAAGGTTTTTGTGCCCCAGATCTTCAAGTTGACCATAAAGGTGCCACCATGTCTAACAATTAACCCAATTTCACCATCTAGAATAGACCATTTGGTGGTTAGAGGGCGGTGGATATCGATTCTTGGCAACCAAAGCCTAAAGTTTATGCCTCAACTGAGCTTTGAGGGAGCAAATTACATGGTATAGGCTTATGTGCTATGCCTTAATCCTTTGTATTGGCAGCAATCCTTAGATAAGCGAGATGGCTTTTAAGTGAAAAGTCACCTAAGGACATGAATAGCATAAGGTATATGGTGAGCAAAACGACTTGATCTATGTATTTTGGAGTTCCCAGACTAGTAGGGGTGGGAGGGAAGATAGAGTAATAGGTAGGTAGACAATATAATGCAGTTATAATATGATATAAGTTTAATGATAGTGAAAGTACAAGGGATTATAGAATCACAAATCAGCAATAGTTAATCAATTTAAGAAAGTTAGGAAATGCTATCCGGCAGAAATATCACTAAAATTGAAACTTGGCCAAATGAGTGTTAAAATACTGGGGATCAGATGTTCCAAACAGGAGAGCATGGATGAAGGCCTAGAGAAGAGAGAGATCATAGGGCACGGGGTGGGAAGAAATGGGGGAGAGGAGAAGGCAGGGAAGGATCAAGAATGATAGGAATGATGTATTCTGGTGAAAGTATGGTGCATTTAAAGAACTGAGAGAAGATCATTGTTGCTAAAGCTTCATGTGTGCTTGCATTCGTATGTGTGCTTGCATTCGTATGTGTGCATACATGTGCGTATTCATGAGAAGGGGTTGGATATAGACAATAATACATCTGGAAACACGAAGAAATAATGCAGTGAAAGAGAACATGCATTATAGTAATAGGTTTGGACTTTATTCAGTCTAATAGCAGCAGGAAGCCTCTGAAGGTTTTAATCAAATTTACTTTTTGAGAGAGATAAAATAACAACCTTCATTCTCCTTAAGTCTTTCCATCTTTTAGCGCTCCTTTTGTCTGGTTAAAAACTCTAGGGCTTAAGTGTAATTGACTTGGAAAAATCACCAATCAGTGTCAGTGTCATTTGGGGGCTTTGAAATTAACCAAGGGCTTGCACGCATAGCTTTGTAAGACCATTCGCACTAGGCTGGGTTGCCTTTGATGCTTTTGTGTGGGTTCAGATTCTTGGAAAGAGAACTATCTATGGTTCATAAAGGAGACCCTTTCCTTCACTATACTTAGGGTGAAAGTGCATTCCCGCCCTTCCCTTCCAGAGCCAGCAGACAATTAGGAAAACAAATTAACCATTCTCTCCACCAACCGCTAAATCAGCTTAAACTGAGCTGAAGCAAAAGTGACTAAGAATCAGTGGTCATAAGAGGTGGTATAAAAGCGGCTTGGTGACCAGAATCCCATTACGCAACAAGGCGAAGTAGGGGCAGACAAGGAGAGGGCAGGCACCCTGGATATAGCATTTCGGGGGAGGTGACTGTGGCAAGGGACAGAGAAAATGCGAGTTACAAGATGATGAAAACTTCCCATGAGACTGCCTCTCAGATATGGGACATGGGAGTGTGCAAATGAGATTGAAACGCACAACCCATAGTTTCTGTCCCAGATTCCAAATTTTACATCTCTTTGTGGTAACTGGCAGAACTCTACAGAAAATCAAAGTAGAAATATTCTTTGTGGTTTATTAGCTATTTGGTTTGTAGAGGGAAAGTGAGACATTATCAGTACCTGTAATGGGAATGGTGAGCTCCACTCCATGGCTGTTGCATGGCAGGAGGCTACATCCAAACCATGTCCTTCTGGGCAGTGAGAAGGCAGGCACCCTGGATACAGCATTTCAAGGGAGATGACTGTGGCAAGGGACACCGGTTAATTTTCCACCTGGAGAACTGTAAGCCTACTCCAAAACTTTCTAAGCCTAGATTCCCAGGACGGAGGGTCCTTCTCCTTAGGTTGCAAAAATCATCCTGACTTGGGTAAAGTGAATGAATTGTGGTGGGGATAATTAAGATGGCAGGGGAGCCAGACGAAAGCTATTGCAACAATCCAGTAGTGAGCAGAAGCCAGCTAAACGAAGACAGTGGCAGTGGGGTGGAGAAAAAAGACAGAATTGGAGAATTCGAGAAGTCAGAACTTGCTAATTACCTTGCACTCCAGGTGAAGGCGGACATGGGGAGATGACGATAGAGCCAAGTTTTCTGGCTTGAGGAACTGGATGAGGAATGGATGTTTTTAAGTGGAAAAGTGAAGAAAGAAAGAGAGATCTTGAGATGGCAGAGAAGTGATAAATTCCATTTGTGATATTGACATTTGCATTGCATATCCAGGAAATGTCACACAGGTAGACGTGGTTGTCTTTTATTGTTGTTATTTGTTCGTTTATTGCTTCATTCTGGACAGCATTTTAGGTGTTCCAGAAAGCATTCATACTTATGGTTGTGGATTTGGCTCCAAATGTGAGTGGATAGAAAAATATGGGAGTCAGCACAGACAGCGGATGAAACCCTGCATGGGACTGAGACGTTGAAGGCTGAGTAGACGGACAAGAAACAAGCCAGGGATGAGGACTCTAGACAGCATCCCAGTCCAGGCAGGCAGTGGAAGAAAGACCTACAACAGAGAAAATTCAAAAACAAGATTCAAAAGAACCACAGAGGCACTGGGAAAACGTGATGGTAAGGAATCCAGGCAAAGAGACAATCAAGCACTGCACACAGATTTAGATGGTGATAGAAACTCATGAATCAGGTTTAGCAGAAATCAGGTACTACAAAGGGGAATTTGATAAGAGTGGTATAAGAAAAAGAAAAAATGAAGAAATGGAAGTGAAGGTCCAGAAATTAATTCTAAATAGGGGACTGGTAGAGGGTAGTCAAGAGAAATAGAGGGAAGACAAGCAGAAGTGAGTGCGTGTGTGTGAGAAAGAATGTGTGTGTTTGTATGTGTTTGTGTTTGTGTGTGTAAAATTGTGTTCGCTTGTGTGCAAGTGTGTTCACACGTTTGTGTGTATAAGTTTAAACTTGTGTGTTTGTGTGTATGCAAGTGTCAGTATGTGTGTTTGTGTTTGTGTTTGTATGTGTGTATTTAAGTGTGTGTGACTTGTGACTGTGTATCTGTGTACACATGTGTGAGTGTGTATAACTGTGTGTGTATGTACACATGTTAATGTGTTTGTATGTGAAACTGTGTGCACTTGTACGTATTTGTGTGTGTTTGAGTGTTTTGTGTTTGTGAGTTGTGGCTTATGTGTTTGTGTGAGTGTGTGACTTTTGGTGTGTCTCTGTGTTTGAAAGGGTGTTTTTCATATGTACAGTGAATGTGTATTTTGTGTGTGTTTGTGTGTGTACATGAGTATGTATACATGTGTGAGTGTGTGAAAGTATGTAACTGTGTGTGTGATTATGCATTTGTGTGGGTATGTATTCATGTTAATATGTGTTGTGTGTGAAAGTGTGAGCACTTTGCGGTCCTGTGTGTGTCTATGTTTCTGTGTGTGTGTTCGTGTTTTGTATGAATGTGTGTGGCTGTGAATTTTTGTCTGTGTGTGAAAGTGTTGTGTGTGAATGTACACGTGTGCCAATGTGTATTTGTATGTTTATGTGATTAAGTGTGAGTGTGTAACTGTGTGTGACTATGTGCATGTAAGTGCACATGTATTAATGTGTGTGTTTCTGGGTAAAAGTGTGCATTGTTTGTGTGTTAGTTTGTGTTTGTGTGTGAATGTGTGTTAGTGTGTTGGTGTATGTGACTGGATGACAGTGTGAAAGGGTGTTGTGTGCATGTACCCTGCATGGATTGGTGTGTTTGGGTGTGAACGTTTTTGTGTGTGGTGTGCTTTTGTGTTTGTGTGTGAGTATGTATGTGAGTGTATGTTTGAATGTTGGTGTGTGTGACTGTGTGTCTGTGTGTGTGAAAGGGTTTTCCTGTATCTGTGTGTTTGTATGTGGTGTGTTTTTGTATTTGTGTTTGTGTGTGAAAGTGTTTCTGTGTCAGTGTGTACACATAAGTGAGTGTGTGTTTCTGTGTACGTGTTTTTGTGTGAGTGTGTGTCTGTGTATTCACACGGGCACTTGGAGGAAATATAGAGGTCACCTGCTTGAATCTTGCTCTACCACTCATCAGTGACATTGTAGCATTGGGGACTTAAACTTTTTTTTCACTTAATTTTTTGTTTTAATTTTAGATCCAGTGTTATTAATATATGTGCAGGTTTGTTATATAGATAAGCTCATGTCACAAGGGTTTGTTGTACAGATTATTTCATAGTCCAGGTACTAAGCCTAGTGTCCAAAAGTTATTTATTTATTTATTTATTTTTTGAGATGGAGTCTCCCTCTGTCGCCCAGGCTGGAGTGCAGTGGCGCTATCTCACCTCACTGCAAGCTCCGCCTCCCGGGTTCAGGCCATTCTCCTGCCTCAGCCTCCCAAGTAGCTGGGACTACAGGCGTCCATCACCACACCTGGCTAATTTTTTGTATGTTTAGTAGAGACAGGGTTTCACCATGTTAGCCAGTATAATCTCGATCCCCTGACCTCCTGATCCGGCTGCCTTGGCCTCCCAAAGTGCTGGGATTACAAGCGTGAGCCACCATGTCCTGCCCAAAAGTTATTTTTTCTGATCCCCTCCCTCCTGTCACCTTCCCCCCTCAAGTAGGTCCCAGTGTCTGCTGTTCCCCTCTTTCTGTCCATGTGTCCTCATCATTTAGCTCTTACTTATAAGTGAGAGCATATGGTACTTGGCTTTCTGTTTCTGCATTAGTTCGCAAAGGATGGTGGCCTCCAACTCCATCCATGTTCCTGCAATAGTAATGATCTTGTTCTTTTTTATAGCTGTGTAGTATTCCATGGTGTATATGTACCATGTTTTCTTTATTGGGGACTTAAACTTATTCACGATTATGTCATAAATAAAATTAATCTGACAATAGCTACCTCACTATGATGATTTTAAAAGTTATAGCCGGCCGGACACAGTGGCTCACACCTGTAATCCCAGCACTTTGGGAGGCCGAGGCGGGTGGATCACAAGGTCAGGAGATTGAGACCATCCTGGTTAACATGGTGAAACCCCGTCTCCACTAAAAATACAAAAATTTAACCAGGTGTGGTGGCAGGCGCCTGTAGTCCCAGCTACTCAGGAGGCGGAGGCAGGAGAGTGGCGTGAAGCCGGGAGGCAGAGGTTGCCAGGAGGCAGAGGTTGCCAGGAGGCAGAGGTTGCCGTGAGCCGAGATCGCGCCACTGCACTCCAGCCTGAGCGACAGAGCGAGACTCCATCTCAAAAAACAAACAGACAAACAAACAAATAGTTATAGCCTAGAGTTTCTAAAATTCTACTGCATTTTTGTGTTCTTTCAGGTCTGCTAAAATTAAGAACTTCCTACCATTTCTAGGTAAGATCCTTGTTAAGATTCTTTGAAATAACTGAGAACTATTTCAGGAAAGCAAGGGTTAGGGACCGTAGAAGAGGGCTTTATTCTCCTTGATTCTCTTCAAAATGCAGTGCCACACTAGTCATTCATTCAAGTACTCATTTATTAAGTAAATATTTATATATTTTCTATGCTGTGTTCTGGGAACTGCTCCAGGAGATTTGATATATAAAATGATCAAAACATAAAAAGTAGTGCCTGTATGGAGCTTACGTTCTACTAGAAAGGCCAAAAAATTAGCAATATAGATAAACGTACAAATTATATAATATTTTAGAAGGTAATAATGCACTATAGAAAAAGAAAAAGCTAGATCAAGGCAAAGTAGATCAAAGGTTCCAGGAAGAGCTGCAATTTTATGTGGAATGGGCCAGGGAAGGCTTGAATGAGATCAAATCGTTTCAACAACGACCTCAAGATGGTGAGGTCGTTAACAATATGCACCGTGCAGAGGGAAAGCCAGTGCACATGGCCGAAGGCTGAAGAATGTCCGGTGTTCAAAGAACAACAGAAGGCCATCATGACTGAAGTGCTTTTAAAGAGGAAGAGGTGGTCGGAGATGGGGTCAGCATGTGGTAATAAAGCATTGCAAGGATTTTAGCTTTTCCTCTGAGATTGAGAGCTGTTGGAGGGTTTGACCAGAGGAGTCATATGACTTGGGTTTTTAAATAATCACGATGCTTGCCCCACTGATGATAGACTGTAAGAGCACAGTGGTGGAAGTACGGAAATTTCTTTTTGTTTTTTTGAGACGGAGTCTCGCTCTGTCGCCCAGGCTGGAGTAAAGTGGCGCGATCTTGGCTCACTGCGAACTCCGCCTCCCGGGTTCACGCCATTCTCCTGCTTCAGCCTCCCAAGTAGCTGGGACTACAGGCGCCCGCCACCAGGCCCGGCTAATTTTTTTTGTATTTTTAGTAGAGACGGGGTTTCACCGTGTTAGCCAGGATGGTCTCGATCTCCTGACCTTGTGATCCGCCCACCTCAGCCTCCCAAAGTGCTGGGATTACAGGCGTGAGCCATCGCGCCCGGCCGGGAAATTTCTTTAAAAGCTACTGCAATGATGTAGGCTAGAAATGACGGTGGCTTTTTACCAGAGTGACAGGAATGAAGGTTTTGAGAAAGTGCCTATATATATTATATGTGTGTGTTTAGATATATATGTATATGTAATGTAGAGCCTATAAAATTTCCTACCAGGCTCCATAGATTATGCACACAAAAATAAATCACCTTACGACAAATGCAAGGGTCTGAGCAATTGGAAAGCTGGAGTTGCCACCAATTGAGATGTGGAAAGTTATTGCTGATGGAACAGTTTTTGAGGGACTCATGGGGCACCAAGTGTTCTTCTTTGGACTTTTAAAGGTATCAGACATCCATTAGACATGTTAATAGAGATGCTGAATGGACAGTTGGGCATATAAGTGAAACTTAGGAGCTTAGGAGGAAGGTTTGTACTAGAGATATAAATTTTGGTGTCATCAACATATAGATGTTATTTAAAGCCATATAACTTGATGAGGTCATCAAGGGAGTGAGTGTCGGTAGAGCAGAGCAACAGGGATGAAACCCTGGATGCACTTTTCATTACGAAGTTAACTTACAGAGGAGATAGCTACAAAAACGGAGGAAGGAGGAACCAGAGGTAAGAGAAGCACCGAGGGGATGAGGGGTTTCTAGAAGCCAAAGGAAGAGGTATGTCATTGAAGAGGACATCAGATATGTCACATACTGTGGGTAGTAAAGCAAGATGAAGACTGAGAATGGATCGTTGGATTCAGCAACATGGAGGTCATCCATGAACTTAGTAAGGGAAGCTCCAATACAGGTGAGTGGTGAAAGCCAGAGTGGAGTGGCTTTAAGAGAGAACAGAGGCCTGGCGCAGTGGCTCACATCTGTAATCCCAGCACTTTGGGAGGCTGAGGTGGGCGGATCAAGTGGTCAGGAGATGGAGACCATCCTGGCTAACACAGTGAAACCCCGTCTCTACTAAAAATACGAAAAATTCGCTGGGCGTGGTGGCGGGTGCCTGTAGTCCCAGCTACTTGGGAGGCTGAGGCAGGAGAATGGCGTGAACCCGGGAGGCAGAGCTTGCAGTGAGAGGAGATCGCGTCACTGCACTCCAGCCTGGGCGACAGAGTGAAACTCCACCTCAAAAAAAAAAAAAAAAAAAGAGAGAGAGAGAGAATAGGAAGCTGAATTGGAGATAGTGAGTATACACAATGTTTTGGAGAGTTTCACTGTAAAGAGAATCAAAGATATGGGGCAATGGCTGATAACAGAACTATGGTTAAGGAGTTTTTACTGTTGAGATAAGAAATACCAGCACAAGCACTATTTACAATAGCAAAGAATTGGAACCAACCTAAATGCCCGTCAATGATAGACTGGATAAAGAAAATGTGGCACATATACACCATGGAATACTATGCAGCCATAAAAAAGAATGAGTTCACTGAGCGTGGTGGCTCACGCCTGTAATCCCAGCACTTTTGGGAGGCTGAGGTGGGTGGATCACGAGGTCAGGAGTTTGCAACCAGCCTGGTCAATATGGTGAAACCCCGTCTTTACTAAAAATACAAAAATTAGCCGGGTGTGGTGGTCCGTGTCTGTAGTCCCAGCTACTTCGGAGGCTGAGGCAAAAGAATTGCTTGAACCCAGGAGGCAGACGTTGCAGTGAGCCAAGATCATGTCACTATACTCCAGCCTGGGCAACAGAGCAAGACTCTGTCTACAAAAAAAAAAAAAAAAAAAAAAAAGAATAAGTTTATGTCCTTTGCAGGGACATGGATGAAGCTGGAAACCATCATTCTCAGCAAACTAACACAGGAACAGAAAACCAAACACCACATGTTCTCACCCATAAGTGGGAGTTGAGCAATGAGAACACATGGACACAGGGAGGGGGACATCACACACCAGGGCCTGTAGGGGGGTGGGGGGCAAGGGGAGGGAGAGCATTAGGACAAATACCTAATGCATGCAGGGCTTAAAACCTAGATGACGGGTTGATAGGTGCAACAAACCACCATGGCACAGGTATACCTATGTAACAAACCTGCATGCTATGCACATGTATCCCAGAACTTAAAGTAAAATTTAAAAAGAGAAATTCCAGCACAGTTTTATGTTCATGAGAATATTTTAATTAAGTGTGATGCATTAATAATATATAGAAAGAGGGGAGAATTACTGAAGGATACCACTGGATATGCAAAAAGGGTTGGGAACTAATAGACCAGTGCAAGGAATGGCGTTAAATACAAATTTTTACAGTGTATCTGTGTCCTCAACCTGTGGTGTGGGTATCACTGAAGTCTGTGAACCCTTCCCTTTAATCAATCTGCTGATATTTAGGTATAAGTAATGCTTTATAAAGTTCCTGAAAGTTATTTATTTTGCTCTATGGGATCTCCTTTAGCTCTTGTCTTAATCCATTCAGGCTGCTTTAACAGCCTGGGTGGTGCTTATAAGACTGGGTGGCTTATAAGCAACAGACATTTAGTTCTCATAGATTCATAGGCTGGGAAATCCAAGGTCAGGGTGCTGGCAGACTTGGTGTCTGTTGAGCGCCTGCTTCCTGGTTCACCGATGGCTGTTTTTAAGCTATGTTCTCACGTGGAGGAAAGGGTGAAAGAGCTCTCCCCTCACGACCTAATCACCAGCAAAAAGCCCCTCACCTTCTAGTACCATCACCTTGGGGTTAGGTTTCAACAAATCAGTTTTGGGAAAACACAAAGTCTGACCACAGCAGTTCTCTTGTTTGACCTATTTGTGTGTATGTGTGTATATTTACTTCCAGCCTCCATCTGTTTCCTGTAAAGTTTCCATTCCATTATGATATGTCAGTTATAAGAATCATCCTCGCTTGTCATCGTGGTGGCATCATTTCCACCATGATCACCTTTCACCCTCTCTCTGTGCACCAGCTGTCTCACCTTATTTTGTTCCCCAAAAATATCACGTGTCTTTCAGTCACAGACACTCTTCACATGCTGCTCTTATCCTGGCTAATGCCTTCATAGCCTTGAGATCTGAAGTGATCTGCTCAGGGAAGATTTCCTCATCTGTCTGGTGAAAATAAGTCACCCTGTGTTCACTTTTTATTGTTCTTGTTGTTGTAAAGATTTATTTTTATTGTTTAACAGTAAATTGACAAATTATAGTTATATATATTTATGGAATACAAAGCAATGTTATGATGCTTAAATACAATAATTAAATCAAACTTAATAACATGTATATCAGCCCACATACCTGTTTTTTGTGGTGGGAGCATTTGAAATTTACTCTCAACGATTTTGAAATGTACACTACATTTTCATTTGCTGTATTCACCATGCTGTGCAATACATTCCAAAGAAAATAAACCTTACTTGTCCAATCTAAATGAGGCTTGATACCCTTTGACCATTATCTCCCCACTAACTCTATCCCTTCGTCCTCTGGTAACCACCATTCTTCTCTCTACTTCTTTGAGTTTGATTGTTTTATATTCCATATATGAGTGAGGTAACACAGTATTTGTCTTTCTTCTTGGCTTATTTCATTTAGTATAATGTTCTCCAATGCCGTCTATGTTGTCACAAATGACAGAATTTCTTTCTTAAGGTTTAATAATGTTCTATTGGGTATATATACCACGTTTTCTTTTTTCCCCACATTTTCTTTATTCAATCATCTGGTGATGGACCCTTAGGTTGATTTCATAACTTGGCTTTGGGAAATAGTGCTGCAACGAACATGGAAGTGCACATACCTCTTTAACAAACTGATTTTAAATTTTGGGGGTATATATCCAGAAGTAAGATTGCTGGATCATATGATAATTCTATTTTTAGTTTATTTTTCCATAATGGCTGTACTAACTTGCATTCCCACCAGCAGTGCATACAGGTTCCCTTTCCTCAACACCCTCCCCAACACGAATTGTTCATTGTTTTGACAATAACCATTTTAACATGTCTGAGGTGATATTTCATTGTAGATTTTATTTGCATTTCTCTGATGATTAGTGATGTCAAACACTTCTTCATGTATCTGTTGACCATTTTTATGTCTTCTCTTGAGAAATGTCCAAGTAATTTCTCTATTTTTAATAGGGTTATTTGTGTGTTTGTTTCTCTGTAGAGTTGAGTTCCTTATATATTTTGGATATTAACCCCTTATCAGATGTATGGCTTTCAAGTATTTTCTCCCAAATAATAGGTTGTTTTTTCACTCTATTAATTGTTTCCTTTGTTTTGCAAAATCTTTTTATTTTGATGTAATAACATTTGTCTGTTTTTGCTTTTGTTGCCTGTGATTTTGGGGTCAAATCCAAAAACTCATTGCCCAGACCAATGTTGTGTAGTTTTTCCCTCATGTTTTCTCTTAGTAGTTTTAGAGTTTCAGGTCTTATGCTTAAGTATTTAATCCAATTTGAGTTTATTTTTGTACACGGTGTGAGATAAGGAACCAATTTCATTCTTATGAATGTGAATATACACTTTTCCCAACACCACTTATTGAAGAGACTGTCCCTTTTCCAATATGTGTACTTGGCACCTTTGTTAAAAATTTATTGACTATATATGCATGTATTCTTTTCTGGGTTTTATCTTCTGTTCTATTGGTTGATGAGTCTATTTTCATTTTCTTTTCTTTCTTTCTTTTTTGAGATGGATTCTTGCTCTGTCACCCAGGCTGGAGTGCAGTGGTGTAATCTAGGCTCACTGCAGCCTCAGCCTCCCGGGTTCAAGCAATTCTCCTGCCTCAGTTGCCTGAGTAGCTGGGATTACAGGCACATGCCACTATGCCTGGCTAATTTTTGTATTTTTTGTAGAGACAGGGTTTCACCATGTTGGTCAGGCTGGTCTCGAACTCCTAACCTCATGATCTTCCTGCCTCAGCCTCCCAAAGTGCTGGGATTACAGGCATAAGCCACTGTGCCCAGCCAACGAGTCTATTTTCATGCCAGTATCACACTGTTTTAATTACTATTTCTTTGTAGTGTAGTTTTAAATCATGTATGTGGTGCCTCCATCTTTCATCTTCTTACTCATGATTCCTTTGGCTATTCAGAGTTTGTTGTGGTTCCACATTAATTTTATATTTTTTTCTGTTACTATGAATAATTACATTACAATTTTGTTAGAAATTGCATTGAGTCTATAAGTCATTTTGGGTAGTATGGACATTTTAGCAATATTATTCTTCCAATCTATGAACACAGAATATCTTCCAATTTATTTGTGTCTTCTATAATTTTTGTTATTAACATTTTTCAGTGTACGGGTCTTTCACCTTCTTGGTTAAATTATTTCTAAATATTTTATTTTTTTAAGCTGTTTGTAAATAAGATTGTTCTCTTGTTTCTTTTTAGAATGTTTGTTGTTACTATGTGGAAATACTGAGCTCCTTAGTCTCCTCTGTCACCAGATCTAGCTTCAGAATGTAGACAATGTCTTGAGGGAGAAATTAGCTGCAACAATTCATTTCCAACTTTGTCTTTCTAAATCCATGCATGTGACTGCCAAATTCTGTGGGGAATTCTCTGATCCCTGTCAGTGGCTCACTGCTTCCAGCCTGAAACATCACTCAACAAATATCTCTGAAAAAAGAGCAACAGTAGATCATTAATACATCTTTGCAAGTTGTTTTTGTCTTCAGAATTTTAACTCTTACAGTTTTTGTTGCTTCCAAAACTCTCTGATACCACCAAAAATACTTTTATAATTTATCCCACTTTTCTGGTATGATTTACACATACATACATACTGTATAAATAACATATTAGTATTTATATAGAAAACTTTGATTTATTTAGAATATGTAATATTAAATATATTGGAATAATATAAAATATAATTATACCATGTACCTAGACTAATGTATGTATGTATGCATGTAAATATAGTACATGTATATATGTGCATGTAAATGGTAGTTATTTTTTATATTACACATATTTTATGTACCATTTACACACACACACATATAAACATACACATACAAAATTTGTAAAAGAAATTATGACACTTCCAGTGATGAGGACTGTAGCTGGGGAGAACCTGAAAACTGTCCAGGCTCAGCCTATATGCCCCTTCTTTAAGAGATTTTCCCCAACTTCCCAAGCCTGCTATATTGCCCTGATTTTTCTGAAGCATTTTTATTCTGCTTTTTTATTATTACAGAGTCTCAGAGAACATAACACCTGGCCTATTCTCTAGTTGTTTAGCAAATTCAGTCCCTAAGATGGAGTTTGAGCATCTCAAAGGTCAAAGGCAGGGTCATGGTTGAGATCTCATTATACGTCCATCACTGTGATAGCTAAGTTAATGTGTCAACTTGACTTGGCCAGAGTGCCCAGTTTTGATGACGTCTCTGGCTGGGGCACTGTCATCTCAGCCAATGTCATCTTTGCAGATGCATGTCACCCTGGAGAAGACAATCCCTCCCAAGTGGAAATCCATGAAGGATAAGTGTCTATCTGATATGGTGGTCCAGAGGTCTGATATAATTTGGAGGCTCAGGTAAGAATAGCTCTGTGGGTGTCATGGTGGCTGCTAGGACTACAGATCTCTGTCACCTCCAGAAGCTTATTGTGAGAGCACAAAGTTCTTTACTTCCTTCAGCCTAGATGAGCCTGTAGCATCCATCTACAGTAGATAAACACTTTGGCCACAGTTTTATGCCAATTGAAGGGCTATCTTCTGGAGTCCCTCTCAGCAGTCAAAGATTTTGTCCAATGGCTGTTGTTTGAATGAGCTGGGATGTTCGTTCCAGGCTGGGATGTTCGTTCCAGGCTGGGATGTTTGAACGGTATTTAGCCAAGAAAGTTTAATTTGATTATATTTGGAAGGCCATTCTCATTTTTAGAAGAATGGCTTTGTAGGTTATGTGATGGAATGGAATCATGCACTATTGACATCTGTTCCATGTGCAGATACCTTAGCCAGGTGTGGTGGCAAGCTGGCTGGAAAAAAAAATGAGGAGGGGCCTCCAACATTCTGTTTTGTCACCCAGTGGTTCAGCTGTTTGCAAAAAGTATGTTGTTGGCATGTTCCCTTGTACTCAGGAGCAAGCCCTGAGGGTAGGTGAGTAACCCCAGCACCCATGCAGCAAACAAGACTAAGACACAAAACCAAGCTGAACACAGGCAATGGAGAAGTCTCCCTGGCTTTTGTTTGGGAGGAGAAACTTGAATTATGACTGCAAGCATCTGTACATTCTCCCAGTGGATTGCTTTAGACATATGTCCAGGGCCTGTTTGATCATAGATGCTTCCCATATGGAGTGTTGGGCCTTGTATTGATCACAGGCCAACACGATAGGTCAAATGGTAGTCATTTTCTAAAATGACTGGCATCCACTAGATGTAATGTTTTTGCCTCCAAAGTTGTGACCAGACCATGCTGCTGCCGGGACCAGGAACGATGATCTCTTTCTGGGAGGCATAGAAGGAACTTCGATTTATTAACCAGCTTTCAGATCCTTAAAACTTGAGTAAAGTCTCAGGCTTAGATCTAGCTGGTTCTGGGTATGAATGGTCAAGCAGCAAGCATGAGGGACATACAGTTTTTCTTTCAACTGTTGGGAGTCAGACTTTGTTATCAACCCACAATTGGTTCACCGATGTAGGAAATTTGGCAGATGATTGAAAAATTAAAAGTGTGTGATGAATTTTATTGAGGAATGAATGTGGATGCAGTCCTCTCCCACAATGAACTGAGCGAGGGGAGTCTCCTGATAATATCAGAGCCATGGGAAATGGTTTGAAGTACTTGGTGCATGATATGTGGAAACCTGTAGTCCAAGAGTTAAGGAGAATGAGAGCTTATATAAATGTGGCCACCCATTGAGAGTTCAAGAACTCACTGTAATTCGACTAATAGGTCTTTGAAAAGGCCATTATGTCTTTCAATTAGGCCTAGTGCTTGAGGTCTGTAGGCTAAGTGAAAGTTCTTGGCCGGGCGCGGTGGCTCACGCCTGTAATCCCAGCACTTTGGGAGGCCAAGGTGGGTAGATCACGAGGTCAGGAGATCGAGACCATCCTGGCTAACACGGCGAAACCCTGTCTCCACTAAAAATACAAAAAATTCTCCGGGCGTGGTGGCGGGCACCTGTAGTCCCAGCTACTCCGGAGGCTCAGGCAGGAGAATGGCGTGAGCCCAGGAGGCGGAGCTTGCAGTGAGTGGAGATTGCACCACTGCACTCCAGCCTGGGTGACAGAGTGAGACTCCGTCTCAAAAAAAAAAAAAAAAAGAAAGTTCTACTGTATGCCTTGGTCTTTGGCCCATCATTGAACAGCAGGTGGTGAAAGATGAATGCCCTGGTTTGAGCTAAGTGAAAGTTCTACTGTATGCCTTGGTCTTTGGCCCGTTGTTGAACAGCAGGTGCTGAAAGGTGAATGCCCTGGACCTGTAGAAAGATGAACCTGTAGAAAGATGGACCTGTAGAAAGATGAATGTCAAGGACCTGTAGGCACCCAAATGCAATAAGATGGAATTGGTGAGTCCGGCCATGGTTGTGGAAGCAGCAGTATGTCTGCCAGGATAGGCTAAGAGTAACTCTGTGAACTCATCAATCACAGTGAGAGCATTCTTTGTGGCTACCTTGCTGGGAGGAAGTAGACCAATGTGGTGAATGTGCCAGTGTGAATAAGGTCAATCCACTCCAGGAATGTAGTCCCAGCGGGAAAACACCCAAAGCTTAGTGTTGGCATACATGGTGCAGTTGTAAGTGACCATATTGGCTAAAGAAGGAGTTAATGGAAAGCCCCAGTGATAGGTCCAGTCCACCAGTGTAGAGGTGCCTTGGTGTCCCAACTTAGCATGTGCCCATTCTGCTGGAAGATAGAGAATGTCTGGAAAGATGGTACAGACTTGCTGTTTTGTAAGCATGTCTGCAATATTTTTGAAATGAGCTATGGGTTAGTGGCATTGGTTTGGGCCGACACGTGTGAGACAAAATGGAGATGTGTGATAGTGGCCATTTCCTTCCAGATTGCAGGTGCTCCAATGAGGTTTATTTTGTATAATAAGGTTATTTAATGTCCACTGTCCCATCTACATAGCCAAGTAGTTGGCCACAGTTTGTGAGTCAGTAAAAATGTAAAACTCTGCTAGTCCCCACGTTTGGGCATCTCTTGTAGCCAAGCGAACTGCAACAAGTTCTTTTGATTGAGTTGATCCAAGGATGCTGATGCTGTCCTCTAGTAGTGGGTGTTTATGGCTGGGTGGTTTGCTGCTGCCCATTAACAGGCTGAGTTGTGTACAATGGTGGCAGTGCCATTGACGTGTAGGCATGTATAACTTAACCACGGGGATATGTTCTGAGAAATGGGTTGTTAGGTGATTTCATCATTATTTGAACATCTTAGAGTGTACTTACGGAAACCTAGATGGCTTTCTATGTATGCTCCATTAGTTTTACGGGACCGCCGTTGTATATATAGTCTGTTGGTGGCCTAAATATCATGCAGTGCATGATTGTACCCTGAATCTCTTTCCATGTCAGACTACTGGTCCCAAGGGGCACCCCATTTGGCAAAAGGAGGAAGCAGTGGAGTTGCCATCTCCCCTTCCCCAACTGCAGTAGGCATAGGGATGAGTGTGGGGGAAGCTACATTCTCCTGTAATTTGGAAATTCCTTTAATGTCAGGTTTTGTCCTTTCTTGCAGGTACCATCTTTATTTTAACAAGGAAGTGTCAGTGGTTGTGCCAAGCCACTGTTGGGAAACATCTGCACCAAAAGTGGAAAGGGAATTTGTGTTTGCAGCATCACACGCTGTGCGTGCACCTCAGTCTCCACAGAATCTGGTGTTCTAGAGCTGCACAGTGGTTAGTGACTGATGGTAGCTTCTTGGTTCAAAAGTTCATGAGCAGCCAGTTATAATCATGTTTAGTGTAGAGACTCTACGATATATACTCTAAGGTGGCCAAGGACTGGATCCAGAAGGCTGATCCCGGAGAACAGGTGGTAAAGCCTGTTGTGCTCATTGTAAAGCTGCTTGTTGGGGTCCCTCCAGTGGAAGGAAGTGGGCTTTCATGTAATGGCATAGATAGGCTTAAGTAGAAGAGACTTAAATAGAAGATGTAGGCTTAAGTATAAGTGACAGGTGAGGGCATGTCCTTTAGGACAGGAAAAGCCCCAGGAGATGTTGAGCGTGTTTGAGTGCCCTGGGATGTATCCTGTGAGAATGTGGTGCTTCACTGTCATGAGAATGCCTTGACCATTGGAGACCACATGATCCCCAAAATGTAACAGTGGTCAAAAGCCCTTGTCTTTTATGGGTAGCTATGACCCATTCCCCTACCTTCTGAGAGTAGTAAGTTCTGTTCATACTGTCTCCTGGGAGGCTCCCATTAGTAATATAACATCAATGCCATGCCAGCAATGGAGATGAAACAAACTATCTCTGTAAATCTTGTTGGCATAGATTACGTGCAAAGGCAGGACTATTTAAGTATCCCAGAGGTAACCATGTGAAGTTACATGTATTGGGCATCTTTGAACGTGAAAGCAGCTGGGCGTGATGGCTCAAGCTTATAATTCCAGCACTTTGGGAGGTCGAGGCGGGTGGATCACGAGGTCAGGAGATCGAGACCATCCTGGCTAACAAGGTGAAACCCCGTCTCTACTAAAAATACAAAAAATTAGCTGGGCGCGGCGGTGGGCGCCTGTAGTCCCAGCTACTCGGGAGGCTGAGGCAGGAGAATGGCGTGAACCCAAGAGGCGGAGCTTGCAGTGAGCTGAGATTGCACCACTACACTCCAGCCTAGGCGATAGAGCGAGACTCCATCTCAAAAAAAAAAAAAAAAAAAAAGCAACCTGGCTCTGAGGATTCTTTACAATAGGATTGAGTAAAACATATTGGCCAAGTCATTGGCTGTGAAAAAGGCACCAGTATTATCAGCTGCAATGTTTACAGTTAAAGCCTTTATTGGACGGACCTGAGTGCTTAAATTGTGGCAGCCTGTGGCTAATCTCCGTTCGCTTATAGAGGCCTTGAGTACAGGCCAGAGGGGGCCACTAAATGGTGAAATTTGCAGGAACAATGACACCCCCCTTGAGGAGGTCAGTAATGACAGTAATCACGTAGCCCTCAATACCCTGTTTTATCTGATATTGGGGTTATGTGCTATCTCTATTGGGATGGGGCAGTGCACTGGATCCCATTTCTCCCACCAGTAGCACTAAGGACTTGACTTGATTCTAACATGTATCCATTCCCACAAAGGAGAAAGTGACAGCCAGTGGGCCACAGCCACTGGGAGCTGTTTAATAAAAATAGGGTCAATGCTTACATCAAAGGTCACCTGTTTACCACAGATTGTTTTGCTGGCAATCCCCTGTAAGTCACAGGGTGTTCCTTCATTATAATTATTAGGATTTTTCAGAAGTACTGTGAATTGGGCACCTGTATCTAATAACGTCAGAAAGGTCTGTGAGTTTTTCCTATTCCAGTGAACCACCAGAGGGCAATTGTCTCTGGGTGGTGGGGCAAGACCTGCAGAGCCAACAGACACCTACGGTAGAGGTTTAGAGGGATCTCCTCTTGTGCAAGTCAGGAAAGGCACAGCCTGAGTGAGGCTATTGTCTTGAACCTCAGAGGGCTTTTGTGCAGATTTTTTCAAACTGACTAGGTTGAACTTGTGCCTGTAATTGCATTAGAGCATTTTTTTTTTTTTTTTTTGAGACGGAGTCTCGCTCTGTCGCCCAGGCTGGAGTATAGTGGCGCAATCTCGGCTGACTGCAAGCTCCGCCTCCCGGGTTCAGGCCATTCTCCTGCCTCAGCCTCCCGAGTAGCTGGGACCACAGGCGCCTGCCACAGGGCCTGGCTAATTTTTTGTATTTTTAATAGAGACGGGGTTTCACCATGTTAGCCAGAATGAAATCGATCTCCTGACCTGGTGGTTCGCCCACCTCGGCCTTCCAAAGTGCTGGGATTACAGAGGTAAGCCACCACGCCCGGCCTATTAGAGCATCTTTAGTTGAAGTCTGGATGCTAGCTGTCCTGAAATTACATAGCTTGGCACTCTGTCTCCCTTAATTGCCAATGTAAGGGGTGATTAGGAGCTCGGGGGGTGCTCATGGGCTGTGCCGTGGTAAAGGTGATTGTGGCGGTGGCACTGGTGTGGTTTGTCCAGGCCTCCTATAAAAAGGTAAGTTTCCCTTGTTATCATACTATTATTTGAGAATATACTAGTATTTTATTATTATTAATTAATTAATTTATTTATTTATTTTTGAGACAGAGTCCCCAGTCTGTTGCCCAGGCTGGAGTACAGTGGTGCGATTTCAGCTCAGTGCAACTTCCGCCTCCCAGATTCAAACAATTCTCCTGCCTCAGTCTCCAGAGTAGCTGGGATTACAGGCACAGGCCACCACACCTGGCTATTTTTTTGTTTTGTTTTTTAGTAGAGACAGGGCTTTGCCATGTTGGCCAGGTTGGCCTTGAACTCCTGACTTCAGGTGATCTGCCCGCCTCGGCCTCCCAAAGTGCTGGGATTACACCGCACCCAGCTGAGAATACACTAACATTTGAGAATTGGGACTTATGCTTTCCTCATGGCCAGCCAGCAAATCAATTCCATCTATGCCTCATAGATAGTGTGAGCTGCCCTCACCAAACTGAGAACTGTTTGTGGTAGCTGGACAATACCTCTTGGGAGAAAAAGTATTTTCTTGACTCGGGGTCAAAAGGGGCCTCCTCTGAGTTAGAAATATATTCATTATCATTTTTATTTGGGGTGTTCAGAGAAATGACATACACACTAAACCATATGCCAGTTTTACCTCAAAGGGACCAAGTGTCCTTGGTGGCTTCCCATTGTCCCTGTGCTTAAGCAGCAATGTCTGCTATTAGGGGATGAGCCTCTTCCAGGCTTAAAAGCCCAAGTAAGCAAGGGTCATGCTCATTCCTCCTCTTCTCCTCTTTGGGTTGAAGGTCAGTACTCATCATCTGAGTATTCTATAACCCTCCCTTCTATTTTGGGAGTTCAGCTTCTCTAGATTTGGTTTGACCCCTCGGAGGGCCCTGATAATCATGTCAGAATTCGGCTCATAATATATGGGACCCTTTAATAAGTTACAGGTTTGGAAGTCTTTGGTTATGCCTAATTTTGAGGATATGCCTCACCGCAGTGTCCCTTAGTAGTAACTTGACCCTATATTAAACATATGTAACAATAAACCTGCTCCCTCTTGTATTGTGATTTTTCTCTAATTTCGTCTTGAGGTCTCTCTCTCTCTGGAGAGTGGCTATAAATTTTAGCCATATCCTGCTGGGGCTCCAGGGGAGGTGGTTGTGGATGTTGACGATATTCCTTTATGGAATACCTCTTTATGTTGGTGGACAGCCAAATCCCTAAAAGTCTGACAAGTGACCAGCTGTTCCTCTCACCTGAAACTTGTTTGTCCTGGCAGATGCCGTGGAGGCTCCTGTCTGACTGTTTCCACTCTATTCCTACCAAGATAGCCGCTCTCTGGGAGATCCCTGACCAGAAGGAGAGTCAGGTTTGGGTGTGTGAGTCAGGTAAGACACAGAGGAGGCAGCACAGCAAAACACATGAAATACCAGAAGCAGCAAATTCCTTACAGGTCCCATTGAGAAGAGGGCAGCTCGTGTCTGAGTGCCGACAGGAAGGGTGGGGGCATCTGGGACATGCACGCTTGTGTGAGAAGCAAGAGGGAATGAGCAAAGGGCCTGAAAACCAAAGTGCTTATTGAGATCCAAGGCATTATTACCCAGGCAGGCTTCCTGGGGGAAGTTTTAACTGGTAGATGTAGACCAAGTAGGCTCGAGTTCCAGGAAGTCACGCCATGACTGAGAGGTAGTCGCTGTGGCATATCTAAGCATTCCACATGGGGTGTGGAGGTCAGTGGGACCAATCAAGTAGGTTGTATCTAGCTATCCCATAGGGAGGCTGTACGATGTCAATATCTGGACTAACTGAACTGAGGAATGGGGAAGATGCAGGGAACTGGAAACTGCGTTAAGGTTGACTGAGCTCCATTTGTGGTATGAGAAATTTGAACATATTCAAAATGGATTCTGAGGCAGTCAATATAAAGTTATATGAATAGCACTATGTTCTTGTTACAGTAGGCAGATGGGCATGAGTGGGACAGGATAGGGCTCTCCCCCATCCACTAGGAATGTCAGGTGATGGTAAAGCAATTATCACATTACCTCTCTAAAAGTGATCATCTGGTAGCAGGCACCAGGGCAAGGTCATATCCTGATAATCCACACCTGTTGCATTAAAGTGTTAATTGAATGCAGGTGCCAGGGAGAGGCAAAAGAGGCTTCCAATAAAATCTCAGGTATTGGGCGAGTGAGCCTGGGCAGGCACACTAAGAGATAAAATGGCAGGAGTATGACCTTCTGGGGGCACTTCACTGGAAAAGGGAAGAAATCACAGATGGGCATTCATACCACTTCCTAAACACACTGCATGTGCTCACTTCCCAAGTGTAAGGAGGGCACTGCACATACGGGCAGTGCACTCTAAGAGAAGAATCATGGGAAAGGGGCCAGCCTAAAAAGTCCTAGGATCAAAGTTAAACACCATACTTGACTTTCACATGCCCCCCTGGGTTTCTTCCAAGCACACTTTCCTTTCTTTCCTGTTCTAAAGGCTTTTTAAATAAACTTCCACTCCTGCTCTAAAACTTGCCTCGGTCTCTTTTTCTGCCTTATGCCCCTCAGTCGAATTCTTTCTTCTGAGGAGGCAAGAATTGAGGTTGCTGCAGACCTGTAGGGATTCCCCATTGGTGACTTGGTTATCTTCCGCCAGTAACACATTTGGTGCTGTGAGAGTTTGATACTTGCCACCTATAACATTCTCATCATCCCTTTGTACAAAACCTTTAAGAATAATTTGAACGTCTAATTGGATAAAATTTCTGGTCTTGGTTTCTAGGTTCTGTTGTTCACCCTCAAGTTTGACCTTGGGAAAGGCCTCTGGGAAAGTTTTTGGTTTTCATTGGTTCTATTTGTAGGTAGCTGCCTGCCTCTCTCGGGTGTTCTAATTGACCTCATCTGGGTTTGGATTGGTTCCCACTAGTGCAACAGTGGCAGGATCATCTGGCAAGGCCCCAAGCTCTTGTAAGCCTGAGACCAAGGCTTTAGCATGTTGATTGGCTGCAGACCCCAGCAGAGCCCAGGTGCATTGGATGGGCATTTTTAAATTTCTTTTTTTTTTTTCTTTTGAGATGGAGTCTCACTCTGTCGCCTAGGCCACAGTGCAGTGGCATGATCTTGGCTCACTGCAAGCTCTGCTTCCCAGGTTCACGCCATTCTCCTGCCTCAGCCTCCCAAGTAGCTGGGACTACAGGCACCCGCCACCATGCCTAGCTATTTTTTTTGTATTTTCAGTAGAGACGGAGTTTCACCATGTTATCCAGGATGGTCTCAATCTCCTGACCTCGTGATCTGCCCACCTCGAGCTCCCAAAGTGCTGGGATTACAGGCATGAGCCACCATGCCCAGCCTTAAATTTCTTTAATAGTTTGCTGATCT
This sequence comes from Hylobates moloch, assembly GCF_009828535.3. NCBI lineage: Eukaryota > Metazoa > Chordata > Mammalia > Primates > Hylobatidae > Hylobates > Hylobates moloch. Next base: position 84,591,991 of record NW_026652289.1, on the reverse strand, counting down.
CCTCAGGGATCTTGCAAGGGATGGGAATGAGATATTCCAGCCCTTTAATCTGAGTCGTTAAGTCACTGGTCACTGAGCATCAGGAGTTAGACCCTCAGTAACCCATAGAGTTAGGGAGCAAAGAACAATAGCAACAAAAAAGGCAGCAGCAGTGGGATGGCAGATCCCGACAGCACTACCCTTTATGAGGTATCATGACGTCCTAGTTAGTGGGGACACACCTCTTTCTAAGTAGGGCCTTTGTAAATTGTTCCCAATACCATCCACAGATACAGCAGAATGGGGGATAAAGGAGTTGTCCTCTCCATATATATATATTTTTTTTTAGGAGAAGTCTCGCTCTGTCGTCCAGGCTGGAGTCCAGTGGCGTGATCTCAGCTCACTGCACCCTTCGCCTCCCGGGTTCAAGCAATTCTCCTGCCTCAGCTTCCTAAGTAGCTGGGACTACAGGCACCCACCACCACACCTGGCTAACTTTTGCATTTTTAGTAGAGACGGTTTCGCCATGTTGTCCAGGCTGGTCTCGAACTCCTGGTCTCAGGTAATCCACCTGCCTTGGCCTCCCGATGTGCCGAGATTACAGGCCTGAGCCACTGTGCCTGGCCTATCTACATATATTTCCAAACATTAACTCAATATCTTGCCTAACAGCTTCAAGCCAGTGGGAGCTGTACACCACCTGTCCCCTAAAATATCATGCTAGCTTGTAAGGACCTTTCATTGCTCTGCAACCAATGTGACTCAGAACCATTTACTCCCAGGAGTGATGGAGGAGGTCCTCCCATTTTTCTGGGTCATAGCTGGCCAAATATACTCTGATTTTCAAATCCACAATTTAAGATAGGAGTCTTGCTAGCACTCTATGTAAGCAGCACCCAGCGGCACACAGCAGTGTGGTCCTAGGCCAGCAAGTGATTGAGCCTTCCTAGATGGTTGTAGCCACTCTGATCAGCCAGTTTGTAAGCCAAGAGCAGTCAAAAGGACTTCAAGGGTGTCCCTCACCAACAGTCAGGCCAGTTGTTACAACTTTTAAAATAATTTAAGTTAGATTTGGTATAGTCAAGTGTGGCATAGTGAGGAACACTCAGACTGAAATGGCCGAAAGAGTAAGTTTATTACTCACAGTTCAGCAAAGAGGGCAGCATGCCTCACAGGGCCAATGGGAAAAGTGGGGCTGTCTTGGACCCACATGCTCAACTAGCAGGTGGGAAATGAGAGATAAAGAGGAATCTGTAAGCTGAAGACTTTATTAGGGTCCAGGGTATTACCTAGGTGGGTTTCCTGCAACAAGGGTTGATTGATTAATTTGAAGGGAATGGAGAAGCTCAGTGCAGAAACAGGGGGATATATTGTCAGGGTCACCAGGCTTAAAGCAGAAGTAAGGTGTTCAAACAGTTTATGTTATGGAGCCTTATCTATCGAGAACACAAAAATGGGAAATGTGTGGAGACTGCCTCAAAAAATGTAGCTCAAGGGCAACAAGTCAGAGACAGGACAAGCTGAATACTGAGGCAGTATTGACATGAACAAGCTATGACGCTCAATTTCTTAACCCCTTATCATGCAACATAAGATGTATTGACCGATTATCATAGTATTTAAGTATTGTTAACTTTACATCACAGCATTTAAGGTACAGAATGTCATGGAGAAGAATAAAAATCACTAGGATTATATATCAACTTCTGAGGAAGGGATTAATGCATTTTCGGGGTATGCAGTGTAGCTGTATCATATTTGCTGGAGATATGACCTGTTATTGCCTTCATCTGGAGATTAAATATGGTTTAAGGAGATGTGTATGAGTGGCAAGTTGGCAAGAGGTGGATGGTTAAGTTTTATGTGTCAACTTGACTCAGCCATGGAGTGCCCAGGTATTTGGTTAAATATTTTACGGGATGTTCCTGGATGAAATTAATTTTGTCTGTTGACAAGATAAAGCAGACAACACTCTCCAGTGTGGCTGGGTCTTATCCAGTCTGCTGGAGTTCTGAATAGAACAAAAGGCAGGGTAAGGGAGACTTTGCTCTGTTCATTTTTGAGCCTGGACTTCAGTCTTCTCCTGTACTCAGATTGGAATTTACACCACTGGCTCTCCCAGCTTCAGGCCTTCACACTTGGATAGAACTACACCACCAGCTTTCCTGGATTTCCAGCTTGCAGAAGGAAAATCATGAGACCTCAGCTTTTATAATTGTGTGAGCCAATTTATTGTAAGAAATCCTTTATTATAGGTTCTGGTTCTGTAGCCAGCCCACTTGTCCCATAGAACTGATATTTACAGGATTTTTGAATAAATATCGAAATTGACCCTCCCTCGTCTTCAAACTTGAAACTTACCTTTGTCTCATCTGAGTTTCTTCCTCAGGAAACAAACCCACAGGCAAAGAATTGAAACACCAGACCACTGCATCCAGATAATGAGAGGCCAGACCCCTCATCCATTATGATTGCTTTCTTACCCCTCTCTAATTCCTATTTTCCCCACCTTCCTCGCTACATAAACTCAATTTTAGTTGGTCAAGGAGATGGATTTAAGATTTCATCTCTGCCTGTCCTTGGTTGTACCATCTGATTAAAGCCTTCTTCTCTGGCAATAGTTGTTTCAGTGATTGGCCTTCTGGGTGGTGAGCAGCAGAACCTAGACCAAACCCCTAGCATTTTGGTAACAGATTTTGGTTCCCTGATCTGGAATGCATTGCTGTTGCTCATGGCTCAGCTGCTGCCAAGGGCTGGGAGTCTCAGAAGCCCTCCTAAGAAGCTGCCTGCCATTTTATGGCTGGAGGTGAGTTTCAGTCTCTCTCTTCTGGTACCGCCACTGCCTGCCTCAACCATATTCCTGATTGCCTAGGAAGAACAGCCTTTGAAATTTGACATCCGCATCTGGACAGGTAAGTGTCTTTTGTGGGCCTGGACAGTGGGGTCTGCTCCGCCCAAGTTGGGAAATTCCAAAGGCATTTTGCAGGTTTAACAAGCCCAACTGACGGACAGAGAAAACACCTGATTGTTTCAGTTTGGACACTCTTGGGGGCTTGTTAGTAACTGTTTGTGTGTCAGGGCAAATATCTTTTGTGGGTACCAGAGAGCAGGATGGGCTTCTCTCAATTTGGAAAATTGCAAAATAATTTCTGTTTGCAGGTTGAACAAGTCCATCTGATGGAGAGAGGAAATACTGTTTCAGTTTGGACACTTTGGGGGCTTGTTCATTGCTGCAGCAGTTGGATTGTATTTTCTTTGTTGTTGTTGTTTGTTTTACTTTTCTTTTTTTTTTCTTTTTTTGAGACGGAGTCTTGCTCTGTTGCCCAGGCTGGAGTGCAGTGGCACTATCTCGGCTCACTGCAAGCTCCACCTCCCGGGTTTACACCATTCTCCTGCCTCAGCCTCCCGAGTAGCTCGGACTACAGGCGCCCGTCAAAACGCCCGGCTAATTTTTTTTTTTTTTTTTTGTAGAGACGGGGTTTGGCTGTGTTGGCCAGGATGGTCTCGATCTCTTGACCTCATGATCCGCCCGCCTTGGTCTCCCAAAGTGCTGGGATTACAGGCGTGAGCCACCGCGCCCGGCCGTTTTTTTGTTATTTTGAGACAGAGTCTCACTCTGTCACCCAGGCTGGAGTGCACTGGCGTGATCTCGGCTCACTGCAACCTCCGCCTCCCAGGTTCCAGCGAATTGTATTTTCGTGATTGTTTGTGTGGTTGTTGATGTAGTTGTGGGAGGTTGAGGTTCAGTCCCAGGATGCAGCCCCCTCTAGTTGCACCCACTGGGGTTGATCTGAATGTTGATGTGGGCTGATGGCTAAGGCCATACGGGAACTCTGAACATGCGCTATCTTGTCTGATCTCAGAAAGTCTTTGAATTGTAGTGCTGTCTTCGTTTTGCTGTTGAATAGGAAAGCAGGATAGAGTCTCATGGATTTTATACTGCTGTTCTAAGCAGAGTTAGACCTGCTTAGTATGTGATGCTCCTCTGTATTATGTTTGGCTCCAGTGTTCTCTGGGGTCTAGGAAGGTTTGGCCTTTAAAATTAAACTACCACTGCTTTACCCAAAATGTTTCACAGCTTTCATCAAATTACCTATCAGGGCAAAGTTTATCCATGTGAATACTAGAGACAGGAAGTGGCCAGGGGTCCCTGGCGAAACCCTGCCTTCAAGCCTAAAATGGCCCGAAGGCTGAAAAACCGGACCGCTGGTCCCAGATGAAGCCCCCACCCTTTCCCCACTGATTCTCTCTGAATAATGCCCACCTGAGCACTGGGAGGACGGGGTGGAGCCTCGGGAAGTTCCTGCTGTTTGCAGGGGGGAGGAGCCTGGCCTCTTCACTTCCCCTGTGGGGACCTGGGCTTCAATCTGTGAGGTGGAGGGCCAGTTAGCAGGACTCCATCTCACTATGCTGAGTTCTTTTTCTTTTTCACCCAGTAAATTCCGCTCCTAACCCTTCTATGTATCCGTGAGCCTAATCTTTCCTGGTTATGTGACAAGAACCTGGTTTTAGCTGAACTAAGGAGAACGTTCAGCAAAATGAATATGCATGTAAACCGGTGAGTTTGTATTCTTATCTAATGGCTACAGTTCTGAGGTAAAAGCTATTGGATCTTTGCTTATGGGTGTGTGTATGTCTAGATGAGTTTATGTGTATGAACATTTATTTTGTTTTGTGTTGTTTTAACTGGGTATCAAATTGGCTTGTAAGTAAAAGAGTGCTCATAAATGAAGTCCAGGTATTTTTCAAATTCATGTGACTTAAGTAAATATTGAATCAATAAACTGGCTTTAAGATTATTGATAAAATAAAAATACAAATGTCTTTGAAATTGTCAGCACACATTTTTGTCCAGATTTTATATTTGTCTGTGCTAGCTATTTTATTGGGTCAGGGTATGGCACAAAAAGGTGTAAGACTGTAAACCCAGGCAAGAACAAAATAATTTTTGTGTGATTTTTAAGTAAGACTAATTTAATGTTGTTGGTTTAATGAAAATAGCTGAATCTTCTGAGTTATTGGTGAAAATATCCATGTATTTCACTTTAAGTTTCTTTCTTAGGTGAACACCTGATATTCACACATTATAAAAATGGTTAACAAGGAAATAATGGCTACCTCTAATATCTATATTCTTATAAGTAATCTGAATAAACTGCTAAAAATGAACGAAATATAAATAGGGTAAATGCTGTAGGTGATCTCCTTGTGTAATTTTAAATATTGCACATGTACCCTAAAACTTAAAGTATAATAAAAAAAGAAATTTCTTAGATGCTTGTTGAATGTGTTATTTTCCATTCAAAGGGATTATGGACTAGGAATGGTAGCTCACACCTGTGATCCCAGCAGTTTGGGAGATCAAGGCAGAAGGATTGCTTGACCCTAGGAGTTTGAGACCAGCCTGCAACACAGAGGGAACTTGTGTCTACAAAAAATAAAAATAAAAATTAGCTGGGCGTGGTGGCACACACCTGTAGTCCTAGCTACTCAGGAGACTGAGATGGGAGGATCACTTGAGTCCAGGAGTTCAAGGCTGCAGTGAGCCATGACACTGTTACTGCACCCAGCCTGAGCAACAGAGTGAATCTGAGAGACAGTTCAAGATCTCTTGCTTCCTAGGTTTTCACTAAAATTTAAGGTTACTAAGAATAAGAATTCTAGTTATCATATAATTTTGCATATAAAATGTGCTGAAGATGTGTTCTTATTGAGAAAAATAATTTTGTATAATTCAGAAGTTATCTAAAGGTTGATTCAAGTTATGTACTTGGAAAAGTTATTTATGAAGCAAGGGAGAAAGGAACCAGTAAGTATAGGAGAGAGACGTGAAAGCAGAAATTCTGGATATTAATATGTATTAGCTGGTGTGGTGACATACACCTGTAGTCTCAGCTACTCAAGAGGCTGAGATGGGAGGATCACTTGAGCACAGGTGATCCAGGTAGAAAAGGTTATAAGGAAAAGAGAATAATTTTGTATGGGAAGCAGTTTTGTGCAAGAGGTTTTGATTTTGATTCTATAATCTACTTCTTTTTAAATCTTCTCAGATTCATAGCTCAGAAGTGCAACTGTGTCATGTCTTGCTGCTTTCAGCTTTTATGCTCCACTTGAAAAGGACTGAGATGATCACTCTCTCCTTCAACTTTTTCATCAACTCCTGTAATAATTTTTTTCTGTCAAGTTCTAAGTGCTGTTGTGACCCGATGCTGAAATGTTTATCTTGAGGGTCTAGAAAAGCAAGCGTTTCCTCCAGTATAACTTGATTCTGTACTTAGGAGAATTAAAAAAGCCTTTTTCTTTATGTTTAAATTGTTCATCAGGTTTGACTTTCAGGTTGTCTAAGTGGGCTTCTCATAAGGAAAAACAATCATACTGCAGAAGGTCTTTCTTTGCCTTCTGGTAGCTCGTTGGGCACCAGATGTAGGGTCTAGTCCTATGGGGCTTAGTGGGTGTTTTTTTGTATGTGTGGAGATGAGAGATTGTAATAAATAAAGACATAAGACAAAGAGATAAAGAGAAAACAGTTGGGCCCGGGGGACCACTACTATTAAGATGTGGAGACCGGTAGTGGCCCCAAACGGCTGGGCTCGCTGATATTTATTGTATATAAGACAAGGGGGCAGGGTAAGAAGGGTGAATCTTTTAAGTGATTGACAAGGTGAAGTAAGTCACGTGATTATAGGATTAGGGGCCCTTTTAGGTAGCCGAAGCAGAGAAGGCACTATACGTTAGAGGTTTTTTTTTATTTTTTTTGCACTTATGAGAAAGATTAAAGATTTTAAGACTTTTTTAAATCGCTATTTATTATGAACTTTGAGGAGGAGGAACTAGGAGTATGGGAGGAACATGAATGTGGACAAGGAGCATGACTATTGAAGCACAGTACTATAGGGAGAGGTTTAGGCCTCTGGATGACTGTGGGCAGGCCTGGATAATATTCAGCCTTTTATAAGAAGTTGGTGGAGTAGAGTATTTTTTGACTTTTTTAAGGAAAGGAGACTCTCTTGTGGTTTGTTAGGTAACGGGTGCCTTTTTAGACACTGGCGTTACCGCTTGACTAAGGAACCCACAAGTGGACCTTATGTGGGTGTGACAGAAGGCTCACCTCTTGTTTTTTAGGTCACTTTTTATAATGTCTCTTTAGTACTTGACCCTATATTTGCCGGTTATTTTTACATTATATTAGTAATGTAACAAAGAGTAATATTAAAAACTAATGATTAATAATGTTTTTAATAATGGTTGATTGTTTATGATCATCTTTATATTTAATTTGTATTATGAGGTTTTTTATTTTAACTTTTTTTTATTATATTGAAACAATTTGTGCCTTTAGTCTCTTGCCTCAGCACCTAGGTAATCCTCCGCCCACAGTAACTGGCCTAAGAAACAGGTTTTACATTTTATCAAGATAATTACTATGTCATTGTTATTAGTTGTTTTTAATCACTTATGAAAACTGAGATTAAAAGAAGGTTTTTACATCCATATAACTTTATTGTTTTATAATCTTTGTGCTATTAAATTACTGTGCTTTGATTCCCGGGTCTGAAAAAGGCAGCAACTTCTTCTCAATCTTGAGCATTGACACAACTCAAAGCTTTGCCTTCAGACCAGGGAGAAAGCAACAATCAAAATGAACTGCTTTTGTGAGATACAGGTTCAGAAATTAATATTATTCCGTCTCTCTAGGCCCAGAGACTGTCATGGAAGATGTGGGTGCATGAGATGTTGAAAGCCAATTTTGAGAGATAATTCAGAGTTTTTCTATAAATTAAACATTAATGTCAAAAGCACAATAATGCAAAGCCAGCATCTGGGTCCCTATATTGGAATAACAGGGTTTTCTTCGAGCACTGATCTGTGCTATTTATTTATTTATTTATTTATTTTTGAGATAAGGTCTCATTCTGTCTGCCCAGGCTGGAGTGCAGTGGCACAATCATGGTTCACTGCAGCCTTGACATCGCAGGCTCAAGTGATCATCCCACCTCAGCCTCTTGAGTGGCTGGGATTACAGGCATATACCACCAGGCCCAGCTAATTTTGTCCAAGCTGGTCTCAAACTCCTGGGCTCAAGTAATCCTTCTGCCTTGGCTTCCCAGAATGTCAGGATGAAAGGCATGAGCCACCACAGTAGACCTGATCTATTTAATATAAAATTGTAAAATGTTGTAAAAGGTTTATGGCAAATTTACCTTATGGTCAAACTGATTAAAATTAGATAGATATATTTATAAATTTGTATTAAAATTAGCTTTAACATTAATAATATACAAAGAATGTATAGGAAACAAAACAACAAAATTGTTTTTTTCTTTTGAACAAAGTTTTCATGTAATATTAGTAAGAAATAATTAAAGATTTTTGTTTAACTTTTGAGTAAACATCAGGAAAAAAAGGAGAGAGAGAGAGACTGAGTTGGTTTTATGCTGTCTTTATTAGGGCTTACTGTTTGGGAAACTATCAGAGTAAAAGTGTGTTTTTAAATATCTTGTCATTTTGGCTAAATGAATATTTGGTAGTGACCTATGATCCTATTTTGTGATATCAAGTGTTTTAAACATTTGATATTTGACAGACTTTTCAAAAGCAAAATTTCAAGGTCTGACTTCAGTCTTTCTGACCTCAAACTAACTTTTTAGATATTATGGCCTCCTGAAGTCCAAGAGGCTTATGCAGTATGTTAAAATTATATAGGAAGCATTGTCATGTAGGAAATGGTGTTTAACTTTCCTTCGGTTATGTTTATATAAATGTGTTAGAAATGTGTTCCAAAATTGTGTGAAATTCCTAAAATTTTGATATGTCTTAGTTTATGTTATCAATAACAATTATGATTATTATGATAAATTGTTGTATGCTCAGAAATAACCACATTTCCTTGTCAATTTGTTACCAGTGCAACTCTGATGAAGTAGCTGGGGAAGTTCTTTTTCTTACTGTTTTTCTTTAGTGCCTTATTTATAGGCACAGCTATTTCAAGAAAACAGATGGTGCCAGAGCTTCATAACCATTAACCAGATACCAGAGGGAGATAAGACTCCAAACCTGCCCAAGCTGGAACAGAAGACCCCCTAGTTGCCTTTAGAGCATTAACATATTATTATAATGCTAAAGTTCCCTCTCCTGCAAAAAAAAACCCTCCATTGTATATTTAAGTTGCATGGGCCGGGCACAGTGGCTCACACCTGTAATCCCAGCACTTTGGGAGGGCAAGGCAGGTGGATCACCTAAGGTCAGGAGTTCGAGATCACCCTGGCCAACATAGTGAAACCCTGTCTCTACTAAAAGTACACAAATTGGTCGGGGGGGTAGTAGCAGGTGCCTGTAATCCCAGCTACTCGGGAGGCTGAGGCAGGAGAATCACTTGAACCCGGGAGGCGGAAGTTGCAGTGAGCTGAGATTGTGCCACTGCACTCCAGCCTGAGTGACAGAGCAAGACTGCATCTTAAAAAAAAAAAAAAAAAAAAAAAAAAAAAGATGTATGCTTATGAATGGAGCCTGTGGGTCTAGACTCCAACCCCAAACGTGCTTACATTCCTCTCCTTCTCTGTACCCAGTCCTTAAAAAAAAACCCCTTGTCTTCTATTGTTCTGGAGAAGGGGCATGTAGAGTGAGAGCTTGTCTCCTTTCTTCCTGGCCAGAAATAAAAACCACTTGCCTTTGTTTCTAATTGGGTGTTCTTTCTTTGTGGTACAAAGTAGGGAAAGAATTCACTTTAACAGTGACAATTTCTGGATGCTTGTCCAGGATGGCCATGGCCTCCCTCAGCTGGGGACTGAGTGGCACCTCCTAACCAGTGACTCCCAGCAGCTGGAGCAGTGGACAGTGGCAGCTTATCTTGGGCCAACACCCAAGTCAAATTATCATGGCTTGGAGTGTCTGCTGGGAGTGTCTGCAGGTGGGGCTTGAGCCCATGACCATGCTACTCTGTATCCAAGCCCATCACCCTGTCAGCCCTCTCCTCATCAGGCCAGTGGCCACAACCCTGAGAGGACCGTGATAGCTGGTAACGTGGGCATTTATCAAATTGGAAAAAGGTGTCAGGAAAGGGCAAATCTCACTTTTGGGGCATTGGAAGATATTTCCATTGTGAGGTTTATGGATCACATTCTGGGAGTTGAAAGAAATACCCATGGTTTAATTGAGGCACCTAGGGAAGACCATCTGAAACAGATGGACCAGACTGGGAGACTGGGAATGCCTGATTGGACTGCAGGAAAGTGCCAGGCATGCCTGAGCTCTGTGGTATTAGTTCTGTGCATGGTTTAAATTATCTTTCTTCTCTTTTTCTGTCTGCTGCTGCAGCCTCTGCCTCCTGGTGCCTGTGTCCCACTGCTTCAACCACTGCCATGCCTGCCTTCCTGTTGCTGCCCATGGCTGTGCTCTCTACCCTGCCTACTCACCTCTCTTCCCTTTCTTTGGCCTATCATCACCCTGTCTGTAAAGCAATACATTTTTCCTTCCTTCCCTCATCACCCTCAAGGACGACTTATCCCCTCCACATTGCAGCTTCTCTCATTGAGGCAGGGATACTCCAAATTCTCGTCTGCACTGGCAAACATGCCCTGGGCCCCCTTAGTTAGGCTTGCCTTATTTGGAGAAGATCTGCAGTGGTATCTATGGCCCAAGGTAGCCCAAGGCCTAGGAATCATCTGGAAACTTCATACAGCATGGAGACCCCAGTCCTCAGGAGAAGTGGAAAGAACCAACAAAAGCTTAAAGAGAACCCTGGCTAAACTGTACCAAGAAACAGGAAAACTCACTCTCTTACCCATGGCTCTTCGTAGAATGAGGACTGCCCCAAAAGGAGAACTTAGAAACAGTACATTTGAACTGATGTGTGGGCGACCAATCCCAGAGGCAGCCACAGGGAAGGGGCTGAGTCCACAGGAACAGGAACAACTAAAATATGCATTACATATCAGGGAGGTGGCCTATGTTTTTGAAGCTTACAGAAACTAGGCTTCTCTGTCATTGACAGATCTGGTTCTGCATCCTTATGTCCATGGAGATTGGGTGTATCTGAAAACCTGGAAGGTCCAAGCCCAGAGAGGCAATTAGGTCCAAAACAGATGCGACCATACTTAGTGACTGTGACCACACATTCTGCCTTAAAACTTCAGGGCGTCACCCCACAGATTCACCACACATGAGTGAAACAGGTGGATGCACCAGTGCAGGAAACTCCCTCGTACTGGGCTGTACTGGGTTGAACCCATCTCAGATTTAAAATTGCTGTTCTGAAAACCTGACCTGGACTCCCAAAAGATAAGAACACTCAGACCCATCTAAAGAGGTCACTGCTATAAAACTTACATGTCTCTACCTTCCAGGAGAGTTCTTGGTGTCACTTTTGTGCTGTCTGCTTCTGACTGCATTAGGACTTGTTCTGTTGTCCACACAGATGGTCCCTGGCTTAGGGCTCTGTTTCCTTTTATATTGGAACATATTGACCATGCTAGTCCTGACTGATATCCCTCTGGCATCTTGATAAAACACTGCATATACCTCAACCACACTCCCTCAAGCACTCCATGAAAGCCCCGTGGTGTTTCCTTAAGTGACCCTTCGCCTAATACCATTCTTATCTCCTAGCCACCTCTGAGTGCTTAGTCTAGATAAATACAAATGGATTCTTTTTTTCTTATGCTGTTTGATGATTTTGATCTCAGCATCCAAAGGACTCTGGGGCACAAAGGCAATAGTCAACTTCTCCCATATTATAGCCAGCCAGAACAATCTGTCTTAATGCCGGACATATCACAGGCACCTCCAGACTTGAGGAACATTGCACACTGTGTGTCCTTGGGGAGGTGACTTCAACCTTACACAGGTGCCATGAAAATCTAAAGTCCAACCCACATCTGTTCTGTACACCTGAGGGATTCCCTGTCTATGGGTTGCATGGATCTTACTCCAAGAGTCAAAGACTCATATAGTCCAGCACCTACCTCAGGCAACAAAGGATGCTGGGGACTCTACTACCCACCTCCAGCAATAGCTTCAGTAATAAAAATAAATTTCACCTGGACTCAAAAAGGCCCCCTGTCCCCTCATTGTCAGAAGATTCACCCTCCCCTTCAGGGCTCTTAATTACTTAATTGGCTAAACTTCCCCGTTCCCACGAGGGTGTGTGCATCCGCAGGGTATGTGTTCATTTGTGGCTCTCCCCACCACCACCTCCCTAATAGCTCCTCTGCTGCTACCTTTTCTTTTCCATTGCTAGTGGTAGTTCACCCTTGTGTAGATAATGTAATACACACAGGACAATATGTAATAGGTGTTATGGGACCCAATGGAATAACCATTCATACCAAAACCTGCCATTACAATTAAGTCTAAGAGGGCTCTTGGCTGATCCTGGTAGGTATAGTACTTGCTGTACAGTTGGCTGCCCCTTGAGGGGCTTTGCCTATCATGAGGCTACCCTAAGAAATATAACCCAGTCAAAAATCTCACAGGTAATACCAGGAAGGCTTTTCAAAATATACAGCCTTCTTTCAGTTCACTAGCCAGTGTAGTACTGGACAATCAGTTGGCCTTACACTACTAGCAAAACAATAAGAAGTATGTGTGATCACCAATACCTCCTGTTGCACCTGAGTAAACACCTCTGGGGAGATAGAAGTTAATATAAAGGAAATGTTTAAACAAGCATAATGGCTCTACTCCTTTGGGGTAACCAAGATTAGCTCTAACGACATCTGGAATGCAGTAAAAGGTGTCCTTTGCCTACTGGTAATGATCATACTTTTACTGCTTTTTGGCCCTGTATTCTTAACCTTTCAGTAAGCTTTATCAGCAAGGAAGTGGAAGCAATCAAGCTATGAAGGGTAATCAAGAAGGGATCTTGGCAATTAGGGTTGCAGCCTGGTGACAATCAGACCTACCTTAGAATAGCAAGGGAAGAGTTTTTCTCCTCTAACTTATGAAATGACAATGCCCATACACAGCAGAAAGCAGTTCTAGAAGATGGACCCACCCCTCAGCAGCCATCAGGAATGAGGAGCAAACAGAGGAGGGATTTTGTATCTAGGGCCACCCTGATGAAATAACTGGGAAAGACTCTTTTTCTTATTGATTTTCTTTAGTCCCTTACTTATAGGCACAACAGCTTAAGAACCCAGTGGGCCTGGGATGGTGCCAGAACGTCATGACCACTGACCAGCTACCAGAGGGAGGTAAAACCTCCAAAGCACCCAAGCTGGAACAGATGATCCTAGTTGCCTTCAGATCATTAAAATATTTTAATGCCAAAATTCCGCACCCCCCCCCCCACCGCCAAAACATACACGCAAAAGAAAATCTCCATTATTTTATGTACATGGGTTGTATGAAGATGTATGTTTATGAAATGAGCCTGTGGGTTTGGACTCCCACCCTACACATGCTAACATTCCTCTCCCTCCCTGAATGCAGTCCTTTAAAACCCCATGCCTTCTGTTGTTCAGGGAGAAGGTGCATTCCCAGCAAGAGTTCGCCTTCTCCCTTCCTGGCCAGGAATAAAACATGCTTCACTTTGTTTCCAACTGGGTGTTCTTTCTTTGCAACTGGTACAAAGTAAGGAAAGATCCCAAGTTACCAGTGACAAGTTGTCTTTATGACTGACTTAAGACATCTGTCATCCACAATTATTGTTTTACTTTGATTCTCAAAAAGCAGCTTACAATCAGCTACAGTCCAAAACTTACTGCTTTAGGGGGGTTCATGGAAAGGACTTTTGAATACAGGTTTCTGATTATTTTGGAGATTGTGCCATTGGACCAGAGAGAAAGCATGCAGGACTCTAATTAAAAGGCCAATGTGTATTTAAAGACTGCTAACCCAGTATGAAGCAGAACAAGAGTTAATTGCATGGACTGAACTAATAGAGGACTGAAATAATTTTTATGGCTTTTTTTGTTTGAAAGATTGCCAACTCTTTTTGTTCTGTTTTTTAGAGTAAAGAAAACTTTTTCTTTTGAGCTATTTATAGTGTTTAACAACTGATAGAGTATACTCTTGTAAACAAAATTTGAAGTTTTTTTTTTTCCTCTCCAGCTGATTTCTCCAGATTTTGGAAATTATTTACAAGTATTCTCAATGTATGGCAATACAGTTATTTGCATAAGTTAAATAAGAATCTGTTTTATAACAGGTCACAATCAGAGACACTGTTTTATCAAGGCTTGGACAGGAATAACATATTTTCAGATATGAGCAGAATGCTTTGAGAAACTGAAGTTGACTTATGGAGCCAATAAAAGCTTCTTGGAAAGCCTGGCCTTATACCTTGTCTATACAGTTCCTTCGCAGGCTTTCTGACCTGTGGAAAACAAAGAATGCCACTTTCTGACAGTATCAGGAACCTCATGTTATTTTGAGACCTCAAGAAGAGTGGAATTCATCCAATTTATATAGGTATCTGCAGGCACAGATAAATCTGTTAGAAATACTTGTTCCCCGGTGACATAAAGAAATAGTGCTTGAACATAAATTTAATTTCCTCAGCAAGGCCATTTTTACTTTCTGCAGAAAGGGTACACTTGCCAGCAGTTTTGTCACGAGAGTACACAGAACAAAGGAGACAGGGTCATTTATAACCTGATGCATCCACCTACTGCTGTATCCGGTTTCCATTGGCTACAATGGGACCTCACATTCCATATTTGTCCTGATTGGCTAGCAACTTAGAACTTTTTCAAAGAGGCAAAGGCAGAGGAGAACAAAGGAAGGAGGAAGTAACTTGTGGAATCCTGTGAAAGGTAAAAACACCTTCAAATAAGGAAGAGGAACAGGCTATGACCTAATGCTTGCTTGGACCAGTATAAGCATGCCAGGGCAAACATTTAGGCTAAATTGTGGGCGCTAAGAACATGAAGTACATTGATTTCTTTATTATGGCTAGCAGATATTTAAGAATGTTAGCACAATCTGTGAATACATTTTGCTTCTAAGAGAAGTTACCATTTATTCCTAATTAGATGGGGAGGAAAGTCTTTGAAGAGGAACCTCTACTTTACTTTTTTTTTATAAATCCTTGGCTGTGCTTGAAAGGCCTTTAAAATCCAAATCAGAGCTACCTTAGGAAAATTTCCAGCAAAGCCAATTTATAAGAGCCTACAATAATTCTTGCTGCACGTTGTACAAATAATCAGGTCAAATATAAGACTAAAACTTACTTTGTAAAATTGGTCCCACTATGATTTGTCATTGTTAAAAATGGAGGACTAAGGAAAGAAAAATTATATTTCAGAAGAAAGCTATAGTACACCTGTTATTGGATTAACCTTTGACTCCTGAGTGACAATGTAGTCACCCATGGTGTGGAGCTGCAGCTGTGCTGCATTCCGTTATTAAAGGTAAAAGTTACCAGTGGAATTCTGAGATGGATTCAAGTCCTGGGGAGTTGGTTCACTGGATGCATAATGAAATGCAGACTTAATAGGGAAAAGTGATATTCAATCCCTTTGTTATTATTATCTATAATAGCTAAAATAAAGGTAAGAGAGTGCTGAGTTGGATCTAAAAGCTAGGCCAAACTCAGACCTGGGTCTGTCTGAGCTCAGATCACCAGCTTTAAGGCTACCCACAAAAAGTGAAAATTATGCCAGGTAACCAAAAAGTATTTCTAAGACCTGTGGTTTCCAAGAAGTATCTCTGAGATCTGTGGTTTCCAATGTGGGGAAAGGGCAGAACCAATTAACTATTGAAACCAGAGGGTATAATGTGAAGGAGTTGTTCCATTTTACAGATTGGTATAACAGCTTCCTGAAGACCCTTTACTACAGAGGATTGTGAAAGTAACTAATTCAGGAGCAATGTCTTTGGTTTTAAATGCTGCAGAATTGCAAAGCATTTTTTTTGGTTCATCCAGGACCCACAGCTCACTATTGAACAATTGCAGATGGGTATATATAAACCAGACACACAGAGGGTTATTCCTGAGAGAACAGCCAGCCTGGTGGACTGGATAAAAGCCACTGTAAGATCTGTTTACTCTGAGAGGAGGGAACCTATCAAAGCCAAGTGGAGCAGCCCAGATGAAGCAGCTGATATGTTTCATATGCAAATCCTTAGGACTGGCTTTATAATGACAGGGATATTAACCTTATGTTTTGGAAATAACTAGTCTGAGTTTGCTTCCAACAGGGTCTAGTTCAAGTTAGCTGGTGTTAAGCCATAAATTCACCATACTCAGGTAAAACCAGTCCCTCTGGGGTCCCTCCAAGGGAAACAGTCATGGTCTTTTGAACCCCTAAGACAGCCTTAAGTTAGCAATCAAAGCCCAAAGACCCAAAATAAGAAATCATTAAGGGACTACACACTTTCAGTTCATTATTGTTCTCCCCTAAAGGATAAACCATAGCTTTTTGAAAGTGGATGTGATGAATCAGGAATTCTTTTTGGGAGGCTTAGGTTTGTTCTCTTGGATTCCCCAAGTGTGTGTGTGTATGTGTGTTTAATTATGGTTCTCCAGCAAGCTGGATGCCAACCAGGTACTACATTTTCATTCCTTGTCACTATCCCATGATGCCCCTCCTCAGCATGAGGCAGAGAGAAGGATCGACAACAGGCTTCCCAATGTTGAGGGATGGATAAAGATGGGGGACTATAACCAGTCCTATTATCCCATAGAACTGATATTTATGGTTTTTTTTGGAATAAACATAGAAATTGACCCTCTCTAGTCTTAAAATTTGAAACTTACATTTGTCTTACTGACTTCCTTCCTTAGGAAACAAACCCTCTGGCAAGGAACTGAAACTCCTCAGACCACCACATCCAATGAGACACCAGACCCCTCATCCATCATGATTGTTTCCTTACCCCTCTCTAATTCCTGTTTTTCCACCTTTCCCACTCCATAACCTCCTCAGTTTCACTTGGTTGGGGAGACGGATTTGACTTCATCTCCCATTTTCCCCAGGTTCAGTATTTGACTAAAGCCTTCTTCCCTGGCAATACTTGTTGTCCCAGCAATTGGCATTCTGTGTGGCGAGCAGCAGGACCTAGACTGAACCTTGGTATTTTGATAAAAGTTCTGTTTCTCTGAAGAATCCTGAGAATGTAGGTTCTGATTCTGGTTCTCTGGAGAATCCTAATACAATCACCATGCCTAGCAGTATAGCTGGAACATTCAATACCTTCTGGATCATTCAACTACAGGGAGTTTTAATTAACCCAGGAGGCCCAGTTAGTATTCTCTGAAATCCATTACCACATTTTTGTCAAAGCCATACTTCCATGGGCTGCTCCCAGCTAATAACTAAGTGTGACCAGGCCTATTTCTGAGAGATATAAAACTCCAGTAATGGCAGACTATGGCTTAGGGATGGCCTTGCTGAGCCTCCTCTACTAGATTACATAGCAGTGCTTCTATCCTGCCTGCCTTCTGTCTCTCCACACAGAAACAGATATGCAGTGTGGTCCAAAGTATATCAAAGCCTTTCTAGAGTGCTCCCCATTTTCTCTCATGAGAATGCCCTCAAGTAAAATCCTTGCTCATTTAATCCTGTCTTGGTGTCTGCTTCTCAGAATACCCAAATTATTACCCCTAGTTAAGAATTTGGGCAATATGTTGAAAGAGACAATATTCAAAGAAATAAGCAAAGCCACAGTTAAAGAGACTAAACCACTGGCCCAGGAAACAAGGAAGCAGAGCAAGGAGAGTGCTGTTGTATGAATTTGAGGAACTAGGCATAGTGCAGGCAGCAGAACAAGTAACCCCTTGTTTAGAGGAAGATGAGATGGATAGATAAGACCAGGTGGATCTGGCAGTCTTCTATTCCCAGCAACTCGGCACTTCTCTTGTGTTTGGCCCATCTATAATGAAGAAAATGTGCTTTTCTCCAAGTAGCTTTTTGTAGGCAGATTCTTCCCCATAACACCCTCCAGATCAAAAGGGTAGCAGGAAAGAAGGAGAAGTCAACTTAAGTGTTCTGAAAATAGATAACTCAAGTTCAAATCCTGGCTCCACAACTTTCTCAGTGTGGGATTGACATTGAGCATTGAGAAGTTAAGAGTTTCTTGGCCGGGCACGGTGGCTCACGCTTGTAATCCCAGCAGGTGAGGCTGAGGTGAGTGAATCACCTGAGGTCAGGAGTTTGAGACCAGCCTGGCCAATGTGGCAAAACCCCATCTCTACTAAAAATACAAAAAATTAGCCAGGCATGGTGGTGCATGCCTGTAATCCCAGCTACTCGTGAGGCTGAGCCAGGAGAATTGTTTGAACCTGGGAGTCAGAAGTTGCAGTGAGCTGAGATCACGCCACTACACTCCAGCCTGAGCAACAGAGCGAGACTTGGTCTCAAAAAAAAAAAAAAGAGTTTCTTAACTAGCATATTGTTCTGAGTGATGTTATGAGAATTAGCTTATCCTTATCAACTCATCTGCACATTGCCTACTATACAGTAAACTTATGTGATCTATTTTTATCAGAGAGGTCATCTGGAATTCAGAGCTTTTGGCCAGGTCATCTTCCCTTTTTTGTCTACTGTCATACCATGAGAAGTAACTTTTCTCCATTGATGAGTGTAGGCATGTAGGCATCTAAACATGACAATTAGGTCCACTCTATTCATTGTGTCATCCAAATATAACAGTATTTTAAAATACGTGACTACTGCATGTTAAAAATATCTGCTAAGTTTGTAGGCTCATGGATTTCCCCTAATTGTTTTGTCATTTTTTCTTTTTCTTTTTTTTTTGGCAGGGGGGGGTTTTTGAGAAGGAGTTTTGTTCTTATTGCCCAGGCTGGAGTGCAATGGGACAATTTTGGCTCACTGCAATCTCTGCCTCCAGCGTTCAAGTGATTCTCCTGCCTCAGCCTCCCAAGTAGCTGGAATTACAGGCATGTGCCACCATGCACAGCTAATTTTTTGTATTTAGTGAGACGGGGTTTCACTATGTTGGTCATGCTGGTCTCGAACTCCTGACCTCAGGTGATCCACCCACGCTGGCTTCCCAAAGTGCTGGGATTACAGGTGTGAGCTACCATCCCTGGCCGTTTTGTCATTTTTTTCTTTGTATATTCTGAGGCTATGTAATTATGTGGATAAAAATTTTAAATTCTTTTAAATTTCTGAGTCATTGATTGTTTTTTCATTTTCTCTACTAATACCTGTGCCTTAAAATTCACTTTTTCGGTGACAGCGCAAGACTCTGTCTCAAAAAAAAAAAAAAAAAATTGTCAAATATAAGTAAATTTAGAAAATCTTTCTTTTTGATTACTTGTGTTTAATTTCCAATATTGCTTTTTTATTTCTATTTATCTTGCTTGTTCTAGGTCAATTTTCACTTCTTTACCTTCTTCCAAATTAATTTTTATTCTTTTTCACAGACTTTTAGTCACTATTTCAATAATTTTTCAGAAAAACATCTTGTTTAGAGAGGCTCAGGAGAATATAGAATACTGAGTAGAAAGACCTGTATATCTGATTTACAGATTCTCTCACATGGCAATATCAGACAGTCCCAAGCCTGATCAGTAAACCTATGCCTACATCTGTAGGAGCACTGAGAGCCAGCTCTGGCATCATAGTGATTTAGCAGCAGCAAATCATTGCTGTGTCCTCACGATATTTACCTTAAACCACTTAATTTTTCTCACTGCAGTCTAATCAAACACATTTTTCCCTCTTCACAAAAACTCACACTCACAAAGGAACGAAATGTTTTAACAATTGACATTCAATTTTCAGCTTGCTTTATTTTACATGCATATATATATATAAAATACAGACACACATATTCTCCTGTATTTATATATAGATATATACACACATATTAAAGTATGTATGTTTATACACATTGGGTTGGGTGTGTACATATTTAGATATATATAGAGAGATATTTCATATGTATGATTTTTCAGGAGACTTTTATGCACACACAAGCATAGACACCATATCTGATTATCACTGCTGGTTTTTTTTTTTTTCCTCAAGACAGGGTCTTGCTCTGTCACCCAGGCTGGAGTGCAGTGGTGCAATCTTGGCTCACTGCAACCTCTGCCTCCGAGATTCAGGCAATTCTCCTGCCTCAGCTTCTCGAGTAGCTGGGATTGCACACGCCCACCAACACACCCAGCTAATTTTTGTATTTTTAGTAGAGATGGGGTTTCACCATGTCAGCCAGGCTGGTCTCAAACTCCTGACCTCAGGTGATCTGCCTGTCTCGGCCTCCCAAAGTGCTGGGATTACGGGTGTGCGTCACAGTGCCAGGCCTATCACTGGTTTTATATACAAATGATTTATAAACTTTAGCACATGTATATTTCCTACTTACCACAATATTTCCAGGTCAGCCCAAGCAAATTTCCTGTTTTTATGTTTGTTGACTTTTAAAATCTTGTTTTATAATATTCCATTGTATCTCTATGCCATTTTTTAACCAGTTGCCTATTGTTGGATTTATCTTTTCTAATTTTTTCTTTTTTTTGACACAGTCTGGCTCTGTCACGCTGGCTAGAGTGCAGTGGCACCGTCTTCACTCATATTTTTATATGTATTAAAAATATAAATGCAGATCCAAGATAAACCTAAAATAACATACATCAAAAAGATTAAAAGCAAAAGTATGAGTATAAAATATATATGTGTGTCTCTGTCTCCAGTTTTTTTGGGTTTTTTTGTTGTTTTTTGTTGTTGTTTTTTTTTGTTGTTTTGGTTTTTTTTTGGTTTTTTTTGTTTTTTTTTGAGACAAAGTCTGGCCCTGTCATATGGGCTGGAATGCAGTGGCACGATCTTGGCTCACTGCAACCTAAGCCTTCCAGGTTCAGGCCATTTTTGTGCCTCAGCCTCCCAAGTAGTTGGGACCATAGGCATGCACCACCACCCCTGGCTAAGTTTTGTATTGTATTTTTAGTAGAGACGGGGTTTCGGCCATGTTGGCCAGGCTAGTCTGGAACTCCTGGCCTCAAGTGAGCCCCTTGCCTCAGCCTACCAAAGTGTTGCAATTACAGATGTGAGCCACTGCACCCGTTATAAAGCAGGCTGAGATTAACATCCTTGTACCTGAAAGATTTTGTATGTATAGAATAAATCTGCAAGTCACATTTTTAAAAAATAGAATGGCTTGGTCAATGTATATGCATATGTGAATTCATGATTTGATTCTTATCGAATGTTCCTCCATGGAAATTGTACCAATTATACTTCTGCAAGCAATGTATGCCTATTCTCCCAACAGAGTGTGTTTTTAAACATCTGGGTTTTTGACAAATTGAGAGGAAACTGAAACTTCATCAGTTTTAATAAGTGTTATTAGTGATGCTTGACAACTTTTCCCCTCCTTCAAACTATATGCATTTTGTTTTCTGTGCAAGATGTATACTTTTTGTTGATTTAAGTTACTAGTATTTTATTAGAAGCCTTTATATATTATGGAAATAAATTCTCGACCCATTTTATGACTTTTTTACAGTTCGATACTTTTTTAGGGGTGGGGAAGTTGCTCATGTCGAATTTATTAGCTCATTTTAAACTGATTACAGGCTGGGCGCGGTGGCTCAGGCTTGTAATCCCAGCACTTTGGGAGGCCAAGGCGGGCGGATCACGAGGTCAGGAGATCGAGACCACGGTGAAACCCCGTCTCTACTAAAAATACAAAAAATTAGCCGGGCGTGGTGGCGGGCGCCTGTAGTCCCAGCTACTCGGAGAGGCTGAGGCAGGAGAATGGCGTGAACCCGGGAGGCAGAGCTTGCAGTGAGCTGAGATTGCGCCACTGCACTCCAGCCTGGGTGACAGAGCGAGACTCCGTCTCAAAAAACAAAAAAAACTGGTTACATTTGTAAGGCAGAGCAATTGGTGTGAGTCCCACCCTGCAGTCAGATGGGCAAATCTATTAACTGTGTGCCATGGACATGTCTATGAGCCTCCCTCAGCTTCAGTGCTCTCAGCTACTACAAGGGGTTAATAGTGAATACCTCTTGGGATGGTTGGAAGGATTAAATGGGATAAACCATCTTAGAACAGAGCCTGGCACACAGTAGACCCTATGCAGTTATTGCTACAATTATGGTCAAACTTTTAAAGAGTTTTATAGAATATGTCATTGTAAGACATTCTTGACTCCAAGACTTTAAAATAAAAAGAAAATCCTTTTCTGGTTTTCTATTTGTTTGAAATTTTGATGTAAGTGGAATTTATACTGCTGTTAAAATATGATATTTGGAGCCCATATATTAGTTTTCTACATGACTCCTGAATTCACCCAACAACTTTTATTGAATAATCCTGTTATTTTTATCTTTATCATCAACTCAATACATATGTCCATTTATGAACCTTTTTAGCATATATTTTTTATCAATTCAAGTGCTATTACCTGCTTTTCATATTGCTGGCAATATGACACTGTTTGTAGACCTGGTAAAGTTCATTGAATGGATGCTTTTCAATTCTAAAATGTTCTGGTCCTGTTGGCTTTTTCCCCCCAACATATCAACTTTCACAATAGTTTTTTGTTTAGTTATAAAGAACTAGTTTGTACTTGTGTTGTTATGAGATACACACACACACACACACACACACACACATTTTCATTTACGGTTCTTGGCTCATAACTCCCATAGCCCTTGTTACAGTCTTTTTAAAAAAATACTGCATGTGTTAGGCTTCAGGAGCAGGCCTTAAGAAACAGAATCTCTCTGACTTTCTCCTGACCTCCTTTCACCCACCTCAAGGCAGGAGGACTCCAATCTCCCCCCAACCTTTCTGATGTGGATCATAAGATCCTCATCTGATAAAGGTCCATACCCCCCATACCTTGGGGGAAGGAATGCTGGTGTCACGAAGCTTCCAAAAAACCCCAGAGCACTGGGCTCAAAGGCTTCTGGATAGCTGAACACCGGGAGGTTCCTGGAGGGTAGCACTCCAGGAGGGCATGGGAGCTCCACTCCATTCCCCCATAGCTTCCTCAAATGCATCTCTTCATCTGCATCCTTTGTAATATCCTTTATAATAAATCAGTAAACATAAGTGTTTCACTGAGCTCTGTGAGCTGCTCCAGCAAATTAATCAAATCCAAAGAGTAGGTCGTGGGAATGCCAACCTGAAGCCCACTGGTCAGAAGTTCCAGAGGCCTGGACTTTGTGACTGGTGTCTAGGGAGTTGGGGGAGTCTTGGGGCCGGCCCCTCACCTGTGGGATCTGACACTATCTCCAGGTAGATAGCCTTGGAATTAAATTGGAGGATGCCCAGCTGGTGTCTGCTGCTTGGTGTGTGTGAAATGCCCCCACATTTAGCCACTGACATTTTCTGCGTTGATGATTGTTGTGATTGAGAGTACAGGAAGGACACAGTTTAAGACTTTTCCCTAAGCAGTACTTTATTAGAAATTTGGTAAATTCATTAAAAAATTGACACATTGGTGATGTTAAAGTTCCCTATCAAATTATATAGTATATATTATCATTTGTTTAAGTATTTATGGTTTCCTGAAGGCACTTAACACATTTTTAAATTTATTCCCAGTTTTTATTTATTCCTAAATTTAAAGTACATGATTCTTGTGTACTTTAAATTATTATTGTGATAACAAAAATAGGCATTTCATCACATTTTCTATATTATATGAAACTTATCCACATTTATTATTTTTCTCCTAGAATTTTACTGATTTTTATTTTTTAAAGTTTTACAGAAATTTTCAGATTTTCAACATACAACATCTCAGAGAGAGGAATTTAAATCCTTCTTTGAAGGATGTATCATTTATATGTCTCATTTTTTGGCCTTGTATACAATTGCATTGATTGATACATCAAAATAATGACTAACAGTGAAGAAAGGAGAGAAAAATCTAATTGTTTTTGCCTGATCAAAAGAGATGATTATATGATTACCTTTTTTGGCTGATTAAAGAAATACAATGCTGAAATATTTTTATTCTAATATTTTCTTAAAATTTTGCATCAGTTATTCATAAACTTGATCATTAATTTGCATGTATTTGTGAATGTGTGTTTGTGTGTGTTCACTACCTTAGTTACACTCTGATATAAAATTACATGTCATTCATAATTAAACAAGTCAGTGACCCTTCCATTTTAAACTTCTGGATTGTGTTACACAGCCTTTAATGATTTGTTCTTTAAAGGTTTTATGACAATCCCTATTAAAATTGTGATAACCATTTTATTAATTTTATGTTAATTAGTAGGTTACATTGTCATGTTTTGTAGCCAATGTTTGATAAATTATAAATGCCTAGAAAATCATCAATTTCAGTTTTGCAATTAATCTTCATCTGGTTGAGTGATGATTTCTTATGTTTGTTTAATAGAATATCTGTTGTGAATTCCTCCTATTGAATGTGTGTATGTGATTTTGTTTTTATTTTTTTTCATTTTCCTCATTTAGTGGTTTATCTATTTTATTAATTGTTTTCAAAGTCTCAGCCTTTATATTTAATATTTTAATCTTCCTATATTTTTTATTTCTTTTCATTAGTTATGTGTTTGTGTTCATTTCTCAAAAATTTAGATTTGGGTAATATACATATATAAATATATTTATGCCCTAAATAGCTGTATTATATACACTAAAGCAAATTGATCACAAATTTATTTGTATTGGGAGATATATAAAGTTGCTTATATGATTATTTCCTTTGATATATTAAGAAAAAATATTTTTTCATATTGTACCATCTTTTGTTTTCCTGGAATATAATCCACTACTTCCTGAAGTCTTATTTTTTAACAGTGCTATTCTTTCACTTTCTAATATTTCATTTCATATTTTTTGCATCAATATTTATAAATGAGATAGATCTCTAGTTATTTTTGTATTATACTATGTTGGTACTATGGTTTGAATGTGTCCCTCCAAGAGCATGTGTTGGAAACTTAATCCCCAATATAACATTGTTGGAAGGTAAGGCCTAATGGGAAATGCTGAGGTAATGAGAGCTCTACCCTCATGAATGGATTACTACCAATTATAAAAGGGCTTGAAGTTTTGAGTTCAGGCTCTTGCTCTCTCTCACTCTCATTGCCCTTTTGCCATGGGATGGTGCAACAAGAAGGCCTTCACCAGATATTGGCCCCTCAATCTTAGATTTCCCAGCCTCCATAACAATGAGCCAATAAACTTCTGTTCATTGTAAACTACCCAGTCTCAGGCACAGAAGGGCCCCAATTTATGATGGTTCAACTTATGATTACTCAACTTTACGACGGGTGTATCAGGACATAACCCCAATGTAACTCAGTGAGCATCTGGACTTAACAATGGTTGGATTTATGATTTTTTTGTCTTTATAATGGGTTTATAGGGACATTAAATGCATTTTCAACTACGATATTTTCTACTTATGATGGGTTTATTGGGACACAGCCCCATCATAAGTCAAGGAGCATGTGTATTCTGTTATAGCAGCACACAATGAACTAGAACTGGCAATATTTTGATACCATGTTATATACCATTCATAAGTTATGTAGGTGCACCTTTAGCTTGTTTTATGAAATAGTGCTTCTCAGTCTGTTTGTACTGCTATAAAGAAATGCCTGAGGATGGGTAATTTATTTAAAATAGAGGTTTCTTTGGCTCATGGTTCTGGAGACTGTACAAGAAGCATGGCACCAACACCTGCTTCTAGTGAGAACTTCAGGCAACTTCCACCCATGCCAGAAAGGAAAGGGGAGTAGGCATCACATGGCAAGAGAGAAACCCAGAGAGAAGAGGAGGAAATGCCAAGGTCTCTTAACAACCAGTTCTCTAGAGAACTCAAGAGTAAGAACTCACTCATCTCTGCAAGAATGGCACCAAGCCATTCATGAGGGATGCACCCCAATATTCCCAACACCTCCCACCAAGCCCCACCTCCAACACTGGTTATCAAATTTCAATATGAGACTCGGTGGGGCCAAAGATACCATATCCAAACCATGGCATTCTGCCCCAACCCCCTAAAACTCAGGTTCTTCTCACATTGCCAGATAAAATCATCCTATCAACAAAGTCTTAACTTGGTCCAGCATCAACTCAAAAGTCCAAAGTCCAAAGTCTCATCTGAGACTCCAGGCAAGTTCTTTACAGCTGTGAACCTGTAAAATAAAAAACAAGATATTTACTTCCAAGATACAAACGTGATACAGGCATTGGTTAGACATTCCCATTCCAAAAGGGAGAAATCAGCCTAAAGAAAGAGGTAATACTCCCCACATTAAGTCTAGAACTCAGAAGGGCAGACATAAAAACTTAAAGCCCCAAAATGTTCTCCTTTGACTCCATGTCCCACATCCTGGGCACAACGGTATGAAGTGTGGGCTCCCAAGGCCTTGGGCAGCCCTGTCCCCGTGGCTTTGATGTGTGAAGCCCATGTGGCTCTTATCATGTATTGGAGTCCAATGCTTGCAGCTTTTCCATGCTGAGAGTGCATGCTGCTGGTGACTAGAATTCTGGGGTCTGGAGGATGGCAACCCTACTCCCACAGCTCCACTAGGCGGTGCCTGGTGGAGACACTTTGTGGGGGCTCCAACTCACAAAGAGCCTCAGACAATCTCACACTGTGTGCCTGCAGTCTTAGCACAACATGGAAGCCCCAAACATTACAGCTTGCACCCTCTGAAGCAGTGGTCTAAGCAGTAGCTTCAGCCCTTTGAGCTTTAGCTGTGGCCCGAGCAGCCAGGATGTGGGAAGCAGCTTCCCAAGATTGCACAGGGCAGCAGCACCCTGGGCCTGGCCCAGAAGCCATCTGTCCTCCTAGGCCTGTGGACCTGTAATGGGAGGAGTAAACTCAAAGATTCTGTAATGCCTTTGGACTTTTTTCACACTGTTCTATTACCAACTGGCTCTCTTTTATCTGTGCTAATCTTTCTAGCAAGTGGTTGTTCAGCTGCCCTCCTCAGATTTCCTCTCCTGAAAAATGCTCTTTCCTTCTCTTTTGCATGGACAGGCTTGAGGTTTCCAAATTTTTATGCTCTGTATCCCTTTTAACCAAAAGTTCCAACTTTAAGTCCTTCCTTTGCTCCCAATCTGTTGATTGTTGGATGCAGCCACACCACTTCTTGAATGCTTTGCTGCTTAGAAATTTCTTCTGCCAGATACTTTAGGCCGTCACTCTTAAGTTCAGCTTTCCACAAAGTGCTAGAGTGTATACACAATGCAGCCAAATTATTTGCTAGGGTATAACTTTGCTTCAGTTCCCAGTAAGTTCCTCATTTCCATCTGAAACCTCCTCAGCATGTCCTTTACTGTCTGTATTTCTATCAGCGTTTTGGTCACAACCAGTCTCTAGGAAGTTACAAGCTTTCCCTTCCTATCTTCTTCTGAGCCCTCTAGACTCTTCCAGCCTCTGCTCATTACCCAGTTCCAAAGCTGCTTCCAAATGTTTAGGTATTTTTATAGCAACGTTCCACTCCCCAGTACCAATTTTCTGTCTTAGTCCATTTTTGTTTCTGTGAAGGAATATATGAAACTGAATATAATTTTTAAAATAAGCTTATTTGGCTTATGGTTCCGGAGTCCATAAAAAAATCATGGCACCAGCCTGGTGTGGTGGCTCATGCCTGTAATCTCAGCGCTTTTGGAGGCCCAGTCGGGTGGATCACCTGAGGTCAGGAGTTTGAGACCAGCCTGACCAACATGGTGAAACCCCGTCTCTACTAAAAATACAAAAATTAGCTGGGCGTGGTGGCGGGCACCTGTAATCCCAGCTACTTGGGAGGCTGAGGCAGGAGAATTGCATGAACTCCTGAGGCAGCGGTTGCAGTGAGCCAAGAGTGCGCCATTGCACTCCAGCCTGGACAACAAGAGCAAAAATCCGTCTCAAAAAAAAAAAAAAAAAAGAAAAACAAAAAAGCATGGCACCAATATCTGCTTCTGGTGAGGGCCTCGGGAAGTTTCCACTCATGATGAAAGAGGAAGAGGAGAAGACATCACATCATGAAAGAGGAGGCAAAGGAGTTGCCAGGCTCTTTTCCTATTTTTTTAGAGACAGGTTCTTACTGCAGCCCAGGCTGGAGTGCAGTGGTACAATCATAGCTCGCTGCAGCTGCGACCTCCTGGGCTCAATCAGTCCTCCCTCCTCAACATCCTGATTAGCTAGGACTACAGGCACGTACCACTATGTCTGGTTAATTGTTTCTATTTTTTTTTATAGAGATGGGGTCTCAGTATGTTGTCCAGGCTGGTCCAAACTCCTGGCCTCAAGCATTCCTTATGCCTTTGTCTCCCAAAGTGTTAGATTTACAGGCATGAGCCACTGTGCCCAGCCTAGGCTCTTTTCAACAACCAGTTCTAATGGGAATTCAGAGTGAAAATTCACTCATTTCCGTGAGGACAGCAGCAAGCCATTCATGAAGGATCTGCTCCCATTACTCAAACACCTCCTACTGGGCCCCACCTCCAACACTGTGGATCAAATTTCAACACGAGACTTGGCAGGCTAAATAAACCATATGCAAACCATAGCAGTTCTGTATACTGAATGTCTGTGTATCTCCAAAATTTCTACGGTGAAATCTAATCTCTAAGTTAATGGTATTAGGAGATGGGACCTTTGGAAGGTGTTGGAGTCATGAGGGTAGAGGCCTCATATGTGGGATTACTACCCTTAATAAAAGAGGCTCCAATTTGCCAGCTCAAATGGTATACACAGCTTGGTGTCTAAGCCCCCACAACTGTGATTCCCTCATCGTTTATATTGTCTTGTATTCTTGATTAACTTGCATAAAACTTTCACTATAACGTTATCATATGACATTGCTTCAAGCACTTCTCCACTGAAAAACAAACTACCCATAAAAAAGAAAACAAATATATTTATGTAATTATTTATAGTTTTTAATACATTTTATTGTACATTAAAACAGCACAATTAAAGTGGTCCCAGTGAGGTTGGTAGTGCCTTCCACTATGTAAGAACACCAAGAAGATGGTCATCTATGAACCAGGAACTCACCCTCACCAGGCACCAAGCTGCCGGTGCCATGCTCTTAAACCTCTCAGCCTCCAGAACTGTGAGAAATAAATTTATGTTGCTTATAAGCCACCTAGTTTATGATATTTTTTAACAGTAGCTCAAATGGACTAAGAAATGGTTTATACAGCATTGCAATATATTTTACTTAAATGTTTAAGTAAATTTCAGGGGATAATGTCTTCTGTTTCCTTTTGTGTGGAGTAGGAGTAAGTGCATTTTAGACAACTTCTTTTTTTGTTGTTGTTAGTAATAGGTTCGTTTAGATTTGTCTTCTGGATTGATGTTTGGAAATTTATATTTATGTTGAAACTGTTAAATTTTGTTTCATATTTTCAAGTACATTTCCCTCAGGTATAACAAGGATTTATTTCCCATTTCTTTAGTGCCTTTTTAGCTCTAATTACCTCTGATTAACATTTCCTATTTTAATTGCACTTTATCCTTTATTTTTTAAGTTAGTGGTTTATCTGTTTACTAATTATTTTTACAAAAAGAAAATCAGCCTTTACATTTTCATTCTCTGTTCAACAAATTTTTAGTTTAATATTTCTTAATTCCTCCTGCTTACCTTAGTTGTGTTTGTATGTGTTTGTGTATATGTGTGCATGTGTTCATGTTGTGGTCTTTTTAAAATTTAGGTTTGAATACCTAGTTAATTAGGCTCTTTGTTTTTAAGACAATATACATCAGTATTTAAAATTAGGAGTTATACTCTGAGTACAGATCCAGAAGTATCCTGTATATTATGGTATGTATAATTTGTCATTGTCATATTATATTCTTCTAAATGATTTTGAATTCACACCTACATCAAATTATTTATGAGAGACAATTAAAAGTGGTAGTAGCCTATTTTCTTTTCTTTGTTTTTTGTTTGAGACTGAGTCTCGCTCTATTGCCCAGGCTGGAGTGCAGTGGCGCAATCTCGGCTCACTGCAAGCTCTGCCTCCCGGGTTCACGCCATTCTGCTGCCTCAGTCTCCTGAATAGCTGGAACTACAGGCACCTGCCACCAACCCCGGCTAATTTTTTTTTTTTTTTGTATTTTTAGTAGAGACAGGGTTTCACCGTGTTAGCCAGGATGGTTTCGATCTCCTGACCTCGTGATCCGCCCACCTCGGCCTCCCAAAGTGCTGGGATTACAAGTGTAAGCCACTATAGCTTATTTTCTTATATTGACCTCAGAAAATGTTGCCTGTACTACTTTTATATCTAGATCTAATTGACAGTTTCACTGTACTCTTTCACAATTATTTTTGTTATTGTTCCATTAATATTGGAAAATATGATATATATTTTCATGACAAAAATTAATTTACTTCTTTGCACTAGTACTGGGTTATTTCCCATACATCCCTGTTCCCAGCCCTACCCTAACTCTATCCCACACTGAAGTTGTAGTTTAGTATTAGCTGTGGCAACAGAAACCATGCCTCCATGATGCTTGGAAAACTGTAAAATAGAAGAGCATATGGACATAGACTACAGACTGAAAATGTTTCCCTGTCAGTGAAATTCAGTGAATTGATTTGACATGTGAGCCATGAGACAAAATGATTTCCATATCTTCAAAGGGGAGGAATTACTAAGTAAATTTCTCTTAGTATATTTGCATGTGTGGATATCCATCAAATCAAGACACATGAAACCTAAGCAAACCTGACTTGTTTTAGGCTTTTTAAGTTGTAGCTGAAATGATACCATTTTTGTGGACCCCAGGGCTGAGTCCCTGAGTCCTCACAGGGGCGAGGGCCAGCACACACTCTGAATCACTCACAGAGCAGACCTTTGTGTGGCAAAGGCTTCTTTGTTCCCGACTGCAGCAGGGGAGTGGTCAGATCGTGGGAAAGCCCTTGGTAACACTTCACCCAGACTTGGTGGCAGTAATACTTCTGTTATTTGACATTTTTCTGAATGAACTGATGAGGGAACAAGAAATCCCATATATTCTAAAAATGTCCCTTTGTTATTTTCCTCACCTGGAAATCTGCCAAAAATATGTATTTCTTTTGTTTTAAGTAATTGAATAGCACATATTTAGTTTCAAATGAATAATTTTTGCTGAAAAAATACTTCATCTTTTTGAAATTATGAATGTGAGGGTAATATACCCCTTGCTTACCAAAATAATCATTAAATGATAACATTACATTAATACAAGTTCCAGAGATTCTCAAAAAGAAAATCTTGGTGATTAATTTCTGTGCAATCACCTTTTCATGTCCAAAAATATGCACAAATCTCACATCTATATATATCACTAAAAAAAAAAAAACCCTGTTTCAAGCTTTTTGTCCAGACTACATTTGATCCTCACAACATCCTGCAAGAGTAGGTGGAACTGTACCCATTTCTCATATGAAGAAACTGAAGTACAGAAAATTTAAGTAACTTGCTTAGACTGTGAAACTGAATGGCTGGTAAGAAGCAGAGTCAGGATTCTAACTATCCTTTGTCTCTCAAGCCACTTTATTTTCTACTAACCATTGTCCTACTATAAATCCTGAACTTTATGATTATCTGGTTCAAGATACTATTTGAATAAAAACACGATATTTCACAATGCAGGGAAGTGTACATTTGGAGAAACTTTCCACAGCTTTCTGGGCTCATCTTAAAAACCCCTCTCTGAAAGCTTTGCCACTATTTTTTGAGAATTTGGTGTTGGCACAGTCTTTGAGAGTGCACCATCTGGTCTCATTCTTTGGTTGTTTAGTTCACCTAATCGCTCTTTCTCCTGCAAGACTGCAGGGCAGGGACCTCAGATGTTTGGAATTTATTTGGAATCAGTGATAGGCATCAAGGGTGTCCTGATTGGTGAATTCTTTGGCTAAGAGGAATCAAGAGGAAAGGAATATGGCAAAAGGTCCAGGCAAATAGGCTGAGGTACTTACTAGGAGAACCAGGAGTCATGTAAGAAGGGAGAGGCAATGTAAAATTATAGGAGGCTGAGGCACACTCTGAAGTAGTGGACTAAAATCACTGAGCTGGCAGCCTATAGATAAAAGCCCCATGGCTCCTACGTTCTGTGGGAGCTTATTCATGTCCATCTTTGCTCCACTAGGCTGAAGCATCCATACTTAAAGGCTGTACTTGCGTCTCCAGCAGCTACATTCAGCTGGTCGACCTGCTTCTAGTGAACATGGTAAGTGCAAGTGCTCTGGACAAATACTGCTTGAGTTCCAGTCTTTGTTCCACTAATTCACAGCTATGGGTCATAAACCCTACAGGCAAAACCTTTAAATTCTCTATTATTTACCTCATCATGATAATGAGAAAAATTATAGCAAGTACCACATTAGGTAGTTCTGACGAATTCATCCTTTTGCATGCAAAGTACCTGGTATAAACTCTGTAAATGTGCCATCTTTGTTGGACAGTCAGGACAGTGTGAATAACCTGGGGCTCAAGATTCAGACTTCCAGCATATTTTTCAGCTACTTCAGCCAAGGTAAGTGCATTTGCAGTTGATGCAGATCATACGTTATACAGGTAAATCATTAAAATGACATCATTCTCTTTCACATTCATTTTTTCTTTGCCTGTTTGGTTACTAAAAAGGTGTATTAAAATTGTCCACTAAGAGTCTGGATTTAGGATTTTCATCAGTTGTGTATCTGATGCAATGTTATTAAATGTATACAAAATTTGAATCGTTATATATTCCTGTGAATTACAATTTAATGTTTATGTATCATTCCTTTTTATCTCCAGCAAAGTGTTTATCCTTACTATAAACTTTGTCTACAATCAAGAGAGTCACAGCACCTGTTTTGTTTTTCCCATCCTACTACTTTGAATGTTTCTGTATTTTTATGTTGTGTGTACTTTAAATAGGATGTTTCATTCTGATTGTAATGAAGTCTTATAGCCTTTGACTTTCAGTCTTTAAACTGCTTTCATCTAATCTAAGTTTTACTTGTATGTAAATTTTCTATATTACTCTTACACTTAGTTTTTAGTGCTTTCTATAGTTTATTATTTTATCTTTCCATTCTTTTATTCTCACTGGTTTTAATATTTTTGTTCTATTTTCCCTTTTATAATCTTGTTACTTTTATGTTGAAATCTTTTGTCAAAAGCCCCTTGTTGGGTAAGTCTAGAGACTTTGTATATCAAATACAAAGCACTGTGCCTCTGAGCCTAGGATTTACTGTTACAAAGAATTAATGAGAAGGTGGTTAAACTGCATAGGAATACCATTTCTGTATTTATAAAGTGCGCCATTAATGCCATTGTAAGAATTACCAATATAGTGCTTTGAAAGTCCTCTAAGATCTGCATCTGTCACATTTGGCCAGACCCACTTGAACAGTCCTTTTCATTAGATGCTAATTACTGGCTTCTGTGCGAGGGACAGAAAGATTATTCACACAACTCACACCCACACAACAGCCAATCCTGTTAGGCTTTGACCTTCGGCTTTCAGCTCTGTATTTACTTTATTACATAAACATAAATATTATATTGTGACGTATATTCTTTTATATATTTTTTTAAATACATAACTCATACATATATATTATATATATATCATTCTTAAATATATATTTCCAAATATAAATTATTTCACGTCAAGCTAAACAGGATAAAAACATGTAAACATATACACTTGGTTTTGGTCAAGTAAAACACAAAATCACAAGTTTCATCACAGTTTAACAAGTGCACTTGAAGGGGAAGGAGGGAAGGAACAAACTGTAAACAAACAGATGAGCAGCTGCAAAGCCCTGCGAGGGTCCATTTGTTAAGGCTATTATAGCACAAAGCTACTAGTTCAATTAAAACTTCTCCTTTCACTCTGCCACATTTACTCTTGAGGGTCTTCAAAATAAGTGTGGAAATTCAGTAAACACTACACTAGAACTGAGTTAATCCTGTTGACAACAGAGATGACAAAAAAAGCCATAAACTGACATTAATATTAATTTCACCAAAACAGTAACTTTAAGGACTTATTTTTTTAACACAGATAATCACCATAATCCTAGGGGGAAAGATATGCAGAATAGACAAGAAAACAGAAGCACTGCCTCAACAGCCCCTGAAAGCAATAAAGAGTGTCAACACAGGGAAAACAGGCAATAGCAGACGACAGAACCTCAGCAGACTAGACCACATGCCACAGCACGATGCTACAGATTCAAATTGAAATATTCTTCCAGCTCATAATGAAGCAAGTCCCACTGGTCCTCAGAGAGAGGTAACTCATCTCTCAGTGAAAGAAACCGCTTAAACAACAGACTGGCCAGCCGAAGCACGACAAGCTCCTTCTTAATGCTTTTATAGAGCATGTTGCCCTCTCCCATTCGCACAGGCTCCACAAGTTGATGCCAGTATGCGCTGAATGACCCACCACCTGGCCCAGGAGGCTCATCTCCCCAGCCCTCAGGGTATTCATGCTTGTAAAAGCATGTGTCTCCAAATGGGCAGTTACCCCTGCCTTCCGCAAAATACCTGCAGGCCTTGTTGCTCATTGCCTCCTTGTATTGCTGAATAAGTTTCTGCTTCTCTTCCTCCTCCTCCACCCAGAAATCACTGGGAATGACCAATTCGGAGGTGACCCTGCAATGTGGGCAAGACTTGATGATCCTGTTATCAAACTGTCTGGCACTTCTCCACCTGCGGATACACCTAATACAGAAGGTATGGTTGCAATTGGAAAGAATGCCAAAGCGGCGGTCATTGGGGTTGGCCTTCTCATAGACAACCTCCATGCAGATGCCACACACCTTGTCCATACCACGCTGCACAGCAAACGAGAGTTCCATATCTTTCTCGTGTGCTTCAATGCAGGCCCTCATATGTTCTTCCCTCTGGGCAGCATCCATGGGGTGCAAGGTCTGCATCCCACACATGTCGCATATGTCTCCATGGAGGTACATACAGCTCTCCCCACGAAAGCAAATTCCCCTGTAAGCATAATAGCAAAACCGCAACCCCCTGCCCACAGCCATCTGCTTCCTCTCAGTCTCTGAGCTCTGTAGAGGAGCCTCGGGGGCAGATGCAACCCAGCGGCCCCGGTAGGGCTGCCCTGGAACAAACTCAATGGCATCCGCCCAGCTTTCTACACCTGCTCCTCCAGCAGCTCCACGGTCTGCATTGTCTCTCTCGGCTTCAAAGAAACCCCTTTCAGCAGCCGAGCCAATCACAGGCAATGAAAGGGAGGATGCAGCCGGGGGGGCTTCTGCCACTTCCTGAGTCGGGGGCTCGATGTGCGCAGCCGTGCTAGGGCCTCCACCTGCAGAGGCCCCAGGTGGCGAAACGCCGCCCTCAGTGGCCATCTTCCGACCAGAAAGGTCGTGGGAATAGCGACAGTTCTCCCCCTCCTTGCACTGCCCATGTATATAATACCTGCAGATGATCTGCTTTGTCCAAATGCCACTGCTTCGGCTCGGCACCGGACTGGGCCAGGCTCCTCCTCCTGAGGCTGGGGCAGGCCTCAGGCCTCCTCTGCGGAGGCGGGCAGGGACTGGAGCGACAGGGAAGGGGGCCCAGCCCCTTGCCGCATGTGGCAGGGCTGAATCTGGAGCAGCAGATTCCCCGGAGGGCTCACAGACGGGAAGGTCCGGCCCAGACACACCCTCCCTTGCTGCCTCAGCACCTGCCTGGGCCCCGGCTGCCTCGTGGGCTTCTGAGGGAGCTGCAGGCTCTTCCATGGCTGCTTTGGCACCCCGAAATGGTGCCAGAACCTCTCCGGTATTTTTTCTTTATGGGCTTGAGGCCCGGAGTGGCGGCCGCGCTCGGAGGCTTCTCTAGGGGAAGTGTGCATCTCTTTTTCCTTCCCCCCTGCTTTTGGGTCCCTGTGACTGTGTGTTCCTACCTACTTCCGGGCACAGGAGGCATGGCGGACACTTCCTGTGGGGGCAACGTGCGCGCTCTGCCTGGTTTTTACCGCAATTTTCCAATCTGACATATTTTTCGTTCACACAGGCGGGGACCAACCCAGCCCCTTTTGTCTGCCTTCTGCCTCTGCTTCGCTGTGTTCCGGCAGTCCCTAAGTCCCTTCTCACACCATTTCCTAAGGAGAATGAGGTTTTACTTTAATCTCTTCTGGTTTCGGTCATGCACGGCTTCGTTGTATTTTCGTATCTGTCTGCCTTAAAAAAAATATAATTCTATGGATTCTGAAACATTTCATCCATGAATTATATAAATTCTTTCTTGATTCATTCCATCTTATGTCTGTGGTTTTTTTCTTTTAATGCCCGATCGCGGCAGGAAGCTTTTTTCAATTTGTTCTGTTGACAAGGCGTCGTTTCTTTTGGTCTTTGTTTTCTGGGATTTCTGAGGGCTTACATTGGATACGCTTTTCACCAGCAAGGCATTAGCAGAGAGCACTTCTGATCCGAGGCTAAGTTAGCACCTTTCAGACGTCTTTCTTTATTGTGATTACTATGCTCATTTTCCCACTGTGTTAGAAGCCCCAGACTTCAACCAGTCCTGATGCTGGCTTAATAAGGCACTGTCCCCTGCATGACCCAGGCTTTTATTTTCTCTACTGGTTTAATTCATGGCAGCCCTTTGTTTCCCTTCCTTTCTTTCAACCCCATCTGTGCTGTGTTGTGGCAGGACAGTGTTTCATAACATATCCTGTGCCATATTATCCACAAAGGAATGGCTTTTAATTTCCATGTATGAGTGTTTTGTCATTTTTGCAGATAAATGTAGTAGATTAATCATTTTTTTGT
Organism: Hylobates moloch; assembly: GCF_009828535.3. Taxonomy (NCBI): domain Eukaryota; kingdom Metazoa; phylum Chordata; class Mammalia; order Primates; family Hylobatidae; genus Hylobates; species Hylobates moloch. The sequence continues at coordinate 84,555,399 of NW_026652289.1, read as the reverse complement.
ATTCCTACTTTGCTGAGAGTACGTATCATGACTGCATACTGAATTCTGTTATGTAGTTTTATACATTTTTTGAGATAATCTTGTTTTTCCCTTTATTCTCTTAATGTGATTATTTGCAGCTATGAGTTTCAAATATTTAACTAACCAATTTGTTTCTAATAAGAAGCCCTTCTGTCATGATATATCATTTTATATATTATTGGATTTTTTTTCTATAAGTTTCTTTGAGGAAATTTTGTTGCCTAAATCTGTAAAGTGGAAACATATCTGAATATTTATAATCACCCAAGTCAACAAATTAAATTATAATTAAGTAGGTAAAAGCAAAGAAAGCAGAATGAACCAAATAATAAGGGCAAGAAAAGCAATGAAGAAAACCAAATATTAAATGAGGGAAATAAATTAAGTAAAATCCCTTAAACTGCTTATTGAAGCCAGATAATTTCTGGTGAAATTTATCAAGGAAAAATGAAGAAGGCTCTAATACCCAAGATCAGTAATTTCAAATATGTTATCACTACATTAATAACAGACATTAAAAATCATTAGGGAATATCAGGAACAAAATTAGGAGATTAAACTTGAAAAGTTACATGAAATAGTCATATTGGTGAAAACATCTATTAGTAAAAATGACAGGAGCAGAAATAAATGTGAATATGGATCTGTTAAATTACATCTGTAATTTAGATAATTATCTAAATAAAGGTTTCTAAAACTTTCCCTCTGAAATAAATCTAAAGGCAAAAAAAATCTGTATTTATTATTGCAAGTCCTAGCTAGTGTAATAGCAAAGAAATAAAAGATAACTGGAAAGAAATTATTGATGGAATGCAACAGAAAATTGAGAATAATTTACAGAAAAGCTATTAGATTTAATAGGTACATTTAGCAAGGACACTGGACAGAAGTCCAATATACGAAAATCATTTTTATTTCTCTATCATCAATAACATTTGAAGTAAACATTTAAAATTAATAACATTCATAACAACATTAAAAGTTAACTAACCTAGGAATTAAACTAATTAAGGTTATACAATAAAATTTAAAACATTTTAGCTTCAGAAGACCTAAATAAATTGTGGGATACTTTATAGTCTTTATAGTTGGTCAGTAGAAGGCTCAATGTTTTTAAAAGGTAGTCTTTTCCTAATTTGATAATTATTTGAAAATGGTGCTGATTATTCATCGTGAATGTAGGAAATGTTGGATTTATCTTTCTCCTTTTTTTCATAGTTACCGAGTTTTATATTTTGCATGCAAGCTGTCCCAAAGTCTGCCTCACTTGAACTTTCTGAAACAAACTTTCTCTTTATCAGGATTTGTTTGACAGCCCCAGTGATTTTTACAAGAAAAAGACTTGCAGCACAGCTCTCAGGCTTCTATGCCAAGCTCTCTACAAATTCACAAACATAAGAATCCTGAATATAAAATTATTATTTGCTTAATTGTGATATTTTCCTAGCACTGCATCTATTATTTGCTTAATTGTGATATTTTCCCAGCACTGTATCTAAATCATATTTGACCCTCTCTTGATACACCAGCACTGTCCAGAAGAACTTTCTGTGAAGAATTTATATATATGCATGCTGTACAGTATGAAAGCTACTAGCCCTATGGGGTTCTTGGGCACTTGAAATGAGGCTAGAGTGACGGAGGAAATGAATGTCCATTTTTTAAATTATAAATTTAATTTAAATAGCCACATGGGGCTAGTAGTTACTGTATTGAAGTTCTATACAGTATTTGACCATTTCATCTCCTAACACAAGGGAACTGAGAAGCAGAATGCTTCCTCACCTGCCCAAGGCTATGCAGCTGGTGCCAGGCAGTGTGTGGCTGCCATTGGTGTTCATGTCTTACGGTCTGATAGTGACTTTATCTTTTAGTTTTATCGTGACCATATTTCATATAAACTGTTATAAACCAATATTGTATCCCATGATTTTAAATACTATAAAAAATTGAATAACTGGAAATAACTGGGCAGTGCATCTTGAGAAAAATAAACTAATTCCCATCCTATCCAAATGTCTTCAGAGATCATTTTCTCTGAATGCCATTGTCTATATTCCTGCCCTGATATACATATGTATTTTTTTGGGCATCAATATTGTTTTTACAGTTCTCAGAAAGTAGACATTTAGTCATTTGTCTAGTTATTTGGCTCAGCTGTGCCTTCTTTTCTAACAAAACACTGACAGCCTCAGAGGCTGGGACCTGGTTTTCTTGTGCACACATCAGTCTGCAGGGTAGCATGGGATCCCCTGGCCGGTCAGCATTTGGGGGTCCGAATGGAATGAGTGGAAGGCTGGGCGATGGCAGAGCTGAGGTGAAGTCCGGGCAGTCTAAGAATATCCCAAGAGGAGGGAGCAAGTTCAGAAGTGGACTGCAGGATAGAGAGAAAGAAGCTGCAAAGTCCTGCAGTCTTTTATTCCAAACAGTTCAGGCATGCGCTGCCCAGCCCCGTGTGGTTAACATGTCCGTATTTAAAGAACACACAATTAATTGCCTAAAAGCATTATCCTTTTCAGCACTCTCCTATCCTTCAGATCTAACGTTTAGGCACTGCCGGCTGCCGGCGGGGTCCAGGACCCGGCGGGGCTGGGCGCGCGGAGCGGGGCTGGGTGCAGCGTCTGCGCCGGCAGCTGCAAGGGCCGCGGAAATTAAACGCAAGTGTCCAGAATCGGGCATTGTGGGTTTAAATCCTGAATCCACTTGTCACTATCCCAGACTTTCCCCTGTCACAAATTAGTTACCTTCTTTTATCCCATCTGACAACGGGAATAATAACAGCAAGAATTACACCGACTAGTTCACAGGTTTGCTGTATTAATTAACTTATAATAATTCATTAATTCTTATAAAGTGATGGGAACGATGCCTGATCTTTAAGATACCTGTGTCTCTTCTATTTTAGAACCACCCAAAGAATACTGTGACTGAAGTCTTTGTGTCAGTCCTTCTATCTGCACAGCAGTAAGATTTCTATAGGGTCCCTAGGAATTACTGGCACATGAGAGGTGGTGAATGAGTATTTATTGCCTTATATTGATAGACAAACTGATTTTTATTTTGAAATTTAAAGAGCCAGTTTTCTCCCACCCTTAGTTCAGAAGTTTAGTTGTAGAATACCTTTGTGGAGGATTTCTTGTGGTTTCATCACTCATGGTAGCGGTAGGATTCTGGCTGGAACAGCATTCCTTTAGCTCATTGTTGGCTGTTTTGAATAGACATCTGATCACCCTGAGTGAATAACTGGATAACAAAAAGTTGCTTAAAAAGTCTTTAAATTTCAATATGAATATGAAAAAGAGGTGTAAGTACTCCTACAACCACTTAAAGATCATAAAAGATACTGCTTATACTGATTTTTCTATATTGTAATCAAACACTGAAAATTTTCAAGAAATCTTCTGTCTACAGATGTCAAAAATTCAACTACATTTCAACTTTAAGGTGGTTAACAGAATTTTGTCATACTGCTGTATTTTATACATATAAAACATGCTTAATGTCCAATTTATAGTCAGATGAAATAACTTATCTCAAGCTAGTGTTTTTATCCGGAACAAGGATAGAAACTGGTTACATACATGAAGTAAATGCTTAAAAGACAGGAAATAGTTAATGTGGTGAGTGCTCAGGGGAAAAAAAAAGATGGCCTTAAGTAACCTAAATAACCTGTGGGTGGTAGAAGCAATCACAAAGAAAACTGGAAAATATTTTCAACTGAACGGTAGTGAGTGTATAACATGTTAAAACACTTAGGTTGCACTTAAAGTCATGCTTAGAGGCAAAATTTATAGCCTTAAATGCATTTGCAAGAAAGGAAGAAGGCCCATTTCCAAAAAGGGGAAAAAAATGACAAAATGAAGACAGGGCATGGGCAGAATGTCAAATGAAAATGATGGAGTCCTATTTTCTCCTTCCTCTTCAGGAAGGGGTCCAGTGAGGTGCATCCTCATAGACCATGTGCCATTCGTACACTTAGATCTGCATGCTGAGGCCACTGGGAAAAAGGACAGAATTAACTGGAATTTGGTGCTTGGAGAATGAGCCATTTTCATTAAAAAAAAAAAAATACTCATAATTTTACATGTTCCTTTCCTCCTCCAAAATGTTCAGGCAGTCAGTAAAGAAAATTGTACAGTTGTACAGTCATACTATCATACCTGCATGACCAGACAATGAAGTTCATGTCCTACATAAAAGATTAGAAAGTCCATTAATATATACGACCACGAGAGGGTGGATAGGTAATTGATTGAATAACAGAGGGAAAAGACCACAGTAATGTAAAGATATTTATTCACTTATTAATACTACTGACATAATTGATGTATGTAAAAACACTCTACTTTGTCATAGCAATATGATAAAATTCTGTTAACCACATTAACGTATAAATGTAGTTTAATTCTTGACATCTGTAGAAAAGTATCCAGAAGATTGGTTGAAAATTTGAGTACAATACAGATAAATCAGTATAATGTTTATAAGCAGTATCTTTTACGATCTTAAAACTAAGTGGTTGTAGGAGTATTTACACCTCTTTTTAGAGTGTGCAATATATAAAAATTTATGACATATTGAACTTAAAGTATGTCCCCACATATTCCAAATATTGAAATAATTCAGAATATATTCTGGCTGTAGATTGAAATGGAACCATAAATCACAAAATATAAATAGAAAATAGATTCTTTATTTGGATATTAATAACTATATTTCTAAATGACCCAGGTGTCTAAGAACAAATACAAAATAATTCAGAAAATATTCTAATTTGACTAATAATGAAGATGCTATATATAAAATTTTGTGTGCCAGTTGAAAAGCAATGCTTTTTAGGGGAAATTTTATAACGGGATATATAATACATGTTTCAAATATGTAACACATTACAAAATGATAAATTCTGATTTCCTCTGATATAATTATTCAATTCAGAAATTTACAAAAAAGATAACACATTTAAACAAAATAAAATATATGAAGGAAATAAGAAAAATAACAGAAATTAATTTTTAAAGCCCAAACATATAACAAGAAGAATAGTGAGAGTTTGGTTCTTTAAAAGGATTCATATACAGGTATTAAAATACCACATCTACTCCAAAAATATTTACAACTATTATATATCAATTTTTGAAAACAGTAAAACTGATAAACCTCTGGTGAGGTTCACTGAAGAAAAATGATGATTACTCAACTAACCAATATAAAGAATAAAAAGTGATGACATCCTTAATATGCATACGGACTTTAATGAGATCGTAGAAAGATATATACAACTTAGGTCATTAATATGGAAATGTACTTGAAATGGTCAGCTTTCTAGAAAACCCACAAATTATCAAAAGTAAAACAAAAGTAAATGGTAAAAATGAATAGCCCTCTAGCTATTAAAGGAAATTAATTACAATTAACAATTTTCTTAAAACTCCAGGACCAAAGAGTTTCACAATAAATTCTATTACCTTTTTAAGAAAGAACATTACAGATCCATGTTGCTCATAATCTTTGATGCAAATCTACAAAAGATTAAAAAATGCAAAGAAGGATTTATTCTAGTTATTAAAGGTAATTTAAATATTTGAAAATCAATAGTGTCAACAATCACATTAAGATATTATGTCAGGCAAGGTGGCTCAAGCTTGTAATCCCAGCAGTTTGGGAGACAAAGACAGGTGGGTCAGTTGAGGTCAGGAGTTGAAGACAAGCCTGGCCAACATGGTGAAACCCTATGTCTACTAAAAATACAAAAATCAGCTGCCAGGTGCCTGTAATTCCAGCTACTTGGGAGGCTGAGGCAGGAGAATTGCTTGATCCCAGGAGGTGGAGGTTGCAGTGAGCCAAAATTGTGCCATAGCACTCTAGTTTTGGTGACAGAGCAAGACTCTGTCTCCAAAAAAAAAAAAAAAAAAGATATTAAATGAGAAAAGTCAAGTAATAGGTCTCAAAATTCCATATTTTTCTGTTAAAATAATAGCTATTTATGAGAAAACTCTTAGGACAATAAGAATAGAATTTCCTTGTTCTTAAAAAAGGAATATTTTTCTCTAATAATCAGTGAAGTTTTGGGAACTTCAAGATTGTTTTCAACTAAATGAAATAAAATATCAAGGATAATTTTGAAAAAAATAGGAGCTCTATGATTCCTTTTGTCAACAAGTCCTTTTTGATATCAGCAAAATTAAACTGTGGTTTTTCAGTCTTTTTCTTAATGTCCTCCTATGACACAAGGATAGGACACAACAGACCTTAAGATATGAATCAATACTATTAAGAAAAAATTGTCCTTAGCATTAGAAATTAAAATAATTATAATGAATTTAACCTTAGACATCATGGGTGTACAAGATATGATTTTTTAAATCCATTAAATATTTTTTAAAAAATTTCTTGATATATAATTGGCATACCACCATAAAATGTTTTAGATGCATAATTCAATGACTTTAATAGATTTATAGATTTTTGCAACCCTATTCACAATATAATTTTGGAATATTCTCACCCTCAGTCTTAGCTAAACTTTAATCTTTTTCCGTCTCCATGAATCTGCCATTTATGGATATTTCTTATAAAGAGAATCATGTGATGTGTGGTCTCTTGTGTCTGAATTCTTTCACTTTACATTTTGAGGTTCATTCTGTACATATCATTTCATTTACTTTGATTTTAGAATATTTCATTGTATGAATATACTACATATTGTTTCTCCTTTCAGGAGTTAATAGAGATTTGTTTTGTTTTTTTCACATTTTGGCTATTATGAATAGCACTGTTGTGGACATTCACACGAGCTTTTATGTGGCCATGTGTTTTCCGTTTTGTGGGTACATATCCAGGAGTGGAATTGCAAGGAATTATATGTATAACATTCTGAGAAACTACTAAATAGTTTCTTAATGTGGTTGCTGTATTCCATAGTTAAATTAGCAATACATAAGGGCTCCATATCATCCACAGTCTTGCTGTTACTTGTCATCTTTATAAAAATAATTTCCGGCTGGGCACGGTGGCTCACGCCGGTAATCCCAGCACTTTGGGAGGTTGAGGCAGGCAGATCTCGAGGTCAGAAGATTGAGACCATCTTGGCTAACATAGTGAAACCCCATCTCTACTAAAAATACAAAAATTTAGCCAAGCGTGATGGCGGGCGCCTATAGTCCCAGCTACTCTGGAGGCTGAGGCAGGAGAATGGTGTGAACCCAGGAGGCAGAGCTTGCAGTGAGCTGAGATCATGCCACTGCACTCCAGCCTGGGTGACAGAGCAAGATTCCATCTCAGAAAAAAAAAAAAATAATAATAATAATTTCGGCCAGGTGTGGTGGCTCGGCTGAGGCAGGCGGATCACCTGAGGTCTAGAGTTCGAGACCAGCCTGACCAACATGGAGAAACCCCGTCTCCACTAAAAAAATTAGCTGGGCATGGTGGTGGGCGCCTGTAATCTCAGCTACTTGGGAGGCTGAGGCAGGAGAATCGCTTGAACCCGGGAGACGGAGGTTGCAGTGGGCCAAGATCGTACTCTTGCACTCCAGCCTGGGCAACAAGTGCAAAACTCTGTCTCAAATAATAATAATAATAATAATTTCAACTTTTATTTTAGATTCAGGGGATACCTGTGCCGGTTTGTTACATGGGTATATTGTGTGATGCTGAGGTTTAGGATACGATTGATCATGTCACCCAGCTAGTAAGCATAGAACCCAGTAGTTTTTCAATCCTTTCTCCATTCCTCCCTCCCCACTCTAGTAGTTCCCAGTGTCTGTTGTTACCATCTTTATGTCCATGAATAACCAATATTTAATTCCCAGTTGTAAGTGAGAATATGTAGTATTCGGTTTTCTGTTCCTGCATTAATTTGCTTAAAATAATGGCCTCTAGCTGCATCCATGTTGCTGCAAAGGACATAATTTTGTTCTTTATCATGGCTGTATAATATCCCATGGTATATATGTACCACATTTTATTTATCCAGACCACCATTGTAAGGCATCTGGGATTATCCTCTATCTTTGCTATTGTGCATAGTGCTGTGATGAACATACATGTGTCCTTTTGATAGAATGATTTATTTTCTTTTGGATATATAACCAGGAAAGGGATTGCTGGGTCAAATGGTAGTTCTAAGTTTCTGGAAAAATCTCCAAACTGCTTTTCACAATGGCTGAAGTAATTTATATTCCCACTAACAGTGTATAATTCTCTTTGCTCTGTAGCCTCACCAGTATCTAGTGTTTTGTTTGTTTGTTTGTTTTTTAGATTTAATAATTGCCATTCTGATTGGTATGAGGTGGTATCTCATAGTATTGACTTGTATTTGTCTGAAGATTAGTGTATTAGTCCATTTTCACACTGCTGATAAAGATATACCCAAGACTGGGCAATTTACAAAAGAAAGAGGTTTATTGGACTTACAGTTCCACGTGGCTGGGGAGGCCTCACAATCATGGTGGGAGGTGAAAGTCGTGTCTCATATGGCAGCAGTGTGGTGTGGTGCTGCATGCCTGTAACTCCAGCTACCTGGGAGGCTGAGGTAGGAGAATCACTTGAACCAGGAAGCAGAGGTTGCTGTGGGCTGAGATCACAACACTGCACTCCTGCCTGGGAGACAGAGTGACGGGAAAAAAAGTGTCTGTTCCTGTCTTTTGCCCATCTAATGTATTAATTTTTTAGTTGGGTTGTTTATCTCTTATTAAGTTCCTTATAGATGCTGGATATTAGACCTTTGTTGTATGCATAGTTTGCAAATGTTTTTTTTTCCCATTCTGTAGGTTGTCTATTTACTCTTTCAATAGTTTTCTTGCTGTGCAGAAGCTCTTTAATTTAACTAGTTCCCACTTGGCAATTTTTGTTGCTACAACTGATTTTGAGGACTTAGTCATACATTCTTTTCCAAGGCTAATGGCCAGAATGGTATGGCTTAGGTTTTCTTCTAGGATTTGTATAGTTTGGGGTTTTACATTTAAATCTGTAATCTATCTTGAGTTAATTTTCGTATATGGTGAGAGGTAGGAGTCCAGTTTCATTCTTCTGCATATGGCTACCCAGTTATCCCAACACCATTTACTGAATAAGGAGTCCTTTCTCCATTGCTTATTTTATTTATTTATTTTTTATTGTTATTATTTTTTGAGATGGAGTTTCACTCTTCTTGCCCAGGTTGGAGTGCAATGGCACAATCTCGGCTCACCACAACCTCTGCCTCCTGGGTTCAAATGATTCTCCTGTCTCAGCCTCCCGAGTAGCTGGAATTACAGGCATGCACCATGACAACCAGCTAATTTTATATTTTTAGTAGAGACAGGGTTTCTCCATGTTGGTCAGGCTAGTCTGAAACTCCTGACCTCAGGTGATCCGTCTGCCTTGGCCTCCCAAAGTGCTGGGATTATAGGTGTGAGCCACCACGCCCAGCCTCCATTGCTTATTTTTGTCAATTCTGTTCAAAGATCAAGTAAGTATAGATGTGCAGCTTTATTTCTGGGTTCTCTGCTCTATTCCATTGCTCTATACATCTGTTTTTGTACCAGTACTATGCTGTTTTGGTTACCGCAGTCTTATAATATAGTTTGAAGTCAGGTAATGTGATACCTCTGGCTTTGTTCTTTTTGCTTAGGATAGCTTTGGCTATTTAGGCTCTAAAATAACTAAGCATGTTTACATATTGTCCTTTGAAACTGCTTTATATTATTCAGGAAGCACATTCATATTGCTGGGCGAAATTAAGAAAAAGATTTCTCATTTTGACACCAGGTAAAATGTGAAAAGTAGAAATAACAAATCCTTATAAATGGTACTGGTATCCATGAACCAAAGCATCCCCTTTATACATACATGATATGGTTTGGCTGTGTCTCCACCCAAATCTCATCTTAAATTCCAACATGTTGTGGCAGACACCTGGTGGGAGGTAACTGAATCATGGGGCAGGTCTTTCCCATGCTGTTCTTGTGATAGTGAATAAGTCTTATGAGACCTGATGGCTTTATAAGGCAGAGGTTCCCTGCACAAGCTCTCTCTCTCTCTTTGCCTGCTGCCATCCATGTAAGACATGACTTGCTCCTCCTTGCCTACTGCCATGATTATGAGGCTTCCCCAGCCACATGGAACTGTAAGTCTATTAAACCTCTTTCTTTTGTAAATTGTCCAGTCTTGGGCATATCTTTATCAGCAGCATGAAAATGGACTAATACGCTGCACATTTTATTTGGCACAAATAATGTTTTCAGTATTTCTGTATATTCAAAGCAACACTGACAGCAGAGCAGAATTTTCAAAGTGAAAATTTATACAATATCTATCACACAGAGAAAGAGAGAGAGAGACAGAGAGAGAAAATAGGTAAATATGTCTGTAGATAACTTAACCTACATGTAAAACTGCAGGCCAACCCTATCCAAAAGGCAATAATTACCTAACTCACGTGTCTGCTATAACAGAATTCCATAGACTGGTGGCTTAAACAAATAAACAACAAATAAACAAAAGCCATTTGTTTCTCACAGTTCTGAACCTGGGAAGTCCATGATCAAGGAAGTGGCAAATCTAGTCTGTGGTGAGGGCTTGATTCCTGGTTTGTAAATGGCCATCTTCTCTCTGTATCCTCACATGGCAGAGAGAGAAATTGCCTCTCTCACTTTTTCTTTAAGGGCACTAATACAACTTATGAGAGCTCTACCTGCCTGACCTAATTACCCCACAAAGGTGCCACCTCTAAATACCATCACATTGGGCCACTATACTACACATATGGATTTGGGGTGGGGGACACAAATATTCAGTCACCAGCATGGGGCGATTCAAGGGCCTTCCAGGGGAAAAGGAGGGGGGTGTACCAGCATCCAGCATGCAGACCTCTCAGTGCATTGCTAGGAAAAAGAATGGTAGCTCTGAAAGACTGGGTGAAGGGCATAACCCTGAGATTCCCCTCCCCACAAGAAGCACCAAGAATACTAGTCCTAGAAAAAAATGTCCTTATAAACCAAAAGGGAGATAAAGACTTTCCCAGACAAAGGCTGAGGGAGTTCATCACCACTAGACCTACCTAACAAGAAATGCTAAAGGGAGTACTTTGAGTTGAAACAAAAGGATGCTAAACAGCAACACAAAAGCATAAAACACACTGGTTAAGGTAAATATACATACAAATGCACAGATACATATACTCTATTGATGGTGTATAAATCACTTAATTTTAGTATAAAAGTTAAAAGATATAGCATAAAGAATAACTATAACTACAAAAATATATTAATGGATATATGATATAAAACATGTAGATTGTGACATCAATAACAAAATGTGTGGGGGAAGAAGTAAGGTTATAGAGAGTTTTTTTTGTTTTGTTTTTTGAGACAGAGTCTCGCTTTTTCACCAGGCTTGGAGTGCAGTGGCACGGTCTTGGTTCACTGTAACCTCCACCTCCCAGGTTCAGGCGATTCTCCTACCTCAGCCTCACAAGTATCTGGGATTACAGGCACCTGCCACCACACCCGCCTAATTTTTTTGTACTTTTAGTAGAGACGGGGTTTCACCATGTTGACCAGGATGGTCTCGATCTCTTAATCTCACGATCTGCCCACCTTGGCCTCCGAAAGTGTTGGGATTACAGGCATGAGCCACTGCATCCAGCCAAGTTATAGAGTTTTTGTATGTGATTGAAGTTAAATGTTGTCAGCTCAAAACTGCTGATTAAAAGATGTTTTATGTAGGCCTCATGGTAACCATAAAGATACAGAAGATATGCAAAAGAGAAAGAAAAAGGAATCACAACATATCATTGCAAAAATTCCATAAAACACATAGAAAGACAGCAAGAGAGGAAAATAAGAACAAAATAACTACAAGACTGACAGAAAATAATTAAAAATATGACAATAGTAAATCTTTCAACATCAATTATTATGTAAAAACAAAATAAACTCACTAATCACATAGCTGAATGGATTATAAAAACACAAGACTCATCTACATGCTGTCTATAAGAGAGAGACTCACTTCAGATGTAAGGAGACTCATAGGCTGGAAGTAAAAGGATAGACTACGATATCCCATACAACTGATAAAAGTAAGCAGGAGTGGCTATATTTATAACAGGCCAAATAGACCTTAAATACAAAACTATCACAAGAGAAAGAAACATATTATATAATGATTAAATGCTCAATTCATTAGGAAATATAAAATTATAATTATATGTGGAACCCAATCAAAATACCTACATATATAAAGCAAACATGACAGAATTGGAGGCAGAAGTAGACAGCGATACAATAGTAAAAGGAGACTTTAATATCACATATTCAATTATGGATAGAACATCCAGACAGAAAATCAATAAGGAAATAGCAGGCTTTAATAATGTTATAGACCAAATGGACCTATAACATATATACAGAACATCCCACTCAGCATCAGTTGAAGTAATATCATGAACAACCTAACTTTATAACACAATGACCTAGAAAAAGAAGTTAAGGCCGAAGTTAGTTGAAGGAAGGAAATAAATATTAGAGCAGGAGTAAATAAAATAGAAAATAAAAACAATAGAAAAATCAACAAAATTTAGGTTTTTTTGAAACATAAGCAGAATTTAGAAAGCTTTAGATACACAAATAAAAAAAGGAGGACTCAAAATCAGATATGAAAGAGGAGATATTACAGCTGATGTTACTGAGAAAAGGATTCATAGTGATTACTGTCATTATATGACAACAAATTGGATAACATAGTAATGAATACATTTCTAAAACCATAAAATCTTAAAACTAAAACAAGAAAAAAATTCAAAACTGTAACAAATCAGTAATGAATAAAGAGTTTGAATTAGTAATCAAAAACTTCCCAAGAACAGCAGCAACAACAAAATGCCAAAGACCAGATGATTCACTGGTACGTTCTACTAAACATCTAAGAAGGAACCAATGTCAGTCCTTCTCAAACTCTTCCAAAAAGCTGAAGTTGAAGGAATACTTCCAAACTCATTTTATGAGGCCAGCATTGCTTGATGCCAAAGCCATATAAAGACACTACAAGAAAATAAAACTATGGGCCAATATCCTTGATGAATATAGATGCAAAAATCCTCAATAATATACTATCAAACCAATTCCAGAACCACATGAAAATTATACGCTATGACCAGGTAGGATTCATTACTGGGATGCAAGAAGGATTCAACACACAGAAATCAGTAAATGTGAGATACCACATTAACTGAATGAATAAACGTCACTTGACCATCTCAATAGCTGCAGAAAAAGGATTTGACAATATTGACTACTCTGTGATTAAAGAAAGAAACTCTTAGCAAACTGGGTATGGAATAAATATAACTCAACATATTTAGGCTTTATATAAAAATCCCAGAGCTAACGTCACACTCAATGATGAAAAACTGAAAGCTTTAAGATCAAGAACAAGGCAAGGATGCCTACTCTTGTCACTTCTATTCAACATAGTATTAGAAGTCTTAGAGAAATTAGAAAAAGAAATACAAAGCATCCAAATCAGAAAGAAGAAAATTATCTGTTTATAGATATGATCTTTAATGTAGAAAATCCTAAAATCTTCACAAAAACAGTTAATAAATTAAGTTGCAGCATACAAAATCAATAAACAAAAATTAGTGTTCTATACACTAATAATAAATTATCAAAAAAACTATAAAACAAAACTTATAAATTAAGTTGCAGCATACAAAATTAACATACAAAAATCAGTGACATTTCTATATACTAAAAATAAACTATAAAAAAGGACATAAGAATCCCATTTACAATAGGATTAAAAATAATAAAATAGGAATAAACTTAAGAAAGTGTAAGACTTGTACACTGGAAACTAAAAAACCTTGATGAAAGAAATTAAAGCAGATACACATAAAAGGAAAGACATCCCATGTTCACAGGTTGAAAGACTTAATATTGTTAAAATGTCCATAATACCCAAATGATCTACAGATTTAATACTATCCTCACCAAAATTCCAATGACATTATTTTACAGAAATAAAAAAGCAATCCTAAAATTAATATAGAACCACTAAGACCCTGAATAGCCAAAGCAATCTTGCAAAATAATAACAAAGCTAAAGGCATCACACTTCCTGATTTCAAAACATAGTACAAAGCTAAGTAACTAAAACAGTAAAATACTGGCATAAAAACAGACATACAGACCAATGAAACAGAATGGAAATCTTAAATCAACTCCTCCATATATAGGCAACTGTCCTTCTACAAGGGTGCTGAGAATACAAAATGGGGAAATGATAGTCTCTTTAAAGAAATGAGCTGGAAATGCTAGATACCTACACTTAAAAAGAATAAAATTGAACCCTTAGATTACACCATGCACAAAAATTAACTCAAAATGGACTAACAACTTAAATTTATGATGTGAAACTGAAAATCCTAGAAGAGGGGTAAAAAGCTTCTTTCAGATTTCCAATTGGATTAAATTATGAATCTTTGTTTTAAGTTAGTTTTTATATGTATGAAATTTATTGACTCTATTTTTTAAAAATATTAAAATAGGCCAGGCACAATGGCTTACTCCTATAATCCCAGCAGGTGTGAGTCACACCTGTAGGGAAGTCACACCTGGTTCCCTCTGGTGGTGCCATTCAGTAACTTATCTAGTCAATAAAAACTGGGAGTGAGGGGGATGTGGTGAATCACACCTGTAATCTCTATAATTTGGAAGGCCAAGGTGGAAAGTTCCTTGAGGCCAGGAGTTTTGAGACCAGCCCAGGCAACATAGCAAAACCTTGTCTCTATGATGTACACCTGTGTTTCCAGCTATTAAAGAGACTGAGGTGGGAGGATCACTTGAGCCCAGCAGTATGAGGGCTGCAGTGAGCTAAGATCTCACCACTGCACTCCAGCCTGGGCAACAGAGTGAGAACCTGAGTCAGTCAGCCAGGCTGTCAGTCAGTAAATCAACCAGTCAATCAATAAACTGTAATATACTTATTTACTTTTTATTTTTCCTCTTGTTTTTAGAGATGTAGTTCTCTTTTTTTCTGTTTTAGGTTTTTAGCAACCTGAAGCCCACACTTTTTAGTTTTTGTCTCTGGCTAATAAGAGGAAAAAGAAAGGAGTGGAAGGGTCTTGGTGTCCTCCTTTAGACAGAAGCCTCCTCCTGGGTCCAAACCTTTACACAGTTGAATCAGTCCCCTTCCTCATCTATTTTTTTCTTTTCTTTTTTGTCAACTTGTTAGAATGGCTTGTATTTCTAGGTAGATAATATTTTCTTCTTTTTTATCTTCTGTCTGTTCCTGATCCCCACCTTCCCCTTTTTTATCCTTTTGGTGTTTACCTGATAAACTTGTGGCAGTCTGAATAATGTCGGCTATGAGTAGCATCTTCCCTTTATTGGGTGTCCCACTAAACCTCAGAGGCATGGCTGGTCTCTATATCCAGGACAGCAAGAGTGGCCTTGGTTTTCTTTCAATCTCTTTGAGTATGAGACCCTTTGTATGATGGTAAGCAGCAGCACTTAAGAGAGCCTGTGAGCACTGATTGAGTGTTTTGCAATCTTTCATTCATGAGTCACCTCTTCAGAAGGCTTGAGAGAAGCTAGAACCAAATTTTGCTTTCCTTTCCCCCTTTCTGTTAAATATTGAGCCACTAGTCTCCAGGGATGGGATCTGCCATATCCCACTGCATTCAGAGACGAAATACAATAGCAAGAAGGCAAACAACAACACAACAGGTTACATCCAGCACAACATCTTTTGTGGGGTGGCACGGTCCTGGAGGTAAAATATCACTCTGTCGCCCAGGCTGGAGTGCAGTGGCGTGATCTTGGCTCACTGCAAGCTCCGCCTCACAGGTTCACACCATTTTCCTGCCTTAGCCTCCCGAGTAGCTGGGACTACAGGCACTTGCCACCACGCCTGGCTAATTTTTTTGTATTTTTAGTGGAGACGGGGTTTCACCGTGTTAGGCAGGATGGTCTTGATCTCCTGACCTTGTGATCCACCCGCCTTGGCCTCCCAAAGTGCTGGGATTACAGGCGTGAGCCACTGTGCCCGGCCTGAAGGCATTGTTGACATGTGATTAACACTGAAAAGAGTAGGCTTTGAATAAGGCATATTACTCCCCATAAATTGGGTAGGCCTCATCCAATTATTTAAAGATCTTTAGAGAAAAGACTGAGGCACGCTGGGGAAGCAGGAATCCTGCTTTCTGACTGTCCTCAGGCTCCATCTGCAACATAGAGTCTTATCTGGGTCTCCAGCTTGCTGGCCTGCCCTGTATCATCATCTCAATAGATGCAGAAAAAAACATTTGACAAAATTCAACATCCTTTCATGTTAAAGGAACTTAATCTACTAGGAATAGAAGGTAACATCCTCAACCTGATAAAAACAATCTGTGAAAAGTACACAGTAAGAAATCATATTTAATGATGAAAATGTGGATGCTTTCCCCATAATATCAGGAATAAGAGGAGGATGTTTGCTCTTGCTACTTCTATTCAACATTGTACTGTATGTTTTAGTCAGGACGATTAAGCAATAAAAAGAAGAAAAAGGCTTCCAGTTTGAAAAGAAAAAAGTAAAATTAACCCATTTCGCAGATGACTTGGTCTCGTATATAGAAATTCCTAAGGCATCCACCAAAAAAACTAGTAGAACTAATTAACTCAGCAAGTTTGCAGGATACAAGATACATGTGCAAAATCAATTGAACTTCTATACACTTGCCATGAACGAGCCAAAAATAAAATTAAGAAAACAATTCAGCTGGGCATGGTGGCTCACGCCTGTAATGCCAGCACTTTGGGAAGCTGAGGCACGCAGATCACTTGAGGTCAGGAGTTCGAGACCAGCCTGGCCGACATGGCGAAAACCCATCACTCCTAAAAATACCAAAAGTAGCCAGGCATGTTGGTGTGTGCCTGTAAGTCCAGCTACTCAGGAGGCTGAGGCAGGAGAAATCACTTGAACCCAAGAGGTGGAGGTTGCAGTGTGCAGAGATTGTGCCACTGCACTCCAGTCTGGGTGACAGAATGAGACCAAAGTTATATTAAATACTTAGGAATAAATTTAACAAAAATGTTTAAAACGTTTGCTCTGAAAATTATAAAACACTGTGGAAATAAATTAAATAGTATATTAATAAAAAAGAAATACATTCCATAATTGATCAGAAGACTTAACATTAAGATGGCAACACTTCCCAAATAGACGTACTAATTCCACACAATCCCTATCAGAATCCCAGACAACTTCTTTGTAGAAATGTACAAGTTGATTCTAAAATTCATATGAAATTGCAAAGGACCCCAAAATAGCCAAAACAATCTTGAAAATAAGCAGACTTGAAGGTCTTGCACTTTCTGATTTCAAAACTTAGTACTAAGTAATGGTACATCAAGACACTATAATACCGGCAACAAATAGACATATAGAGCAATGTAATAGAATTGAGAGTCCAGAAAAGCCCCCCTAACATCTGTGATCAATTGGTGTTTGACAAGAGAGCCAAAACCACTCAAGGGGGAAATAGTCTTTCAATAAATGGTGCTGGGGCAAATAAAGTTGCACCATTATCTTATGCCATATACAAAAATTAAAATGGATCAGAAATCTACCTACCTGAAAGAACTAAATCTCTTAGAAGAAAACACAGGGTATATCTTATAACCTCGAATTTGGCAAAGGATTTTTAGACTCTGACAACAAAGGCAGGAGAAACAAAATAAAAGGTAGGTAAGTGAGGCATCATCAAAATTAAAAATATTTGTTCTTCAAATGACACCATATAGGAGTGAAAAAGCAAGATATAGATCATCAGAAACATTTGCAAATCATACAATTGATAACAGATTGTACTGAGAGTATATAAGTAATCTTTACAAAGCAATAAAAGGAGGAAGAACCCAATAAAAAATGGACAAAGGATTTGAATAGGCATCTGTCTGAGTAAAATGCACAAATGGCCAATAAGCACTGGAAAAGATGTTTGAAATCATTAATCATCAAGAAAATGCAAATGGAAACCTCAGTGAGATATCACTTCATACTCAGTTGAATGACTAGAATAAAAAAGCCAGATAATAAGTGTGAGAAGAATGTGGGGAAATCAGAATCCTCATATACTGCTGGCAGAAGTGTAAAATACTACTGCCACCTTGGAAAAAAGTCTGGCAGTTCCTCAAATAATGACAAAGTTGCTTCACAACTCAGCAATTCTACTCCTAGGAGTAGAGAAACGAAACAAGAATATGTACAGCAGCATTATTCACAACAGGCAAAGGGTGGAAGAGCCTCAACTGATGAATGGATAAAAATAATTTGGTATATTTACACAGCAGAATATTACTCAGCCATAAAAAAGGATAGAAGTATGGATATACGATGAGTTATGAACCTTGAAAACATTATGCAAAACAAAATAAGCCAATTGCAAACAGCTACATATTATATGATTGTGTTCATAAGAAATGCCCAGAGTAGGGAAATCTATAAAGACAAAAAGTAGATTGGTGATTGGTTAGGGCTGGGAAGGGTATGGGGAACAAGAGGATGATAGGTAAAGAATACAGAGTTTCTTTTAGAGTTGATAAAAACAATATAAAACTGACCATGGTAATGGTAACACATACATGCTAAAAAAACATTGAATTGTACACTTTAAATGGGTGAATTGTATGTCATGTGAATTATATCTCAACATGACTACTTAGTCATTATACTATTTAAATTATTATTTATAATTCTAAATCAAAGTATTTCCTTCTAATATAAATTCTTTACAGGACCACTGCAGTTACAGCTTTAACTTATATAGTGTAAATCACATATCACATTTCTTAGTAATTTTGTACCAGCTGATGTTTCATATCTATAATGTATGTACTGTGAAATAAGAAATTATATATATATATAATGTGTATTTGTGTGTGTGTGTGTGTGTGTGTGTGTGTGTGTGTTTTCAGTTCCTGACACAGAGCTCCTAGAATCTTTTAATTTTATGAGTGATAAGGGTGCTACGAAAAGCTTCTGTTTAATATTTGGTCTTTGACCCCAGTTTCTAACACAGGGTTCCTAAAACCTCTGTAATTTCCTGAGTGGTAAGAGTATCTGGCACAGAGCTCCTAAATCCCTTGGAATTTTCTGGGTTATAGGAGCATCTTTTGTTTTAATAAGGTGACCCTTGGTGGTATCCTAGATGGGGCTGGTCACCAGAAAGACCAAGCCACCATTTGAAGCTTTGAAGCTTAGAACTTTCAGTTCCACCTACCCCCGGCCTCATGCTCCACTCCATCTTCCAGGGAGGCAAGAGGGGCTAGAAAGGGAGTTCATAATCCATTGTGCCTATATGATAAAACTACATTTAAAAAATTCCAAAAGTACAAATGTTACGATTTTTATTGTTACTGTTTCTTTTTATTTATTTATTTATTGAGATGGAGTCTCGCTCTGTTGCTCAGGCTGGAGGGCGGTGGCGCCATCTTGGGTCATTGCAACCTCCGCCTCCCGGGTACAAGCGATTATCCTGTCTCAGCCTCCCAAGTAGCTGGGATTACAGGCTCTGGCCACCATGCCCGGATAATTTATAGTTTCTTTCTAATTTGAGGTCTCTCTCTTGAAGTGGCTGTAAGTCAAGATAGCCACTCTCTCCGGGGTGCTCTAACCAGGGGAGCGTTAGGCTTTGATGTGTTGGTCAGCTGAGGTATAATGAAACACGAGAAATGTGTTACTCACGGTTCCAGAGAGGTCAGGAGTGCTTCTGGGGGCGCTGATAGGATGTCCGGGGTGGCAGAGAGCTCTCCCAGTGTGTGGAGAGTTGGGGAGAGGAGGGCCTGTGGGGCCAGGCCTAAGCTCCGTGGGCGTTATCCCTTAGGCTTTCCCGCTGGGGTTGTGGATTGGGGAGTTTAAAGTAAACATGTGTGAAGAGGGAACTTATTTACATGACTCTGGTGTGGGCCATTCGGTTTGCTCATGGTCAGCAGCTGTGGGGTTCCTTGGGCTGGGTCAGTGGCGTGAGGAACAAGTGGGTTAAGCAGCCGCAGAAGGAGGACGAGATTTTAATTCCGCCAAAGGTGACAGAGTAGCCCTGAGCGTCAAACAACTTCTGTCAGGCCTGAAAAGGGAAGTCAAATTAAATAATATTCAGCACTGATATTAAACAAATGTATGAAAATCCCTCCTTTAGTCCCTGGAATCACCTTTTGAATGTAAGTTACAGTTTGAGTGGTGGAGATACAGACTATAAGGGGAACGGATCATTTAACAAACTTTATGCATTTTAGTAGGGAAGTTACGTTGTTCTGTGTTATGTTGAACTGATAAAGTGTATGTAAAGATTAGTGGCATTACATGAAACCAAGGGGCAGAGCTGTTTGGAAATGCAAATTGAGAGATTTGTTTGGATATGCAAATTGAGAGATTGTGGCAGAAAGCTGGAGGGTGTAGTAGGAAACCCATCATGGAGTGGATGGTCCTCTCTCCCACGAGATTGGCTTGAATGAGGCAGGTGCCACCCAGGGGGAAGCAATAATCTCATTGATTTTAGTAACAGATTCTCCTTTAGGTATGGGAGTGTATGGGCGGACATGTGAGCAGGCAGCAAGAAGTATACTGGGATTATTGGCTAAGCAGACAGTGAGTCCAGGAAGAAAAGCAAAAATAAGTCCTGTGTCCATTCATGCCTTAAGAGAGGCAGCCCATAGGTGTTGGTGGGGCAGAGTTTTTAGTGTCGGGGTGAAATTATTTCCATGCAGAGGGCGAAGTCATCTGCAATGACAGGGTCTTTGGTTGGAGCAATATTGTCTGAGATTGATATCATCGGGGTGGGATTTTGGGCCAGGGTGATGTCATCTGGGATGTGGGACTAGGGTATCCTTTTAAAGTGTGTACCCACTCTTACATTAGTTTACAATCTTACTTGGTTCACAATCGGGTCACCAAATTGCAAACCAATGAAAGTACTCAAATTGGTAGTAATAACACCAGGAGTTAATAGAATGGTGTATAGTTGCACCCAACAGGGCTTTTGTTTCTGATGGAAGTTTAGGTTCAAATGGATCCCATATCAGATGAGCAGCTGCCTAGTTGTGAGTCTATGGTTAATGATTCCTAGGAGAGAATGTGCCCTTGATCTCACCTCCAAGCCTTGTGGGACAGGGACAAAATCAAAAATGTATAATGATAGGTTAAGGTCAGAGAGTTAAGATAGAGAAGTTTAGAGGTTTATTTGTTGTATTGGAATTTGAAAAGAAGTTGTTTGAGGAGACCATTCTGTCTCTCAGTTAAAGCAGTTACTGGTTCCTAACAGGGACATGGAAGTTCTATTGAGTGCCTTCCTCAAGAGCCCAGCATGGTGTGTTCTAAGAAGTGCTATGTGTGTCTTGGTTAGTACCAATAAAGCCTGTAACTCTGAAGGGAAAAAGTAGTGTCCTGGAAAAATTTGTATTGTGACCTTGTTATAGGTGGAGATGTGATTTTTATTTATATTTTGGGTGTCCATCAGGCAAGAGATTACTAAAGTGTTTTTTTGTTTTGTTTTGTTTTTGTTTTTTTACCTTGGAGAGAACAATTTTTAAGTAATGGCTTAATAGTTTATGATAAACGTAATGATGGGTCATCGCTTCGTCAGGGCATCCAGTGCTAAGATGACTGCCTGAAGTTGGTCGAAGTCTGTTGGTTTTTGTTCCATCATTTATCAGAGACATCCTGGCTAAGGGATGGGAAGCAGCAGCTCTCCCCTTAGCCCCACCACTTAGAATGTTCATCAGTGCTATCTGCCTAGTCTACAAACTCCCATTGCTATTCACTCAGTGAATCCCAAGGGGCTTCCCAGATGGTAAAGAGGTGTGGGGAAAGGATGGCCATATTTAATACCCTGGCATCTGACAAGGGATAGAGGACAGAGAAGAGTCTCCATCCACAGGTGCATATATCAGACGGCCCAGGTTTCACTCCACCCTCTCTTTGGGAGGCCTCTGTAGCCATGCTGAGCTTGTGCAGGGCTGTTTCCATGAACCAAAGGATAATGGGCAGCTGGATGTGGAAGGTCATAGGCTCAGGATCTGTTCTGTGAAAGCCTCTATTTCCAGCCAGTCATTTGTTGTTTTAATGGTGTATAGCATGAGGCTGAGAGAGGCAATTTCTTCCATTAGAAGCCTGGGGCAATTAACGGCCATTATAAGTGGTTCAGAGACTCCAGGAGGCCTGGGAAGAGGTTGTCAAAGCCTTTGCCATAAAAGGGCTTTTTTTCTTTTTTTGAAAGCACTAACAGGAGTGTCTATTGATTTTAATTTATGCCACAGTATTAAGTCCATGAACTTTTTTAACAGTTGGTGCATTTTAGCAGTTATTAAAGGTGAGTTAGAATCTATGTCATAGAGGCACAAAAGCCCATCAGTGCCCCATTTTATCTTTTTTGTTATGTGAATTACTTATATAAAATTCTATTTCCAGTTGGATAAAATTATAAAAATTTCTTTAAATTTAAATTTTTATATATATGAGTTATTAATTTATTATATATTTATATTAAAATATATGTATACACAATGTATGCATTGATCTTTTACTTTCCCCTCTGTGTCTAGGGATATGATCTAGGGCTATTATGATATTTGCCATACTGGTATTTGTTCCGTACTTAAAGTTCATCTTCTTATTTTTCTTTTCTGACTTGTAATCGCATAAAGTGGCAGTCTTTTTTTGTTTGTCTTGTTTTCTGTTTAAGGTTTTTAGCCACTTGAAACCGTGATTCCTAGTTTCTGTCTCTGGCTGATAAAAGAGGGAAGAGAAAATGACCCAGTGTCTCTTAGCAACATTCTTTCCCCAGCTATCAGCCCCTTTTCTTCTTTTTTCCCCCAGTTTTTAAATAAAATCCTTATAATGGCTTATATTTTTAAGTGGCTATTTTTTTTTCCTTTCTCTTTGAATGTTTATCTGACAAGCTTCTGGTGGGTCCCAGGTGGTCCCTGTTGTGATCAGTGGTCTCCATTTGTGGTTTCCATCAGCCCCATTTGTAGGCAGCCACCTCCCTCTCTAGGGTGTCTGCATTGCATGAAATAGGCTGCAAGGAGCTACAGAAGCAAGAAAAAACAGTGACATAAGGCTCACAGAGCCCAGCAGCACCGCTGCCTCTGGAAGTTCATGGATTCCTGTGGAGGGGGCCCCACTTATCGGATGGTGTGAGTACACCATCCACCAACACTGGGCTCTAATACATGAGAGTCTCCCAGCTTCTGTGTCTAGGTTTCGCCAAGCATCTGGTGTCTGTGCCCAGTTGCCTCAGCACCAAGGTGGGGGTTGCCAATTTCTTCTCCCAGAACTTTATGACACAAATTGGGACCTTTGAATAGTTTAGCCGCCTTGATTCTGATCAGCTGTTCCCATTTAGGGGAATGACAGCAACTATGGTTGCCCCTCTTGCAGTGCCAGGGCTGGAAATTTGCAGATCTTGGAGAGGATTCAGTTTTTTAAAAGCCACAGTTTATAGTGGGAAGCCTTGATCACACTGGACAGATGCAACAAGGGGTGGTGCACAGAAACACGGATGTAAGTCAGCAAGCAGCAGAACCATCTGGATGGTGTTACACAGGCAGGAGAGCCAGCTGGGAAACGATGTGCAACCTACTAGCATTCTGTTTCCTTTCTCGTGGTGCTGACCACGTACCCTGTCCACTGCACCCATTGTTATGATCTTTATTGTTATGGTTTCTTTCCAATTTGGCCTTGAAGTTTCTTTGTTGACAGTAGTAATAAGCCAAGATGGTTACCTCTAGGGAAGTCCTGACAAGGGGCAGAGGTGGAGTTCAGTTTGGGTGTGTGGGTCAGGTGAAATATAATGAGGAAGGGAAACCAAAAGCCATGAAATGGAGTAATTTGTTACTTGCAAATCCCAGAGAGGTTAGGGGTGTCCACAGGGACTGCAGGGAATTCAACCAGTTTGAGGAGAGCAAGAGACAGAAAGAGCAAATGACCCGTGAGCCAAAGCCTTTCTTGGGATCCATGGCATTGCTAGGCAGGTTTCCTGTGGAGAGTCCCAACTGGTGGGTTTAGAGCAGGAAGTCACACTGTGACTGACAGGGGATTACTGTGGCCTATCTGTACAGTCCATGTGGCATGGACTGTCTCTTAATATCCACTCAGAAATGATTTTGGAAGTATCTACCACTGACACTTACGCAGACTGGAGCTTATGTCAAAAGCCTGTGATCACCTCCTGCAAGGACTCAGGGGATTTTGGGCCAGAAAATTTCCAAATGCTGCTACCTGGCACACACTATTTGAAAGATAATTGCTAGCTTGCTATTGGGCATTAGTTGAGACTGCCTCAATGACTGAAGGACACACAATAATCATGAAACCTGAGAAATCCATATTTTGGGTGATATCAGAGAAACACTCTAGTAAGGAAGGCAGTGTCCAGAAGATTTCCACGATAAAAAGGAAATGGTTCAAACAGAAGCATACTACTGGAGAAGGAAAGGAGAAAACCACCATATTCCTGAGCAGATGACGCCTTTTCCCCCAGGACCAACTTTGGAACCCTCAGAGGAGCTGCTGGAACTTCTTGCTGCATCAACAGAACCTGAAGAACAGCTTTTGATTGACTAACAAAGTGTTGCTTGGTTTAAAAATGGCAGTTACATGATGAACAGACAACATTCTGTTCAGAAAGTTGCAGCCTAAAGACCAGGAGGTGGAAAGGCTCTGATTGAAGATGAGAATAAATCAGCTCAATGGGCTGAATTGCATGCTGTTTTCCTAGCAGTGATGGAAGACGTTAACAATGGTACAAGCTCCAATGTTTGGGTTTTTACAGACTCGTGGGCAGAGCCCAAATCACGATCATACAGTCAGGTAGCTGGGTGATGGAGAACTGGACCATTAAAGGGATGCCTGTATGGGCCACAACCCTATGAAAGTCTTTCTGTGAATTTAAGGGGGCATTACAGTAAGACTTGTTAATGCCCATCAAGAGAACTCCTTTCCAGGTTTGGCGAGTGATTGGAACCAACAAGTGGACCCTTTGACATGCTCCCCTGAGGTCCATGAAATGAGTGAACATGGGGGTGGGGAGGCTGCAGCAATGCAGGGATGGCTGAATCTAGACATGTTACTCTTATACAAGCCAAGGCACAAAATGATAGCAAGAACTATTCCGTGTGCCAGCAAGAGGAACAGAGAGACCAAAGATGGCTATGTGGAAGGTAACCCAGGGAGAAGCACGTAGCTGGCAAGTTGATTACATTGGACCAATGCCAGTAGTTCTGGGGGCTGTAAATTTGTCCCGACAGGAACAGATTTTTACCCTGCTGTGTTTTGCGTACCTGGTTGTAGATGAAAATGCTCAAAATACTATTAAAGAATCAGAACAGCAGCTACCGTGCCAATTTGGGACCTCAAGTTACATTTTGTCAGATCAAACCGATAGCATGCAACAAGGGGCAAAGATGTCCCATCAAATGAACACATCATGTTGCATATCATCCTAGGAGTAATGGTTTAATAGAAAATTGGAGGCAGTCAAAATAGTTGCTGTTTAAAACAGGGGAAGATAAAAGCATATGGAGCTGGTTGGCCGGGCGCGGTGGCTCACGCCTGTAATCCCAGCACTTTGGGAGGCCGAGGCCAGTGGATCACGAGGTCAGGAGATCGAGACCATCCTTGCTAACATGGTGAAACCCCGTCTCTACTAAAAATACAAAAACAAAAAATTAGGCGGGCGTGGTGGCCAGCGCCTGTAGTCCCAGCTACTTGGGAGGCCGAGACGGGAGAATGGCGTGAACCTGGGAGGTGGAGCTTGCAGTGAGCCAAGATTGGGCCACTGCATTCCAGCCTGGGTGACAGAGTGAGACTGTCTCAAAAGAAAAAAAAAAAAAAAGAGGATATGGAGCTGGCTGACCAGCTTCACAAGTGTGTGCTCACACTCAACATGAGGGGGCCCAAGGGAGGGTGTCCACTGGCTAGACAGGCTAAGCCATTCACAAGGGGTCCACCCTCATAACTCAGACAGCTCCCACTAGGCCCACCTCCAACACTGGAGGTCCCATTTTACATGAGGTTTGGAAGGGACACACATCCAAATCATATCATTCCACCCTGGCCCTCCAAGTCTCATGTTTTCCTCACATTGCAAAATACAGTTTTGCCTTGCCAGTACTCAAAGTCTTAATTCCTCTCAGCATCACTTCAAAAGTCCAAAATCTCATCTGAGACTCAAGGTGGATTCCTTCCACCTATGAGCCTGTAAGATCAAAAACAAGTTATTTACTTCGAAGACATGATGATGGTACAGGCATCAGGTAGATATCCCCATTCCAAAGGGGATAAATCAGACAAAAGTGCCAAAAATGCTTTTGTTTTTGGGAAAACTCCTTTTGACTCCTGACATGATATTGAAATGGCTACATTGTCTGGGGGTATGAACTGAAACAGCTACATTGTCTGGGGTATATACCCTGGGGTTCGTTGTCTTGCGCTGAGAAAGAATTCAAGACAGAGACACATGTGAGTGGGTTAAGGAGTGGAAAGTTTAATAGAAGAGTGGAGAAAGGAGAGCAGCTCTGAGAGAAAGAGAGAGAGATCCAAAAAGCGGGGAGGGGACAGGCCACAACAGATTTTATAGGTACCCTAATCTTATTATGCAAATTGACTTTCCAGTTGATGGGCGCATCTTGTTTTCTTCTTACTGTAAACTTGGCTGACAAAGAGAAAGGAAGATGGAGCTGCCATCTTGAACACGACTGGCACAACTGCTGGTATCTATGTCTGCCGCTCGATTTTACAGGCTGATCCTCGTTAGAAAGGAAAATAATTTGGAGCTGGTTTTCATTAAAAAGAAAAGCCTTACCAAGGACTCCTATACCTTTACTATCTGCCTCAGTAATTTATTCTTAACTCCTATAAACGTCTGCTGCCTTCAACACTTTGCTGGTACAAAGAAAGTGACCTCCAAAAAAATGGGCAAACTTTGGAACTGGATTAAGTTGGTCAGAATGCCCCCGACCACTCTCTGCCTCTTTTAAGGTGTTGTTGGGGACCTGCTGTGCTTAAGACTTGGCTGCTGGTGACACCATTTGAGCATTTGTATTTGTCTGCCTGTGCAGCACCGTAGGAGCTTTGCTCAGCTTGGACTCAGCTGTCTATGGAGACATTTGGACCTAGGGAGTGGAATTTAGGACCTCACCCAACCCCTTGACTACGGACTCATTTGGAAGCATGCTGTTTGTTTGCATGTGTCGATATATTACTTTGTGTGTGTGCCTTGATTCCTCCTGTACTCTCCACCTCCAGTTTCACCCTCCTGATCATCTAGGAGAGCTGCCCACCAGGGGTACTGAGACTCCCTGTTGGAAGATAAATGAGAATGGTGGAGGCAGTCACCCCACACTGTCTAGCGGCTGGAAGGCTCCAGAATTTCCTATTGGTTGCTTGAGTGTTTTTGTTCCCCTCTTTTCTTTCTCATACTCTACTTATAGAAGCTGGTTCTTGTGCAGAGGTCGGCCAGGCTACACCTTTCTCTATTTTCTTTTCTGCATGCTTTAAATCTGCTGTTACTTTTCTGCTGGTGCGATGATAAAACCACTGTTTGGATCCAACTTTTTTTTTTTTTTTGGAAACTAGTGAGTTTGTATTGATATCTTATGGCTGGATTTCTGAAATAGAAGCTATAGGAAAGTTAAGGAGTATTCATAAATTAAGTGAATAAGCCCCAATGCTTTACAAGTTCATGTGACTTAAGTAAAATCTTTAATAAATAAGCCGACTTGAAAATTATTGGTAAAATAATATGAGAAATGTCTTGAGAATTGCCAACATACAAAATACAAACCCAGCCCCAAACAGAAAGATCTTTCTATAATTTTTATAAGATGTTTGATATTATTTAATGAAAACAGCCAAATCTTCTGAGTTATCAACAAAATGCCCACTTATTTAACTTTACAATTCTTACTTAAACACCTGATGTTCACAAGCTTTAAAATGGTTAACATGGAAGTAACTTTAAATAATGACTGATGTTGTGTAAAATATCAGTTTTCAGAAGTAATATAATAAATGGTTAAAAATGGGAAAATTAGGTTTATATAAATGATATAAATGCTTGTCAGTAAACTTTTTGTATAATTTAAAATCTTGAAATCATTTTGAATAGTTATTGGATATCTGGGTTATTTCCAATTAAGAAAGAGTTACTATATGGGAAACATGTTCCAAAATTGTGGAATGGTTTTCGTCTGTAAAATGCTAATATCTGATAAGCAGTTTAGGATTTCTTGCTTCCTAGGTTTGTATCAAATGTGCCAAAGAAGACGTCTTCTTATTGAGAAAAAGAACATTGTCTAATTTGAAAGTTATCTAAAAGTTAATTCAAATTATGGACTTGAAAACATTGCCTCCATGTAACTGTCTGTTGCTTTAAAAGTTCTTGTGCTGTTAAATTATAAGGCTTTGACTCTTGAGTCTGAAAAGAGGACATGATAATGTTATGTCTAGCCTTAATTCTCATGAGTAGTTAAAATCCTTTGCAAGCTCAAAAATGACTGCTTTAGACACTATCTGGGAAAAGCACCAGCTGTTGCCTTGTGCTAGAGCTCAGTAGCTAAGGCTTTGCTCTTTCACACGGGAATCGTAGGTTCAATTCCTAGATTTGAGAATGAGTCATTTCTGTTTTCATAGTTGTGAAACTTTTGCCACTTGTTGATTCTTTTTCTCTCCGGGGACAGCTTCTGATTTTCTGTCTTGAATTTTCTTTTATCTGAGCTACCCTAGGGGCAATTCTGTATCTGGTGAAAATTGTTTGCCATCTCTTTGGAGACACCTCATGCATCCGTGGTTAAGTCATAACTTTAGTGAAGGCTTATTGGGTTCGCTTGGGAGCACACCTTTTGGGGAAAAAAAAGAGCTTAAAAGTCAGAAGTATCAGCTATTTGTCCCAGTTAAAGTCTGGTAATAAGAGATTTTAAAATATTTTCTTTAAAAAGCTCTATGGTTAAAAGTCAGCTTAACTAGGATAGGCGGTGTGGCTCACGCCTGTAATCCCAGCACTATGGGAGACCAAGGCGGGTGGATCACGAGGTCAAGAGATCGAGACCATCCTGGCCAACATGGTGAAACCCCGTCTCCACTAAAAACACAAAAATTAGCTGGGCGTGGTGGTGCGCACCTGTAGTCCCAGCTACTCAGGAGGCTGAGGCAGGAGAACTTGCTTGAACCCGGGAGGTGGAGTTTGCAGTGAGTCGAGATTGCACCACTGCACTCCAGCCTGGCGACAGAGTGAGATTCTGTCTCAAAAAAAAAAAGTCAGCTTAACTGAAAGTTTGATAGCCAGCTCTCTCTCTGTATATATAAATTTAAAACACCTTTATGCTTTTCCTATTCTTGGATCTCTTTTTTTCTTTTTAGTGTTTTTTTTTTTCTTTTCTTCTTTTCAGTCAGTTGAATTCCGTTTGCTTTCTTGCCACCTTTGATGCCCACGTTAGAGGACCTAAGGTAATTTCTGACAGTCTGGGACTCCTTGAGATAAACAGAGTAGGTGCCACAGACTCTATTTTGGGAGAAACCTTTGTTTTCCTCATGGAACCCCAGGAATTATAAATGGACAGATCCCTCTCAAAATCTAAGGCTCTGTTCTATTTTGCACCGTGTTACCTGTGTTTTTTTGAGTTTGGGGGGACAACAGAAATTACTTTGCATTATGAGAGGACTTTCAGCCTTGGCGTGTAATAGTGAGGTAGGAGATGTATTTTTAGGGAAGACCAATGGCAGTTGCTTAGAGTGAGTGGTCATTACTGTAGGCTGATATTCCTTTCTTCTCATGCTTAAATGAAAGAATAATGCTCTAGGGCAACTGAAAGGTATGGAATGGGGGATGAGCTGATTACAGAATGGGCTGACTGGCTTGGCTTTGCCCACCAGCCACGGGAGAATGTTCTTGACGTGAAATGCATGGTAAAAGCACTGCACTTTGTTCTGTAGCATTTCGCTCTTTTTTGAGACTCAGGAATCAGTATAAAAATGGGGCCTTTAATTTTTTTTTTTTTTTAAATCTGTTCTGCTTTCTAGCAGTGACTCCTCAGGTATGTAAATGTTACATCCTTAAAACTGCATGCCAGGCCGGGCGCGGTGGCTCACGCCTGTAATCTCAGCACTTTGGGAGGCCAAGGCAGGCAGATCACAAGGTCAGGAGATCGAGACCACCCTGGCTAACATGGTGAAATCCTA
This sequence comes from Hylobates moloch, assembly GCF_009828535.3. Taxonomy (NCBI): domain Eukaryota; kingdom Metazoa; phylum Chordata; class Mammalia; order Primates; family Hylobatidae; genus Hylobates; species Hylobates moloch. Next base: position 84,525,174 of record NW_026652289.1, on the reverse strand, counting down.
TCTCTACTAAAAATACAAAAAAATTAGCTGGACGTGGTGGCAGGCGCCTGTAGTCCCAGCTACTCGGGAGGCTGAGGCAGGAGAATGGCATTAACCCGGGAGGCAGAGCTTGCAATGAGCCAAGATCGTGCCACTGCACTCCAGCCTGGACAGCAGAGTGAGACTCCGTCTCAAAAACAAACAAACAAACAAACAAACAAACAAACTGCATGCCTTCTCGGTTCCTCAAAGGGCTCTACCATGAAGCCAGCAATCCAATTAAGAAACTTAAAAACCAGCAAATGAAAAATCGTGCAACTACTGATTTTCTTCTGCCTGTCGGTGTATTTACATATTTGTGTTGTGTATGTGAACTTGTATATATAAGAGCTCTAATTATTTGGCTTAAAGAAAAGTAAGTGCTTAAATGAAACATACTGGTTAGAAAAAATAGAAACTTGAAGGACTTTAGGTCACGTGACCCTAATAATCTTTGAAAAATAAAGACAGTTCAAAAGGTTATTGGTAAATAAAATAAACAATTCTTCAACGTTTAGATGTTTGGTTTAAATTAGGCAGGTCAGGTACTGTTTGCTAGATGCTTTGAGGTCATGAACTGCTTTTATGAGTTTTAATAATTATTTGACTTGCCTATTTTATAGCCATTAGATTCTAGGTAAGACCTGGTGACATATGGAGTTAGCCAGGTCCCTTGGGTAGGCTGGAAAGTGTCATTGTCTGTGGCTTGGTCCTTGCCCTGGGCTCTGCAATCTGATACATGGTTAAAATTGCTACTTACCAGATTTTTCACTAGAACTAAAAGTTGCTAAGAGTTAACATTTTAATATGTACTTGAGACTGCTGAAGAAATAGTTTTGCATGCAAGGTGTATAAGGAAAGTAGAATATGTTTTTAGTAAAAGATTTTAAGAAGGCATGGAAATATGATTTTGTTAAAGGGGATATAATTTTGTCTGCTTCAGAGGTTTTTAAGGATGTCCTAACCTAAAATAGTAACAGGACTAAATCGAAAGTTTAAACAAGTTGTAAACAATTTGTTAAATTTTGATCTTGTAAAGGAAGTTCTGTAGATAAGAGGAAGTTGTTTATGATTTGAAGGGGATTAATTCATTCGTCTGGAAATTAAACATTAGAATAAAAACACACTCATGCAGGGCCAGAATCTAGGCCCACGTATCTGAATAGGATGGTTTTTTTTTTTAGAGAGTTCATCTGATGCTTAACAAAAAATTTTTAAAGGTTATATAAGGCTTGTTGAAATCTTACATTATGGTTAAAGTGATTAAGATTGAATAGATTTGTTTATAAGGTTTTATTAAGAATCGGGTTTAATTAGTGGGACACTATTGCAAAGGTAAAATTTGGCTTCCTCTTTTGAGCAGGATTTTCATCTAATATTAAAGGATAATGAAAGCGTTTTGTTCGCCTTTTGAATAAATGACAGAAGAAAAAAATGGAAGGGAAAAAAAGACAGATTCAGTTGGCCTCATAGAGTTTGTACTGGGTTTTGTTTGGAAAGGTGATTCTACCCTCTATCAATGGCTAAATATTTTCTCCCTAATTTATAATGATCTGGGTTTCTAACTTATAATATCAAGTGTTTAAACCTTTGATATTTGAAAAACTTTCCAAAGTTAAATTCTAAATTAAGCCTTTTTTGATCTGGTTAATCCTATTAGATACTAGGTTTTCTCAAGCCCGAAAGAGACATATGGGGCTTATTTGGTATATTAAAATCATAAAGTAAACACTGTCAAATATAAAATAGTATTTAACTTTCTTTAGGATATATTCATGTAAGTATGTTATTAGCATGTGTTCCAAAATTGTATAAGATTCATATAATTCTGTTATGTCTCAGTATATGTTATCAGTAATAATTATGATAGCTCTATTAAATTATATGTGCTACAGAGATGACCAGATTTTAACTGTGGCTGCTCTGAGACTTTTATCATCCATAACAGTTATTTTACTTTGATTCTTTTCAAAGGCAGCTTTCTAATACAGATATAGGACTCTGACAGGCACTCTTCAATGCAAATTTCTCATAACTTTGGAAATTGTGACATTAAAATAGAAGAAATAAACTTCTAAGACTCCCATAGAGAGCCAGTGTGTCCAGGAATATCACACAGAGCAGGAGTTAATTACATAGACTGAACTAATAGAAGAGTGAAATAATCTTTTGTGACTGTTTGTTTAAAACATTTGGTGATTCTTTTTGTTCTGCTTTTCAGTGTCTAAAAACCTTTCTTTTAAGCTATTTGCAGCTTTTAACAATTGGGTAAAATACACTTCTGTTAAGCAAAACTTGAAGCACATTTCTTTCTCTCTACCCTGATTTCCCCAGAATTTAAGAACTACTTGTAAGCATATTTAATTTATGGCAGTCTAGTTATTTGCATAATCCAATAAGAATCTGTTTTCTTTTGTAACAGGACACAATTGGAGAAACTGGTTATTTACCAAGGCTTTGACTGGGATGGCATAGTTTCAGATACAAACAGACTCCTTTAAAGAATCAAAGTTGACTTATAAAGCCAATAAAAGCTTCTTGGGAAATTTGGCCCCATACTTTGTCTAGGCAGTCCCTGCACAGGGTTTCTGGCCTATGGTAAGTAAGAATGTCACTTTCTGACAGACCAAGGAGTCCCAAATTATCTTGGGACCACAAGCAGAGGACTTCACTCAATTCATACAAATATTTGCAGGCACAGATAAAGCCATGGCTGGGCTCAAAATGCTTTTAAAATCTAATTTGAGATTCCTTATGGAATAAAGTTTCAGCAAAGCCAAATTTAAAAAGAACGTATGTGGCCAATAATCATTCTTGCTGCACTATTTGCAAATACTCAGGTCAAGCGTAATAAGACTAAAACTTATTTTGCAGATAAATTGTTCCTATTATGAATTGTCTTTAGTAAAAACTGGGATCGAAGAGAGAATAATATGTTTCAGTTAAAAACTATAGTACACTTGTTGTTAGACTCCAGTCTTGTCCACTGTTTTTTTTATTATTCTATGCAAGTTGGCCTGAATCCTGAATTCTTTCTGGGATATAAGTCTCAAATTAACACTTTTAAATTTTTCTTCCATTTTTCTGATTTTGACTAAATGAAATGACTATTACATTATTCCTTGTAATACAGGCAAGAAAAAATTGTCAAACTGCCACCATCTTCCTCCTCTGTAACTGAAGATGCTTTGAGTCTAACATATGGATAAATTGTGCCTAACATTACACTTTGTTTTTCTTCTGTTTCCATAGAAATGTCTCTTATTAAAAATCTGTTTGCCTTCATTATATACAGAGGCCTCACTCATCTGCAATGTCACTTCCTAGATGAGATGCAACTACAAAACTAATCTATTCTCAAGAACTAGACAGGATTATGACTGCCTTCATGAGTATTCACAGTTCTTCCTGTAGCCTGTTGAATATACACTTAGCCAATCTTTCATCACAACAAGTTACTGTTAGAAATGGGGAGCATGCCTTATAATTAAGACTAACTTCTGTGTATACATCCCAGGCAATTTGGGAAATGTCTCAGATAGCCCTGCAAGATATGCACCGATAAAACAAAGCTATGCCTTATCCCACATTGTCACTTGACCAATGGTTAGTGTCCTGGCTCAGGTTGGGACCATCCTGGTGGAAAAAGCTGCTTGTAACATTGGCCTTGGTTGCAGAAGTAGACATTTCCCTCTGTTGTGAAGTTTTCTGCTGTTGCACCCTCTGTAATAAGAATACAAAACAGGCTTTCCTAGAGACCTTGCACCATAATGGTCCAAAAATATCATCTATAAGTCCAGATATTGTGAATATTTCCAACTCCAAAGAGATCAGTTTCATCCTGACACCCAATGAGTATACCCTCTTTCAGCAGGAAGTAGCCAGAATAAATATGACACAAAAATCCCACAGAAAAAAAATGGAACTTGGCAGTAGGGAATTGTAACCAAGTGCCCCCATTTTTCAAAGAGAGAGTTTAATTATTTTTCTCTCTCTCTTCTCTTCTCTTTCCTCATTTTCCCCAATTTCTATTTAGCCCTTTAGGATTACAAATACAGCCTTTTACCTGCCCTTCACCAGACACTCCCTACAGAGCAAGTTCATCTAACTACATGCTTAGGAGATCCTGAAAGGAATTCTAACTCACCAGCAAGTTGCCTCAAGAGATAACAGTCAATTTACAGCCCAAAGTATGCCTGCCCGTGAAGATGCCAGCAGTCGCCAGCTTGACCATGCTGTAGATAAGACACTAAGCTAACATGCAGACCCCTCACCTGCTTGCTTGCCCACCACCCACATGCTGTTCATGTTAGGTACCCTTTAAATGTGCTCACATTCTTCTCCAAAAGTGAAGTGATACTCTAAAAGCAGGAAGCTGGCAATTTTTCCCCTAACCTAGCTTTGGAATACAAAGTCACTTTCTTTATACCAAACCTCACTCTTATTATTTGGGCTCTGCAAGTGGTGAGTGACTGAACCAGCATTTTGATTACACTGTAAAGAAATACCTGAGGCTGAGTAATTTACAAAGAAAAGGAGGTTTATTTTGTCTTGCAGTTCTGCAGGCTGTACAGGAAACATGGTGCTGGCATCTGCTTCAGGTGAGGGCCTTAGGAAGCTTACAATCATGACAGAAGGTGAGGGAGAGCCAGCATGTCACACAGTGAGAGAGGCAGCAAGAGAGAGAAGAGGAACTCCCAGACTCTAGTAAACAACCAGATCTTGTGTGAACTAACTGAGAAGGAACTCACTCATCATCAAGAGAATGATGCTGAGCCATTCATAAGGGATCCAATCCCATAACCCAAACGCCCACGACTAGGCGTGGTCACATTGGCGGTCACATTTCAGCATGATATTTGGAGGGGACACAAATCCAAACCATACCAAGAGGTTGGGGAAGGATTCTAATAGAACTATACAGTTCTTCCCCATATCTCCTCAGTTATCTTTTTTCCTATCTGATGCAGTGATTCCAAGACCAGGGGTGCAACTGCAGCTACTGGAAGCAGGATGATTCCTAAGCAAGAAACTACACCTATACCTTTAAACTTTAGGCCAGAATTTCCAAAAGCCTGAAGGATAGACTGTGCCCTTCACTTCATCTGGCACAGTTGGGGTTGACAGTGAATGCTACCATGTTTCCTAGTGGTTAGAATAGCTATGTATTTTTATCTCTGTGTAACCTCAGCCTGTATCAGTGGGACTGAGCTGAGAGGAAGGCACTTGGTAGAATAGTATTGCTAGCAGTACTGTAGACCAAGACAGTGGTTGAGCACAGTATCCCTCCAAAAGGTGGAGAGTTTGAGTAAAAATAAATGTCAAATGGAGAGAATGAGAAATAATAGCTGAGGGTAAAAGACTAAATAAGTGGATTATGCAATGAGAGAAGCCTAATGTTGTATTAATATCTCAAGAGAGGCTCAGAGCAAGAGAATGATATTATCTCCTAGCACAATTATACCAGATGCCCAGAAGGGTGAAGCAATGTGTTTTCCAGGACCACCCCTGCTTTTGAAACCTGATAAAGTTGAATGGCAGCCTGCAAACCTGAGTGGCATCCCTCTAGGAAACATTCTGGTCACACTGTATGATGAAATGGACTGACTGTTAATGACTAATTGGGCTTGAAATTGAGTTAATAATTGATCATCCCTATGTGATGACACATCCAGCAAAAAAAAAAAAAAAAAAAAAAATAGAAAAATCCCTAAAGTATGGGGCTTGGGGATCTTCTGGGCTAATGAATAGAAACATTTCCACGTGTCGGGAGAGTGGCACACCCCAATTCCATGAGGCCAGAAGCTCCTGCATTTGGGACCTTTCTAGACCTCACCCTATGTATCTCTTTATGTGGCTATTCATCTGTATCCTTTGAAATGCCCTTTGTAATAAGTTGGCAATAATAAGTAAACTGTTTTCCTGGCTTCTGTGAGTTTGCTAGAGAATTTCTTGGTGTATGGGGAAAGATCCCCACACATCTGATGTCAGAAGTTGTCTGTGTTGAGGATATAGTAGTAGAAAACAGTTTTTGTTGTTTTTTTTTTTTTGAGACAGAATCTTGCTCTGTCGCCCAGGCTGGAGTGCAGTGGTGCGATCTTGGCTCACTGCAAGCTCCACCACCCGGTTTCACGTCATTCTCCTCCCTCAGCCTCCCCAGTAGCTGGGACTACAGGCACCAGCCACAACGCCCGGCTAATTTTTTGTATTTTTAGTAGAGATGGGGTTTCACCGTGTTAGCCAGGATGGTCTCGATCCCCTGACCTCGTGATCCACCCGCCTCAGCCTCCCAAAGGGCTGGGATTACAGTCATGAGCCACCGTGCCCAGGCAGAACAGTTTTTAGAAAAAGACTGTACAATCCAAATGGAACAAACTTGCTTCTTATTCATTTCCTGTCAATAATGTCAAAATTGATAACTCTTTTTGTAAAAATCTACAAAACTTATTAGAAAGGATAAAGAATAAAAATGACAGTAACCACAGATATAAAAATATAAATTGTAATATTTATTCATGAAAATGTAATATTCATTCATATTCAGCATCAAATTTGCCTAAGTACACTAATAAATGCAATTTCAAACCTAAAAGCTAAAATGCAACTTTAACACCTAAAAGCTTATATTCCAAAAGGCCTTGCTTGCTATCTTGCAGTCCCTATGTAGCCTCTCAATCTCTCAATTACTTTTTTGCAACAAATGAAAGATTGGTAGAAGTCTATGGTCTCTAGAAGCTATAGTTGATGCGGGGGCTGAAATACCTCAAGGAGTACTTTGTTTAATCTTGGACAATAAAGGCAGGTGTTTATCTTGCATCATAGTTCAGCCATATTCTGTAGTTCAAGCTATGTGTCTAAAAGACATCATTCATTTTTGATATTTGACTTCTGACAGCTTTCAAGTTCCATAGCTCACGCTTCCATTTCTGCCTCATATATAGGCAATATGATAAGAAAATGTGAGTACTCCCTCCTTTGGTGCAGGTGGAGGAAATAAAAACCATGCATTGGAATTCTCATCCCAGCCACACTCCTAACTACCTTCAAAACCACAAGTCTATTTTCTTTTTTCATTCTCTTAAGCCATTTTTGGACCTGCCTTGGAGCTGCCTTGATTTCCCCAGAAATCTTCATTATGTGAGCAGTAAACATATTTATACCCTCTTGAGTTGTGTGTGAGTCTTATCAATTTGGATGTCTAAACCAAATTTTGGGGGAGAGGTTCATCCTGTGTCATCGAGTTAGCTAGGACAGAATATCGATGTTATATAGTGGGGTTTTCATTTGTTTGATTGTTTTTAATCTTCACTCAATTTTGAGGTTCTTGCTAGAGACTGGTCAGTTCCTCTTCTTAAACAGCTCAGTAAGTCCATACCCCAACCACTTTCCTTTTTAGAACCTCACCCTCTGGACCATCATGCATCAGCCTTAATTGCACCAGATTCAGGTACCAGATATCTAGAGACACCTCCTATACCCTGGGGCCTAAAAGAGTATTCAAATTAGACAATCCATAAGGAGTTCACAAAACCTAGCTAACCCCACCCTACTTGCCATACGTAAGTTTCCCCCTACAGTTCCAGGTTGCTATTACCTTACCCTGTCTTCTGATGCAATCCCCTGTTTCACTCTACCTGGCAATCTCCTCTCCTTTGGAGCTGTATATAACAAAAACTTCTACTTCTCTTCTATTTGAGTGTTATTGTGTTGTGTCCTGCCATCAAAATAATTATTTAATCTTAAAAAGCAGTTGCCATCTCAAACAGGATGGTTAGGCCATGACCATGGAATCTTGCATGGCTGCAGGGAGGGACTTCACTTGGCTTGTGAATCAACTCTAGTCCACCATAAAAGAGGCTTGGTACAGAACGTCCACCTATGGCAAGCTTGTGCTTTAGCCTTGTTGCTTGTTTCTGTGCTTTTTGGTGTTTGCCACATTGTTCTTTGCCCAAGTTTTCTAGTTGTTACAATATTAATGATGAACTTTACTAATTGGCTAAACTTTGGGGGCTAGATACCGGCTAAGTTGGTGACCCACCCTAGGGCAATCAGAATGACAGGCCACCGGCTGGGTGTGGTGGCTCACGCCTGTAATCCCAGAACTTTGGGAGGCTGAGGTGGGCAGATCACGAGGTCAGGAGATCAAGACCATCCTGGCTAACACGGTGAAACCCTGTCTCTACTAGAAATACAAAAAATTAGCCGGGCATGGTGGCGGGTGCCTGTAGTCCCAGCTACTCGGGAGGCTGAGGCAGGAGAATGGCATGAACCCAGGAGGCGGAGCTTGCAGTGAGCCCAGATTGCACCACTGCACTCCAGCCTGGGTGACAGAGCAGGACTTTGTCTAAAAAAAAAAAAAGAATGACAGGCCACTGAAGCCAGTTTCCAGGGCTGGCCATTCTGGTATGTTTCTGGTCACAGCCTGTGTTTGGCAAAGACCTATTTCAGGGCTCAGTATTTCTTAGTTATTTATATGGATTAAATGTGTCCTCTAAAAAACAATGTGAAGGAAGCTTAATTCCAAATGCAAAAGTTTTGGGAGGTTGGGCTTAATGGGAAGTGTTTAGGTCATGAGGGTTCCACCCTTATGAATGGGTTAATGTGGATTATAAAAGAGCTTGAGACTATGAGTTTCATCTCTCTCACCATGTGATGCCTTTCTTCATGTTATGATACAGCCAGAAGGCCCTTACCAGATGCCAACCCCCTGAACTTTCTGGCCTCCAGAACTATGAGTCAAACAAACTTCAACTGTTTATAAATTACTCAGTTTGTGGTATTCTGACATAGCAGCACAAAATGGAATAAGATAAAAATTTCATGCCAATAAATGGAGGTGTTGATATAACAAACACCTGAAAATGTGGAAGTGGCTTTGGAACTGCATAATGGGCAGAGGCTGAAAGAATTTGGAGAAATAGGCTAGAAAAAGCCTGTATCACTATGAACAGAGCATTAGGGACCCATTCTGTTGAGGGCTCAGAAAAAGAGAACTGTAGGGAAAATCTGGAATTTTTTTTTTTTTTTTTTTTTGAGATAGAGTCTCCCTCTGTCATCCAGGCTGGAGTGCAGTGGTACGATCTGTGCTCACTGCAACCTCTGCTTCCCAGGTTCCAGAGATTCTCCTGCCTCAGCCTCCCAAGTAGCTGGGATCATAGGCACATGCCACCACAACTGGCGACTTTTTTATTATTAGTGGAGATGGGGTTTCACCACATTGGCCAGGCTGGTCTCAAACTCCTGACCTCAGGTGATCTGCCCACCTTGGCCTCACAAAGTGTTGGGATTACAGGCATAGGCCACTGCACCCGGCCAAAATCTGGAATTTCTTAGATATCACTTAAGTGGTAATAATTAGAATGCTGGTCAAAATATAAACAGTAAAAGCCGTTCTGACAACATACTAGATAGAACTGAGGAACAAGGCATCGGAAGCTGGAGTTAAAGGCCATTCTTTTTAAATGGTTTCAAAGAACTTGTCATAATTTTGTTCATGTCCTAGGACTTTCTGGAAGGCAGAACTTTAGAGCAATAGGATTTCTGGCAAGCTAGGACCTTGAGGGCTATATTTTCAAAAAGAGGCATATACAAGATCTCAGAATTGGCTACCCTGGGCTACCTCGAGACTCTGTTCCCCACATTCTGGGGCAGCACTCTGCAGTCACACCAGCCTTGGCTCAAGTGGGCTCAAGTGCTGCTCAACCTACTGCTTCCGAAAGTAGAAGCAGTAAACTCTGCAGTGTGCACATGATGCTAATTCTAGAGGTGTGCAGCATGCAAGAGCTGTGGCTCCCTGGTGACCTCCAGGTCTTACCTTGCCTCTAAGATTTTTCTGAACTACCTTCAAGTTCATTTTCCAATTGCTTGATGACTAGAACCTGGCTTTCTTTTATCCATATTAATCTCTTTAGAAAATGGTCACTTTGCCACACCATTAGCATTCTCTCCTGAACATATTTCTTTATTCTTTACATGGCCAAGCTTAGGGTTTTCTATATCTTTCCATTCTGATTCCGTTTGAATTATAAATTCTGTCTTTAAATAATTTCTCCCTTCTCTCATTTTACTCTAAGAGGAAAAAAAAAATGCCACACTTTGCTTGATCAGTAGATTTCAAAGGATGCTATGGAAAACCTAGGGGCAGAAACCTGGGGCAAAGCCACCACAGAAAGTCTCCATTAGGGCAATGCGTAGTGTAGCCGCAGGGGTAGGGCTGCCACTGAGACCCCAGAACTGTTGAACTACCAGTGTGCCATGCCAACCTGGAAGAGACACAGGAATTGAGACAGAGCAGGGATGGGGTTTGGCTTCAGCTCATCCCCACTAGAGCATTCTTTCATGCATTCTCACTGTTCACAAAACCCACAGCACTACTTCATTGATTCCATATCTGCGAATAGTCCTTTTACTTAATTCCAGGAACTGGCCTTAGGAGATCTGAAATATTGAACCAAGGTTGCTGAGTGTCCCACCTTGGGAAGGAATGTTGAACAATTGATTTACAGCCTTGCTGCTTTGACCAGACCACCTGGTGGCCCATTACTCAAGATAACCATCGCAACCAGATATGCTGAACTGTGTACCCTACTCCTCACGTGCAGTGCCCAACCTAGCCTCTAAACCCTACCCCTGATGTCAATTCCCATGCTTTGCCTACTAAAAATTCTATACTGGCTCTTTTTGGAGGGCCAGCTAAAGAATCCTTGCACCTCCACTGTCTCCCTTGCACTGGAATACAAGCCCAGAAATAAAAACCTTGTCTGGGAAATCTGCTTGGCCCCATGTTAATTTCCATTATATGGGTCGTTAACAGATTCTGTGGTGACTGCAGTAGGCCATGGGATGTGGGGAGAATTTTCCTCCCTGGAGAGGGAGGTTCATGAGCCAGTGGGATGCCCAGACATGACCCCTTCACAGCTGAGGAGTGGCTGCCTGGATCTTTGATTCAAGGTTGAGGCAACTGGTGAGATTTTCTCCAGCTTCCTGAAGTCTCCTTGCCAACCCTGCAGACAACACTTTCCCTCCCCTCCTGTCCCCGATTTGTTGTGTCTCTTTCCTTCTTCTTCCAGCTTTCCTTTCTTCTTTGCTTTTCGTTAATTTCATCGGCTTCACCTAAAAAGGTACCTGTGAGGGACAGGCTGAAACAGTCGATTGGCTCAGTCTTAATAGGCATCATAGGCATCGTGCAGAATGGATTGAAATGGTCAATTGGTTCAGTTGATAGGAAACTCTGTCTGGCACCGTGGCTTGAACTTTGTAATCTTCTTAAGTCTTCTAAGTACTTTTCCTCCCTTTGCCACACTTTGTGGAGAAGGGAAGTCTATGGGTTGTTCTATCATCTGTCTGTTCCAGCCTGTGAGCCTATTGACTCTGTGCTGTCTTTGTGAGGAGAGAACTCGACAGCATGTGGGTTTGAAGTCTGCATCACTGACATCCTGATCTGCTTTTCCTTTTGTGTGTTTAATTTGACACCCTTTTTTCTCCATGCAATGCATTGGACAGCATCTTGCAAAAATGAGAGACTTTGTAACACAGATTGGCCCCCACAGCTATGGTACAGTGAGCAGGATCATCAAAAGCCACTCTACTTTTCTGGAAGTTACAGAGAAAGGGAACCTGGGATCCTGGAATGCTGGCAAAACAATAAGAATTTATTACCAGCCAGGCTTCTGGCCTTTCTCTGTGCAAACCAATTAAGTGAATGGTAAAAATCATTGTTTGTCTCCTCTGCATGATTTTAATTAATGGTTATAAAAAAAACTGTGAGGCTGTAGCAAATCTGGTGTACTTTGTGCTATGCAATTGTGTTTCTGTGTTGTTTTGTCTTGGATAGGGGTACCACAGGATAGAATGTGGGCCTAGGACCTTGTAAGCCTGCTGCTCAAGCTGGCCCAGCCGACTGGTTAGTTACAAACTTTGCTTCAGGTCCCAGAAACAAAACTGGTAAGGTTTCCCTTCTGTCTTGTTTTATGTCCTTGAGAAATTGACTTTGTGACCATGTTAAGGTACTCTTTCTTGGTCTCGGCCATCTGGAGGGTGGGAATTTTCAGGTTTACATCAGGCATCCTGTCTGAAAGAACACATGATAATGTCATAGCTAGCCTTAAGAATTCTCTTGAGCAGTTAAAATCTTTTGTAGTCTCAGAAATGACTGCTCTAACTCTTTCTGGGAAAGACACTGGCAACTGCTTCCTGCTGTAGCTTAGTAGCTAAGGTTCTTGTCTTTTCATGATGGCATCCCGGGTTCAATTCCTGGCTTAGAAAGTGAATTCTTTCTGCTTTGATGCATGTAGGACTTTTGCCATTTATTGATTTGTCTTCCCTACATGGACAGCTTCTAATTTACAGTGTTAATTTTTTTTTCTGAGCTACATTAACAGTGATTATAAATCTCGCAAGAACCACTGCCATTTCTTTGGAAAAACCTCATGTATCTGTGGTTATGTCCTAATCATAGTTAAGGCTCACTGGTTTCATTTGAGAGAATACCTGGGCGGGAAGCAGCTTAAAAGCCAGAGGTGTCAGCTATTCGTCTTAGCTATAGTTTGGTAATGGGCGATTTAAAAGGTTTTTTTGTTTGTTTGTTTGTTTGTTTGTTTGTTTTAAAGAGCTCTATCGTTGAAAGCTTAATTTAAGAAAGATATCCAAGTTATATGTATATTTAAAAGAACTTTATGCTTTTTTCTCTTATTGAATCTTGTTTTTTGAGAAAAAAGTTTTTTTTCTTCTTAGCTGAATAATTTCTCCATTGATTTCTGTGTGTTTTCTTGCCATCCTCAATGCCCACACAAAAGGACCTAAGGTATTTTCTGACAGCCTGGCGGACCTTGGGAAGAAGAGTGGTGGTGCCATAGACCGTTTTTGGAGAAACCTGTTTTTCTCATGGAACCCTAAGAATTTTAAGTGGACATATCCCTCTCAAAATCTAAGGCTCTGCTCTGTTTTTCATCGATACTTAACTTGTTTGAGTTTGGGGAGCATCAGCAATTACTTTTCATTATGAAAGAAATTTTAGTCTTGATGTATAGGTAGAAGATATACTTCTAGGAATGGCTAATGGCAGTTGCTTAAGTGAGTGGTTATTACAGGCTAATACTTCTTTCTTCACACATTTAAATGAGAAAAGCAGGCACTTGGGCATCCTTTAAGGCATGAAATGGGGGAACGGGCTGATTACAGAATGGGTTGATTGACTTTGGGTTGCCCACAGCCTTGGAGAAGTGTCTTTGAAATGATATACATTGTGGAAGCATTGCACTGTCTTGTCCCATAGCATTTTCCTCTTTTGGGGGACCCAGGATTTGGTGTAAAAATCAGATCCTTAATTCCTGGGGAACTGTTTCGCCTTTCAGCTGTGCTGGCTTATTAGGCCCTACAAACCACGTGCTTTCTTGGCCCTGTTCCTTGAAAGGCTCTGCCCTAAAGCCAGTAATACAATGAAAACATTTACATGTTTAAGGGAATCTTCATGTATTAGAATGTCTGCTTTTCCTGGACATCTTAGCTGAACTTTCACTCACACCATTTTTTCTTAGAGTAAAATATAAATCCTCTATCCCGTTTTACCTAAAAGCTTTCGTTTAGGAATACAAATTTAAAGTTTTCTAGCTGGCAATTGTTTATAGCAAGGAACAGGTAATCAAGGGACTGATGGTCTAAAATGGAAAATAGAAACTTAAACACTGGAAAGTAAAAAAAATTTATAATTCTACTAGTTCTGTTTCTGTCTATTTATATGTGTTGTATGTGGAATATTTATATAAAATTAATGACTTAAAGAAAAATAAGCACTTAAAATATTTTGTCAGAAAAATGGAAACTTTAATGCCTTTAGTTCACATGACTTTAGTAATCTTTGGTAATTAAAGACAGTTTTAAAGATTATTGGTAAAATAAATAAAAAGTCTTCAAAATTTAGACATTTTGTTTAAATCAAGCAGGTCAGATATTGTCTTTGCTAGATGCTTTATGGTTATAAGCTGCTTTTATGGCTTTTGATAATTGTTCAACTTGGCTGTATTAGGGTGACTAGATTCCAGGTAAGACCTGGGTACATGTGGAGTTAGCTATGCCCACTAGCTGTGCTGAAAAGGGTCAGACATTATCTGCAGTTCTTTCCTGTGTTCTAGACTCTGCACCTGACATATAATTAAAATAATTTCCCTCCTATGTTTCTCACTAAAAATAAGAGTTATGTGCTTTTGGTAAAATATTATAAAGAGGCATATGAGTGTGAGTTTTTAAAGAGAATGAATGCTGTCTAGTTTGGAGATGTTAAGTTCTCATTTGTAAGTGGAAGCTAAGCATTGAGTACATATGGACACAAAGAAGGGAACAACAGACACGAGGATCCACTTGAGGGTGGAGGGTGGGAGGAAGGTGAGGATCGAAAAACTACCTAGTACCATGTTTATTATCTGGGTGATAAAATAATCTGTACACCAAACCCCACAACATGCAATTTTTCTTCATCACAAACCTGCATATGTGCCCCAGACCTAAAATAAAATTTGAAAATAGAGATAAGATTAAATTTAAGATTTAAGCCTGGGCACGGTGGCTCATGCTATAAACCCAGCACTTTGGAAGGCCAAGGTGGGAAGATCACCTGAGGTCAGGAGTTTGAGACCAGCCTGGCCACCATGGTGAAACTCCGTCTCTACTAAAAATATAAAAATTATCCAGGCATGGTGGTGGGCACCTGTAATCCCAGGAGGCCGAGGCAGGAGAATCACTTGAACCTGGGAGGCGGAGGTTGCAGTGAGCTAAGATCATGCCACTGCACTCCATCCTGGGGGACAGAGTGAGACTCTGTCTCAAAAAAAAAAAAAAAAAAAAAAAAAAACTTCAGTAAGTTATAAAAAAAAATCTGTAAAATATTGATCTTAGAAGCAAAGTCCTGTGTATGAGCAAGTTGGCCAAAATATAAAGCGGATAACTTGGTTTTTCTATGGACAGCACATTAATATAAAAAGTACACTGATGCAGGCCCAGAATCGGGGCCTCTCTGCCTAAATAACAGGATTTTTGTAGAGCATTAGTTGGCTTTTTAATTAAAAAATTATAAAGAGTTTATAAAAATCTTACCTTGTGATCAAACTAATTAAAATTGAACAGATTTATTACTTTTTTATTTTTATATAATGTTAAAAATAGTGAAATATTTTTGCTTGCCTTTAGAGTAAACTGCAGAAGAAAAGGGGAAAAGAGGGGAGAAACAAGAGACAGACTCAGTTGGCCTCATGCTGTCTTTATTGGTTATTTTTAAAGGTTTTAGCCTCTTTGAAATTTTTTGAGTAATAATTTAGGCTAAATGAATGACCTGTGATCTTATTTCTTGATATCAAGTGTTTTTCTTTATTTTTTAAAGTGAAATCAAGTTTATTAAGAAAGTAAAGGAATAAAGAATGGGTATTCCATAGGTAAAGCAGCAGCCTGAGCTGCTAGTTGCCATTTTTATGGTTATTTCTTTTTTCGAGATGGAGTTTCTCTCTTGTTACCCAGGCTGGAGTGCAGTGGTGTGATCTTGGCTCACTGCAACCCCCACCTCCCAGGTTCAAGTGATTCTCCTGCCTCAGCCTCCCAAGTAGCTGGGATTACAGGTGCCAGCCACCACACCTGGCTGGTTTTTGTATTTTTTAGTAGAGTTGGGGTTTCATCATGTTTTCCAGGTTGGTCTCGGTTATTTCTTGATTACATGCTAAAGAAAGAGTAGACTATTCATGAGTTTTCTGGGAAATGGGTGGGTGATTCGTGGAACTGAGGGTTCCTCCCCTTTTAGACCATATAGGGCAACTTCCTGACATTGCCATGGCATCTGTAAACTGGAGTAGCCTGCTTTCAAACTACTTTTTAAAACATGTGATTGATTCATAAAGCCAATAAAAGTCCCTTTGCACAATTGGCCTCATACCTTGCCTATGTGGTCCTGTAGAGGGTTTCTGACTTTTGTTAAGTAAAGAATGTCACTTTCTAACAGGTCCAAGAGCCTCAAGTTATCTTGAGGCATTGAGAGGAGAAGAATTTACCCAATTCATACAAGTATTTGCAGGCACAGATAAATATGTGGCTGACCTCATGACCTTAAAAAGTCTTGGCCGGGCGCGGTGGCTCATGCTTGTAATCCCAGCACTTTGGGAGGCCGAGGCAGGCAGATCACGAGGTCAGGAGATCGAGACCACAATGAAACCCCGTCTCTACTAAAAATACAAAAAATTAGCTGGGCGTGGTGGCGGGCGCCTGTAGTCCCAGCTACTGGGAGAGGCTGAGGCAGGAGAATGGTGTGAACCCGGGAGGTGGAGCTTGCAGTGAGCTGAGATTGTGCCACTGCACTCCAGCCTGGGCGACAGAGCGAGACTCCATCTCAAAAAAAAAAAAAAAAAAAAAAAAAAAACGAAAAAAGTCTTATCTGAGATTCCTTATGGAACAAAGTTCTAGAAAAGCCAAGTAAGAAAAGAACCCATAAGGAAAGTAATTATTATTGCCATTCTTTATGCAAATAAGGCTATGCATAATAACACTGAAACTTATTTTGCAAACAGATCAGTCCTATTGTGATTTGTCTTTGATAAAAATGAGAGACTGGAGAGAGAAAAATTATGCTACAACAACAATTTGTAAGACACCTGTTGTTAGATTCCAGCCTTGTCCATTGTTTATTGGTTTTTATTATTTTCTGCAATTTGGCCTGAATCTTATATCCTTTCTGGGCTACGGGTCTCCACACTAACATTTAAAAAATTACCTTCCAGTTTTCTGACTTAATAGAATTGCTATTACCTTTTTTCTAAGACCCTACAACCTGAAGCTTACTCCTTGTAATATAGATGAGAATAATGTGCCAGAATGCTACTGAGTTCCTCCTCTGTAACTGAAAATACATTGAGTCTAACATCTGGATACATTATGCCCACCATTAACATTTGTTTTTCTTCTGTTTCTATAGAAATAAAATCTGTTTGCCTTATATTTCAGACAACAAGAGACTGGTTTTCCAGTCTATTCACTTAGATTCTAAATGACATCTGATCTATTCTTATAAGCATTGTTAAACTAGGCTTAAGCGTTTTATTAATGATCATTGGGTGCTATTTGATTTTTTAAATAATTATTTGTTATATTCAACAGAGGTGCAGACAGTTAAAGTTTATGTCTTCTAGGTCTCAGCAGTCCACGTCAAGCTGATGGTGGTGCAAGGATTTCAACCCCTAATATCCTATGGGGAGGAGCTAAGCCTCTATAACACATTCAATTAGTCAGTAAGGTATTTTTTGTGACCTCAAAAAAATTAGGCAGGGATGATGTCCCTGGCTAGCGGGAAGCAGATTCAGAAGAGGAGACTTTCAGACCTTTGTCTCTAAAAATAAGGAGGATAAAATTTTTCAGGGAGGATTGAAACAGAGTAGGGAAAGGACTTGGCTTCAACTCGCTCCCACTAGGGCATTCTTTCATGCATTCCCACTGATCACAAAACCCACACCACTACCTCACTGATGCCATACCCACTAATAGTCCTTTGACTCAAAGAATTCAAGGAACATGCCTTAGGAAATAGCCAAGATTGTGGAGCGTCCTATCTCAGGAAAGAATGCTGAACAATTGATTTATAGCCTTGTTGCCACCATCCAGACCACCAAGTGGACCATTACTTAAGATAGCCATCACAACCAGATATGCTGACCTGCATACCCCACCCCTCACATGTTTTGTTCAACCTTGTATACAAGGGGAAGAAATACCCACTGCAAACCCACTCCTGATTTCAATGCCAACCTACCCCAGAGTGTACAGAAGTAGCCCATGGAGTAAAAAGTTATTTTGAAGTTTTCACATTTAATGTTATCTTTCTTGTTGGGTTTTGGACTTGCTTAGGGTCTGTTATTTTCTTTTTCCCCATTTCTCTCTTTTGGAATGGGCATGTATACCCCATGCCTGTCCCATAATTGTGTTTTGGAAACACTTAACTGGTTTTGATTTCACAAGCCAATAGCTAGAGGGGAATTTGCTTCAAGGTGTATTGTGCCTTAAGTCTCACCCATATCTTATTTAGATGAGACTTTGGACTTCAGACTTTTGAGTTAATGCTGGAATAAATTAAGATTTGGGGGTTATTGGGTGGAATGAATATATTATATATGTGGAAAGGACATGGACTTGGGAGGCCGGGGCAAAATATTATGATTTGAATGTGTTCCGCAAAAGCATGTGTTGGAAACTTAATCCCCAGTGCAAGTGTTGGGAGGTTTTTATGTCATGAGCTATCCACCACCATGAATATATTAATGCAAATTATAAAAGGGCTTGAGGCTGTGAGTTTGATCTCTTGCTCATTCTTTTGTCCATGTGAACCTTTCTGTCATGTTATGTAGCAAGAAGGTCACCAAATGCTGGTCCCTCAATATTGGACTTACCAGCCTCCAGAACTATAAGAAATAAATTTATTTTCATTATAAATTACCCATTACTGGTATTCTGTTATAACAGTGAGGGAGAAGAAAAGGAAAAAATCAGGTAAACAGCTAAGGGTGGTCCTTGGAGAAGCAGCCTGTCTGAAAGAGTACAGCTACAGGCAAAACTACAGCAGCCTAGGGAAAATTCAGGCTGCACCTGCACAATAAGCTGGCAGGGTCCTGCACAGGGGAGTTGTGCAGACAGCTTTTCAGATAAGAGAAGATACTCAAATAGCCACAGAGATGAGAGGAGTTTCTTATAAAAACTTTGAATTCCATTGTAGAAATGGCAGCTCACTCTGGCTCCCCCTCTCTGCTTTGAAGAGCTTTCTTCTTTCATTCCAACCTCATCTTTTGCAATCACACTTCTTAATTTTCTTGGATATGAGACAATGAGCTCAGACAACACTTTAGACAACAAGATCAGTGACCCTTGTCTGTTTCATTAGTGGGGGCTCATCTGGGATCCATCGAAAGGGTGAATAGGAGCAGAACCATAACTCTAGTTTTATTTCCAAGGTGTCTCGCCCTCTGTTTTTTTTTTTTTTTTTTCCTCTCAAGAGTGAAAAAAAACACTGGGTCCCTGTCAGCCATTTAGATATATTTAGTGTGGCTGCCAGGCTTAAAATTCAGGCAACAGGCTTGCTGGAGAGGACTTTGTCAATCCCCCAATTGCCCTTGAGTGTTGGGAATGTTGGCTCTGTTCCAATCCAGTTTCCTCTCACAGAGGGCCTGGTCATCGTGTGGGGCTGGAAGGAGGTCCTGGGGCAACTGAAGTTTTCTGGCTGAAGCTACACCTCTGTGTTACCTGAAGACCCCTAGACTAATTCCAGTTCCTGACTGCCCATTGAGTGTTGACAACAGGGCCTCCAGACTTTTATATCACATTTTCTTCCTTTCTTTTCATGGCTATTATATCTCCTATCCCTTCTTTGTATGCAATGTTGTGGGTGTTTCTACAACCTGGGGATATAATCTTATTGGGTAAAGTCAGCCAGTGCCTGAGTAATCAAGAATGTAATTTAAAAACTTGCTGTCTCTGTGATTCTCTCGAAATTGAGGGATTCTAAGACCTATTTATTTCCCAATAATAGCACTCATTAGGGTTGGATGGGGGGTTATTTCTCCCCGAGTGACTATCCCCCCAACCCCGATCCATTTAAGCTCTTTCTTTTTCCATGTGAGAAGCCAGCACTGTCCAGAAGAACTAGACAGCCTCTCTATGAGATGGACTATTTTTTTCTTGCTGGGAGCATGTTGAAGAGCTGGCCTATCCCTCCTCAAACTTCCCTCTCTAAGCTTTGTCTGGAGAGCATTTGGAGACTACTACTTGGTATTCCAATCTCTGCCATGCCACCTAGTGGAATGGGATTTTTTTCTCCATGGGGGCCCTATTGGCCCATTGGCCAAAACCTCTAATTTCCCAATTCATTTCCCTCCTATTCCCTCTACTGGGTACCAGGCTCCATGCCCCATTTGTAGACAGAAAAACTCCTCCTTCAATATCTGGAGGAAGCTACCCTTGAGAGACAAATTCTAGCCTCAGTACTGTCCCCATCAAAGGGACGACAGCCATTTCATCCTTATATTCTTTTGAGACACCTGTTCTGCATCCAACTACATGGGCATTTAAAGAGGGGTTTTATGTTTGGAAGTCAGTTGGACCTATTCTCTAGGAATGAATACTTTAGTCTGGGCCATAATAGTGGAATATAGAGGTAGAGCCAGAACCCTCCCTTCATTAAGGGACCTTGCCCAGCAACAACTATTACACAGTTTTTCCCAGGACCCATCCAACTTGTCTCCCCCTACCTGGGGGACCTAGTGGCCATACTGGTCATGCAAGATTAGGAAGTTAAAGGGGAAGCACCCGCGGAAGACTAGGGCTATGAACAGTTAAGTGTGATTATTCCCACCAAATGGCTTCTCTGGATGCATGGGTGAAAGCCATGCTTGCATCCATGGGCAGCACCTGTGATGGTCACTGGGACCCAGAGGATGGGAGGAAAGAAGTGAAGGGGGATGCCCTTTCATCTTTCTCTCTACCCTGGGGCACTCTAAAAAAAGAAGGAAGCTTAGGGATGCCTTGTCTCCTACTCTTTTTTTAAGATGGGTAACAACCTATCTTCAATCCTGCACTTCCCTCAAGTGCAGCTTGAATCTTCTTTAAATCTCAGACCCTGAAGTTCACTCTGAGCAACCCCCAATTCTGCTGTTGCCCCTGCAGGAAATGTCCAATGGACATGGTGCTACTAGAGTTCAAATTCCCTTCTCATTGTAGGAACTTAGACAAACAAAGGGGGGTCCTAGGCAAGTTCTCTGATGACCCCAATAGATATATAGAGAGGCTTTCCAAAATCTAATTCAAATGTTTGATCTTACATGAAGAGATGTTGTGTTACTCCTACACCAAACCCTAACTGCCTCTGAGAAACAGGCAGCCCTACCAGCAGCAGAAAAATTCAGAGACAAATAGCATGTCCCCCATAGCCAGTCAAAAAAAGAAACCCAGTCAAAAGGGGAAAGAGGGTGAAAAAGAGACAGCATCTCCATTCCCAATAGGAAGACAGTGTCCCCTTGAAAACCCTAATTGGAGCCTAGTAATCCCATAGTTGCATGGAAAAGAAAACACTTTCTGATGTGCATAATAAAAGGCCTGCAAAGAACCAGTGCCAAACCTCTTAATTACTCTAAGTTATCCATGATAGATAAAAAAACGGATGAAAAATACAAAAATTAGCTGGGCACAGTGGCAGGCAACTGTATTCCCAGCTACTTGGGAGGCTGAGGCAGGAGAGTCACTTGAACCCAGAAGATGGAGATTGCAGTGAGCCAAGATTGTGCCACTGCACTCTAGCCTGGGCAACAGAGCAAGACTTTGTCTCAAACAAAAACAAAAAACAAAAACATATGTTCCAAAACCATATGGGATATCTAAGGTTGTAATGTCTGAACATATGCTATCAATTATAATTAAGATTATTATGTTAAGCTATTGTAAACCACAGAAGTAACCAAATTTCTTTGTCAAACATATTTCTGACTGTAACCACCCTGGGACATTTTGTTGTTTACAGACAATTGTTGTCTTGTTTTAATCCCCTTTAAAGGATGGTTTATAATCAGCTGTAGGACTTTAACAGGTACTCTCAAATGCAGGTTTGTGATAACAGAAAAATGCACCAGATTCATGAAAAGCTGAAATGTTTATGGAATATCAGGCAGAACAGGAGTTAACTGAGTGGATTGAACTAATAGAAAATTGAACTAATCTTTTTGACTTTTGATTGGAACATTGCTGATCCTTATTTTGTTTTTCAGAGTTGAGGGGACTTTCTTTTGAGCTAGCTACAGCTTTTAACAACTAAGTAAGGTATACTCCTGTGAACAAAATTTGAAAGATGCTTGTTTCTCTCTGCCTGGTTCCTCTAGAATTCAGAAACTGGTTATGAGTATGCTTGACTTATAACAATATAGTTGTTTACATCAGTCCGATAAGAATTCATTTTCTTTCACAACAAGACACAATTGGAAAAACTGGTTGTTTTACCAAGGCTTTAAGGAGACTCTTTAAGGAGTCAAGCTCCATTTGCAGAGCCAATAAAAAAAAGCCCCTTGGGAAAACTGACCTCATACCTTGTCTCTACAGTCCCCATACCTGGTTCCTAACCTGCAGTGAGTAAAGAACGTCACTTTCTGACAGGTCCAGGAAACACATGCTCTTGGGACCTCAAAAAAAGAGGAGTTTACCCAACTCACAGGTATTTGAGGACACAAACCCATGGCTGGGTGCAGCTTCAGAAAATCCTATCTGAGATTCCTTGTAGAACAGAGTTCCTATAAAGCCAATCTAAAAGGTGTATGTAAAAAGAATTATTCTTACTGCACTTTATGCAAATAATCAGGCCCAGTATAAGACTAAAGTCCCTTTTGCAAACAACTCAGTCCTATTTTGATTTGTTTTTTAAAAAATGAGTAATGGAGAGAGAGAAATTATGTTTCAAAACTTATCATACATTTGTCATCAACATCTAGTCTCATTAGCTGTTTTTACGTTTTTGCCTGCATTTTAAACTAACCCCGCTTATTCCTGTGAACCAACCAGCAATCTCTGGCTGCAGCTCTGAGGAGACAGAAAGGAATGGGTAATGTAAAAATCTGGAACAGTGTTCTAGTTCTGGGCAATTATCCTACAAATACTGCGAGGTAATAAGAGTAAATAGAGTGGCCATAACCCAGAGGTTTCTTTGTTTGGAAGGATAAGACAAAGGAAGCTAACCAAAGCCAAGCCCCATTCACCCAAATCTTAACAAGCATAACTATAGCAACAAGTTATCAGGGCATTTCAGCAACCTCGAGATTTTTAAGCTGTCCTTACCCTCCTTTTCTCATTTTAATACATGTCTTCTAATAACCTAAATTGTTTCTTTTCACTGAGAGGCTATCAAGCTCCAAACTGCAATGCAAATGAAACCACACATAAATATGCCTTTCTTCTGAGGACCCTTATACCAGCGCCAGGAGGAATCCTACCTGCTGTTCTCCACACAATGCCCCTCTCCAGCAGGAAGTAGCCAGAAAGTTCAACACCCAATCTTCCTAACAGCAGTTAGGGTCTCCACCCCTGAAGGGGCATGGAATGAAGGAGAAGAAAAGGAAAAATCAATTAAGCAAACAGTTCAGGCTGGTCCTCAGAGAAGCAGTCTGCTTGAAAAATTATAGCTACAAGCAAAAATAAAGCAACCTGAAAACTCAGGCTGCACCTGCACAGATAAGCAGGTGGGTCCAGCAGAAAAGCCTTTTGTTCTTTGTGTAATTGGCAGACCCCAAGGAAAAAGCTTCCTCCCCTTTTCCGATATGTACATGGTGGGCTCCATGGGAACTTACACAGGGAGGAGTGGGGCTTACCTCAAACAAACCCACAGTTATACAAACAAGAAAAGTGGTGCTTTGTGCTTGCCTAGAGACATACCCACAACTACATAGATAACGGGGAGTGGTGCAGAGAGCTTTTCAGATAAGAGAAGTTACTCAAATGGCTACAGAGATGAGAAGAGTTTCTGATAAAAGGTTTTGAATTCAACTGTAAAAACAGCAACCCACTAGGGCTCCCACTCTCTGCTGCAGAGAGCTTTCTTCTTTTGCTCATTAAACTTTCACTCCAACCTCACCTTTTGTGTTGATGCTCATTAATTTTCTCAGTCATGAGATAATGAGCTCATATGACACCTTAGACAATGAGACCAATAACCCTGACCTGTTTCAGCAGCACAAAACAGACTAAGACAATTATTATCTGAGTGAAGAACTCTAGTTTTCCCCTGTGTTTCAGTTGATCCCTATGGAAGAAGGTATTGATTGTACTAACCCAACATACAGAAATGACACCTTGATTTCATCAATATTGCTCAGATAGAGGCAGTGGCCTACCTATCTTTGTTGCTGCTGTGTACTTCACAATTCTCAGGAGCAATCTTCAAGCTCCCCAGACCCTGAGGACTATCATTGGTCACACCCTTGGAGACCAACAACCCAGTGTTTAACCCAAAGGGGCAAGGAAAAAATATCTAATGTCTAAACTCCCTACCAGAACACCTGATAAAATTACCCCATTGCTTAAATATTACAAGGCCTCTAACCATTTGTTTGGGTTTTAGTAAATGCATCTGCATGTTAACCTAACAGACTGATACCTTGGACAGAGGAACTAACTTGTGCTGTCCCAGTGAGAGACCACTATAAATCTCAAGGTACAAACTCCAATCTCTGTAAAGTGAACTAGGAAGCCTTGGAACAAGAGACAGATACCCATAAGGTGGTCCACTGGGGCTCTTCTTCCACTCCCCTTTTCTGTAACCGCATAGAAGTTCAGTACTATGAGTTATCAGACACAAATAGAAACAAAACGATGTCTTTAGGTGGCTAGAAACCCATAACAAAAAAGAAAGAGAGAAAGAAAGAAAGAAAAAGTATTTATATAAGGGGAAGAAATACTACTGATACTCCTAAAATAATGCATTGATGATGATGATGATGAAATCGTTTTGTAGTTTAACCCAATTGGAAATCCAAAATGTACTAAAATAATTTATATAACAGAGATAAAAGTGCACCGATTGGCTTTCATACCTCTACAACATAGTTCCTGAATTAAATTTAGTATTGGCTTAAATACAGCAATTGACAAAACTTCATGACTTTAATACTGGAGCTCAAATTAGAGTTACACCTGGGGATCCCACTAGATTTAAACAAGATGCCCTAATCATTTTATGAGAGTAGCTAAATATAAAATAGAGAAAAATAGGTATGTTTCACGTTATATCTTTTCCTAAATTTCCCAATCATAATACCCATTGTTCTAAATTATGTTCCAACACAATGAATAACAAATTAAACTTAAAGCAATTATTTGGCATTTACAAATTGGATTGATAAAACAGGACCCCATGTGTCCCAGGTTAAAGTAGTTTATAAAGTTTAATATAACTAAAAACAGACTTTTCAAGGATTAAAATCTCTTATATAAAAGAAAATTAGTAAATGAATGATCATTCCCATTGCTTCTCCATTTAACAGCCCAATTTTGCCAATTCTTACACCTAGGAAGAATGAAGATTGCCTCATGGTAGACTACTACAGCTAAAATGCTGTGGTCCCATTTGTTAAGGCTCCTATATTCAATATCTAATATTTTGTTATGAGAAAAAAACAGGAATATTTAGAAGAATGTCCCCACACCCTGGGAAGGAGCTAAGTGATCAAATAATAACTTGGACAAGTCCAGCTTGATGAGTACATGAGGCTTTTAGGACTTATATATAGGACATTCCTGGGCAGCAACAGGAAAACTCCAGAGACCTTCCCTGCCACACATTTCTAAGCTGCTTTTAAGCTAATTTTTTGGTTCATTGCCTACTGCATGCAATGGATTATTTTTTCTTGGTAGGTTACCTGTACACTCCAGGATGTTTGGGTTCCCAGGAACACCTGTTGCTCAGCTGGAAACCATTGCCTTGGCTCACCACTTGGCCTTCAGGGGCCAAGCAGAAGACCTACACCCTTAAGTAACCTGGTGCAGGGGCCCATCACCCTATGTATTTACATTTCTGATTCTATTCAATCGGCAACCAAGAAATATTTTCCTATTATGGAATTGGCTAATATGTACTGTTCAGTATCTATTTCAAAAACTTCTCAGCCTCAGTTTGGCTTCACCCCCAAAGGGATACAATAGGCCCTTCTGGACTACTGTGTGGTACCTCAAAAGCTTCCTCATCACACACAGTCTTTGCAGGAAAGATCTTAACTAAATCTGGCTTTCTCCGGAAACAGAAGTATCTTAGTCCATTCAGGCTGCCATAACAAAATAGTAAAGACTGAGTACTTTATAAAGAATAGATGTTTACTTCTCACAGTTCCAGGGACTGGAGAGTCCAAGATTTAGTTGCCAGTAGATTTGATACCTGGCGAGGGCCCATTTACTGATGCATAGATGATGCCTTTCTGTTATGTCTTTATATGACAGAAGGGTGAGCTAGCTCTCTGGAGTCTGTTTTATTAGGGCATTAATACCATTCGTGAGAGTTCTGCCTACTCACCTCCCAGAGACTCTACCTCCTAATACTATAATATTGGGAATTAGTATTTTAACACATGAATTTTGGAGGAGGGGCCCCATGGCTTTGCTAGGCATAACCCTAGTGGTGACTCTCTGTGTTGGCTCCAACCTTACAATAGCCTGCTGCTTGAGTCTTGAGCCTGAGGCTCTGCCTGGCTTCGTTCTTCAAAATCTATGTGAGGGTAGCCATACCCCCATGGTTTATGCATTTTGTGCTTCTTTGGAGATGGAACCACATGTACCCTGCCAAGGTTTATCATCTATGCTGTGTGGAGGGGAGACCACCATGGCCTGTGCTGCACCTGGGCCCGCTGGAGCCACAGCCGGTGTGGCCAAGGACAACTGTGCTCAAATTCAGGGAGCAGAGCTTTGAAATCATTCTTCCCTCCAGGTCCTTGCATAAGACTGTAATGAGAGAGACAGATTCCATAATCTCCAAAATTCCTTCCTGGTTATTCTGTCATTGTTTTGAGAAATAGCACTTGGCTTGTGTTAGATTCCTAATCCATACCAGTCTCCTTATCAAATGGTCACTTGACCATGCCATTTTCTTTCCCTAAAAGGAGGATGAATCCTTCTCCTTCTCCTTCTTCTTCTAGACAGGGTCTTGCTCTGTTGCCCAGGCTAAGGTGCAATGGTGCAATCATAGCTCACTGCAGTCTTGAAACCCTGGGCTCAACTACTCCTCCTGCCTCAGGCTCCCAAATATCTGGGACTACACGTGTGTGCTGCCACGCCTGACTAAATTTTTAAATTAGTTTAAAATTTTTTGTAGAGAGAGAGTCTTGCTCTGTTGACCAGGCTGATCTTGAACTCCTGGCCTCAAATGATCCTCTCACTTTGACCTCCAAAAGTACTGAAATTATAGATGTGAGCCACCACACCTGGCCAGCTTTCTTATTTTTTTTCAATGTGGATAGACTGAGAATCAAAAATTTTAAGATCCGCTTCCCTTTTGATTAACAATAACATTTTAAGCCATTTCTCTCTTCTGAAATTTTACTATAAGCCTTCAAGAAAAGCCAAGCTCCACCTTCAACACTTGGCTTAGAAATTTCCTGAGTAAAATATCCATTCATTTTCTCAGAAGTTCTACCTTCCATCAAACACTAGAATATGAACACAGTTCATCCAATTTTTTTGTCACTTCATAATGAGAATTGTCTTTCCCCCAATTTCCAATTACATGTTTCTCATTTCTGTCTGAAACCTCAGAATGGCTTTTATCACCCATATTTCTATGAACATTGGGTTTATGGCCATCTAGGCATTCTCAAAGAAGATTTACCCTTTCTCTGCAGCTCTCCTCATCTCCTTCTGAGCCTTCACTGGAATTAATCATTTAAGGCCACTCGTGGAAACATAGGTGCTTGCTAGCATGAACCTCAAAACTATTCCAGCTCCTAATCATTACCAAGTTTCAAAGCTGCTACCACATTTCCATTATTTATTACAACAACACCCTAATTTCTTGGAACCAATATTCTGTCTTAGTCTTTGGGGGATTTTCTAACAAAATACAATAGCTTGAGTAGTTTATGAACAAAAGAAATGTATTTTTCACCTTCTGAAGGCTGGGAAGTCCAAAATCAAGGTGCCAGCAAGTTTGTGTCCAGTGAGGGTTAATTTTCCCATCCATACGTGGTACTATATATTATTGAGTCCTCATACGGCAGAAGGGTCAAGCATGCTCTCTGGGGACTCTTTTATAAGCACATTAATTCCATTTGTGATGGCTCTGCTCTCACGGCCTAATCATCTATTAAAGATCCCGCCTCCCAATACCATCCCATTTTGGGTTAGGATTTCAACGCACGAATTTTGGAAGGACACAGACACTCAGTCTGTAGCTCCAAGGTACACATTTTACTCTCAAATACAATGGTGGGCTCTTAGAAACAGCATTCAATGAAATTATATTTTCCCATTAGGCCCCAGGAAGCTGGATTAATTGGGAAGTCTTGTGGGCTCTTCAAATGACTCCTACTTAAGTTACAAAATAATAAATGAATTCCTAAATGGCCTCTATCTTGCCCCAGACCTTAATCTCTCTTAAGTTAAAGATGCGGAACTGGCTTACAGCAACTTTAAAAAATCTTCCCGTCACCATTGTCTATATTTAAAGGGAGATTCAAACAGATCCCAGATTGAGGATACCACTCTCTTAGGTACTTTTGCTAATCAGATTGTTTCACAAGTCAGGCACCTGTTCATCTGACATGGAACTCACTTCAACCTAAACTTACTCCCCAAAATCTTCCTCAATATTCAATATTCATTTTATAAGGGATGGAAAATTTATCTGAGCTCATCCTCTGATTACACTAAGAAACTAAAATTACTGCCCAAAAGCCAGTCCCAAAAATGGTAGAATGAAAGATAGAAAACTCCACTTAGTAACTTAAACTCACATTCAGATATTAAAAGAATAAACACTATATTCCAAAATTATTGTAGGAAAACAGCCTGTTGTATGGCAAGAGTAATGCCATCTTGAAGCAAAATTGCCATAAGGACTGATGTTTCACTACAGCATACCAAGGCATTCCAGCAGCAAGGTCAAGAAACAATGCCTGCAGCGTAGCTAACCCCTCATAAAGAAACAATGCCTGCAGCATAGCTAATTCCTCATATAGAAACAATGCCTGCAGCATAGCTAATTCCTCATAAAGAAACAATGCCTGCAGCATAGCTAACCCTTCATAAAGATGCTTATCTAACCTCCCCAGTAATCACCAGTTTCACTAAAGGGTCTCAGACACAACCAGCTGCATATGTTTTACCCAAAGAAGGCTTGCTATACAAAGAATACTTTCTAGAGGGCGAGTGCAAAGATTCGCCCTCTCGTGGCCGCCTGAAACATAGCTTCTGCTCATATTAAATGTTTCTTTCTAAGAAACTGGATTTGTCAGCCTCTTTCTTTGGCCTCAGCTCCCTCAGCCTTTGAGGGTAGGTTTGCATATTCCTGCTCTGGTAATAATATATGCTAGAAAAATAATCATCATTAGATAACAAAAGTGTCAAGTGTTGCTGCACACTATTTTGTTGACAATTGGTTTTATTACTATTGAGTTGGGTGCTTTCATTGGTTTGCAATCTGGTAGTCCAAACCCTCCAAGTAAGTCATTGTTTCAAACAGACATAGCAAATGCTATGGTCCACGAGCCATCAAGTATTGCTAATACAGCCCAAAACCTCATCCACTTGCCTATCACCAACAAACCAACAACTGGGGAAAAGGGTTCATACTAAGTAGCTAAATTGGAGGACCTGCCTACAATCTAATGATGGATATGCAACCTCAGCCTCAAGATTTTAATTGGCAAAAAAAACCTGACACCTTATTAACAGCATACATGCAAATAAAGCTGTGCGATTTAAAACCTATTTGTAGTAAAATGTTTCTTATCACCCATCTGAGAAAAACCTTGGACTATTGGGAGATTCAGATTTAGACGCTATTAATTATAGTGTTAATTGTGTCAGTCAAGTTCTAGCACTTTGGTACAGTTACAACAGCATGTTAGATGCAGACATTACCGTAGCTAGCTGTGCACCCACAAAGCCCCTTGACCTTAAGAATATTTGCAAGTCAAATTCCCAGGCACAACATTGCCTTCAAATTCCACAAGTGGCTCAGCCTTATTATAATACAATAGAGGAACAAAAACATGATTCATGTCAGCCCTAGTGGCTATCCAACTTGGGAAGGATACCCCAGTCTCACATCCCAGATGACAGTGGTCTGCCTAGTCCAGGAATTCACTGCTGGAGATGACTTAGCTTCAGAGAACATTGCCCCAGACCAATACTTCACCATTGGAGATGACTTCACCTCCTGCACTGGAGATTACTTTTCCTTGGACACTTAGACAGCTTCCCCAACAATGCCCATGGGCTGCCCCTCCTAAGGCACTAAAAAATATGAAATGGGATATTTATGGTGTTTCTTCCTTTGATATTAGGAATTCTAACATGTTTTCTGAGCTCACTGTTTGCTAGACAATGATCCTGGTATATAAGATGGAGCTTGGACTCCTCTTAGGGGCCTGTGGGTTGCCTCAAGCATGAAAATAAAAGAAAATCTCCAGTTCTTTCAAGGTGGCCCTGAGACGTATATAAGCGACTTGATAAGCAAGAAGATAATTATAGCTTAAAACAATATCCAAAGAAGTTGGAATCCCCTATGGAAACTAAGGTAACATCTTAACATTTGTTATTGTTTTTCAGAAACCCAGATTTCCACCAAATGGCTCCATTGGCATATAGACCTCAATCAAGGGAGAATTGAGGACTAAATTGTGCCCACCATTCTTTTTTCTAAATTTCTTCCTGAGAGGCCTGAAGGAAGTCATACCCAGAAGCTAGAGCTAACATTTTATTCTGCTGACTCCAAATTTTTAAACAAAGTATCTCTTTCTTAACCAATTGCAAATCAGAACATCTTTGAATCTACCTATAAGCCCCCACTTCAAGATATCTCACCCTTTTAGGCCAAACCAATGTGTAACATCCATATATTGATTTATGATTTTCCCCTTTTACTTCTGCTTTCCTGAAATTTACCCCTACCTTTAAAATCCTTCACTTGGCAAGCAATTAGAGAGGTCAGAACTTAAGCAAGACCTGTCTGAGTCTTCTTGGTTGGTTCCTTGTAAATAAACATCCTCCTCTTTTCCTGCTGCAAACCTCAGTGTGGACATTAGCCTTACTGTCCTGGGCAGTGGATCTCAGTTTGGTTTGATAACAACTGTAACTGCAAAGGAACAACAGTCCCGAGCGGGCATCTCACCTGTGGCACATTGGCTGCTGGCTGCAGCCATGCTCAAACCCTGTCCAGAAGCTGCCTGAATGATTGTATTCAGGGATGGATTCTTGCATCTGGCAACTGACCACCATTATAAAAGAAAGGCCTATGGTGCTTTCTTTTTAATTTTTTTTTTTTTTGAGACAGAGTCTTGCTCTGTCACCCAGGCTGGAGTGCGGTGGCATGATCTCGGCTCACTGCAAGCTCCACCTCCTGGGTTCACGTCATTCTCCTGCCTCAGCCTCCTGAGTAGCTGGGTCTACAGGCACCTGCCACCACGCCCGGCTATTTTTTTTTTTTATTTTTAGTATGGACGGGGTTTCACCATGTTAGCCAGGATGATCTTGATCTCCTGACCTCGTTATCTGCCTGCCTTGGCCTCCCAAATTGCTGGGATTACAGGCATGAGCCACCGCGCCCGGCCTTCAATTTTTAATTTTAATTTGTGTGGGTACATAGTAGGTGTGTATATTTATGAGGTACATGACATGTTTTGATACAGGCATGCAATATATATTAACCACATCATGTAAAATGGGGTGTCCTTCCCCTCAAGTGTTTATTCTTTGTGTTACAAACAATCCAATTATACTTTTAGTTATTTTAAAATGTACAATTAAATTATTATTGACTATATTCACCCTGTTGTGCTATCAAATACTAGGTCTTATTCTCTATTTTTTGTACCCATTAACCATCCCCACCTGCCTCCCACCCTACCCCCACTTCCCTTCCCAGCCTCTGGTAACCATCTTTCTACTCTCTATCTCCATGAATTCAATTGTTTTGATTTTCAGATCCCACAAATGAGTGAGAACATGCAAATTTTTGTCTCTCTGTGCCTGGCTTATTTCACTTAACATGATGACCTCCAGTTCCATCCATGTTGTTGCAAATGACAGGATCTAGTTCTTTTTTATGGCTGAATAGTATTCCATTGTATATATGTACCATATTTTCTTCATCCATTCATCTGCTGACAGACTAGGTTGCTTCCAAACTTTGGCTATTGTGAACAGTGCTGCAACAAACATGGGAGTACAGATACCTCTTGGATATATGGATTTCCATGCTTTTGGGTATATTCCCAACAGTGGCATTGCTGTATCTTATGGTAGCTCTATTTAGTTTTTTAAGGAACCTCCAAACTGTTCTCCATAGTGGTTGTACTAATTTATATTACCACCAACAGTGTTTGAAGCTTCCCTTTTCTCCACATATTCACCAGCATCTGTTGGTGCTTTACTTTTTGCAGTGTCAGAAATGAGGCACTGTTTTTGGTAACTGGAGCTTGTGAACAATGGCCCCAAGCAATTTTTCCTTTAGATGCTGGGTTGTGCTTCAGCAGGACATCTGGCCTTGCTTTGGAAAGGCACAAGGCTCTGCTGAATGAGAGCATATTTAGTGGGGAATACCTTACAGAGAACTGGAGGGATCAAGACCTTGAGAAATTGCATTTTGACTTTGATTTGCTTTCTTGAAATTCTGTCCAAAGCCCGGCTGAGTCCTTAAGGGTTTGTCACCTAAGGCTTTGTCATCTAAAAAAGAAAGCATGAGCTCTATTCCTCCTTGTAGTCCATTAGGGTGCATTAATACAATGCTGCGCCAGGGGTCAGTGTGCCATAAATGAGATGCCCACTCAGGACTTTTGTACCTTGCATTCACCAATTGTTATCAAACCAAACTGAGGTCCACTTGCCCAGGGTATTATGTCCAAACATCAACACCAAGGTTTTCTTTTTTTTTTTTTTTTATTTATTTATTATACTTTAGGTTTTAGGGTACATGTGCACAATGTGCAGGTTTGTTACATATGTATCCATGTGCCATGTTGATTTCCTGCACCCATTAGCTCGTCATTTAGCATTAGGTATATCTCCTAATGCTGTCCCCGCCCCCCCCACCCCCCACCCCACAACAGTACCCGGAATGTGATGTTCCCCTTCCTGCGTCCATGAGTTCTCATTGTTCAATTCCCACCTATGAGTGAGAACATGCGGTGTTTGGTTTTTTGTCCTTGCGATAGTTTACTGAGAATGATGTTTTCCAGTTTCATCCATGTCCCTACAAAGGACACGAACTCATCATTTTTTTATGGCTGCATAGTATTCCATGGTGTATATGTGCCACATTTTCTTAATCCAGTCTATTGTTGTTGGACATTTGGGTTGGTTCCAAGTCTTTGCTATTGTGAATAGTGCCGCAATAAACATACGTGTGCATGTGTCTTTATAGCAGCATGATTTATACTCCTTTGGGTTTTCATTATGAGAAAAGAAGATATTTATTTGTAGGGTGCGAAACATTTTAGCTTTGGACCCACAAAAAGGAATAAGATTTTTTTATTGCAGCACTATTTGGCCACAATATTATTTAGACTCCAGAGGAAAACAGCCTGAAAAAGGGATCCTTTAGATTCCTAAATTTAAAAAGATTTTAGAGATCTCTTAAACAACTGATGGGAAAATCAAATTTTAAAAAGACAACAGTAGTGCCATGGTTAGCCTTAGGAATTCTCTTGACTAAATCAAAGAGCAAAAATCTGACCTAAGACAAAGTTAAAATTATTTGCAAGCCTAGAACTGTCCACTTCAGATCATCTCTGTGAACAATAGTGAAGACAGTCCCATGCTACAATCCACCAGCTAAAGTTCTGCCCTTTCACTGTGACAGCCTGAGTTTGATTCCCAGCCAAGGAACAAGTCCTTTTGGTTTGCTATTTGTGAGATTTTTGCCATTTGTTGATGCATTTTTCTTTCATGGACAGCTTTTGATTTCCATCTGTGGGGGTATATGAGGCTTTTGAGCCTTGTGTGCAGATAGTCAACTAAGAACCTGAGACTCTAGAGAATTTGGGAAATAAGAATGTAGATTATACTCCATTTGTAGCTAGCAAAGTTTTCATTTCTTAGAACTGTCAAAAGACGGGGTGGGTTTGGATCTTGTGAATATTGCTTTCCACCTCTCTGGAGACACCTCATACGTCCTTGGTTAAATCATAATCTTGGTGAAGCTTAACTTAAATTATGCCTTTAAGAAATAAAAAGGATATGGCCAGGTGCGGTGGCTCACGCCTGTAATCTCAGCACTTTGGGAGGCAGAGGCGGGCGGATCACAAGGTCAGGAGATCCAGACCATCCTGGCTAACATGGTGAAACCCCGTCTCTACTAAAAATACAAAAAAAAATTAGTGGGGCGTGGTGGCGGGCGCCTGTAATCCCAGCTACTCGGGAGGCTGAGACAGGAGAATGGCGTGAATCCAGGAGGCGGAGCTTGCAGTGAGCTGAGATTGCACCACTGCACTCCAGCCTGGGAGACAGCAAGACTCCCTCTCAAAAAAATAAATAAATAAATAAAATAAATATAAAAAGGATACAAAATCTTCAATATCAGCTGTTTGTCCTGTTAAAATTCTCTAATAAGAAGTTTGAAAGGATTTTTAAAGAGCTGGATAGTCAAAAGTCAACTTAATTGAAACTGCTATTTAGGTTATATGTATGTTGTGTGTGTGCGCATGCACATGTGTGCACATGTGTGTATGCACAAGAGTCTTTGTTTTAAGGCCTCTGTTCTGTTTTTGTGAGAATTTCTCCATTGGCTAAATTTCTGTCTCCTTGCACCCATGGCAGTTACATATGTGCTCCCTCTGCCCGTTTCTCCTTTTCCTTCTGTCAGCCCCTGTTGCATCTTGCCACCCTCAGTGCCACATGAGGGGACAAGAAATTTTTTTTTCTAACAGACTGAAATTCCTTAAGGAAATCAGAAAAAGATGTGGTGGATTCCTCTTTTGGGGAGGAACTTCTGTTTTTCCTCAGGGAATCTCAAGAGGACAGAGTCCTCCCAGATCTAAAATTACTCCACCTTATCTCTTCAGCTTTTGCTGTACCAGGAATGACTCCCTATTATGAGAAAACTTGCCTTATAAAATCTTATGGTAAATTCCTGTGATTTTGTGTTGCTTTGGTATCCATTTTGAGTCTTCCTTTAACAAAGCTTAAACTCTTTTTTTTTTCTTTTTTGAGATAGAGTCTTGCTCTGTCGCCCAGGCTGGAGTGCAGTGGCGTGATCTCGGCTCGCTGCAACATCCGCCTCGTGGGTTCAAGCAATTCTCCTGCTTCAGCCTTCCAAGTAGCTGGGACTACAGGCACATGCCACCACGCCTGGCTAATTTCTGTATTTTTAGTAGAGACAGGGTTTCACCACGTTGGCCAGGCTGGTCTCGAACTCCTGACCTCAGGTGATCTGCCTGCCTCAGCCTTAAATCCTCTCTTAAAGGAGAAAAAAATGTCTCTCTCTCTCTGCTTTGAGATATGCATTGCCAGCTTGTTTCCTCTGGGATCTATTGAGGTCTTGAGCCATGTGGAACAGGTGGATTTTGACTTGTTCCATTTATAGAGATGTAACTGGAATCCAGCTGCTGTTTTTGGACTGGTGAGCTTTGCCAGTCTAATAGCCAGAGTTTTAAAATCAAGAGTCTAGGGGCTTTGTTTATGTCTGTTTTGATCTTTATGTATGCATGCGTGTATGTCTTTGCATGTTGTCTACAATAGCAAATTGGCTTATAAATAAAAGAGTATTCATAAATTAAATACATAAATTTAAATGCTTTTCAGGTTAATGTGATTTTAATAATGATATTCAGTAAATAAAGATAGTTTCAAAATTGTTCTTAAAATAAAAGCATCTTCAGAATTGAATTTGGACATTTTTGCCTAGATGTATTGGTCAGATACTATCTCTGTTAGATGTTTTAAGATCATAGAATGGTTGCTCCTGTAGCGCTTTTGATACTTGCTTAAATTTTCTATAAACTTATGCCTTTAGATTTGAGCCTTTAGGCCATGATGAGACCTATCCCCAAGTCTGGTACTTTGTCGTGGGCTACACACCTGACACATAATTAAAACTGCTTGCTTCCTGGGCTTGTCACTGAACATAAGGCTTACTAAGAGTTTACATTGTAAGTAATTTATGTAATTAGGACTACTAGAAATAAGAAAAGCAATTTTACATCCAAACGCTCTAAAGAAAATAGAATGCACTTTTAATTTTAAAAAAGTTGTAAGAAGGCAAGAGAATGTGGTTTTTGTAAAAGGAAAAGTAAAATGTAAGAGAGTTTGAGAGAGAGAGAGAAGTTTTTCATTTACATGAGAGAGAATTCTGTGTGGTCATAAAGATAAGGGGGAAAATAAAGTAAACCTTTGTCCTAGGACAAAATAGTAAGACATGATACACATAACTGAAGGTTTAAGTAAGTTGTAGAAAGTTTGTGAAAGACTGATCTTGTGAAAATAATTTTGTGTATGATCACTTTGGCTGAAATTAAAAAGTGGTCATTTAGTTTTTCTAAAAATTAAACCTAAATATGAAAAGCACACCGGTGCACGGCCAGAGCCTGGACCACTGTGTCCGAGTAACAGGGTTTTCTTGGAGCATTTATCTGCTCATTAATAAAAAATATAAGAGTTTAGGCCGGGCGCGGTAGCTCACGCCTGTAATTCCAGCACTTTGGGAGGCCGAGGCGGGCAGATCACGAGTTCAGGAGATCGAGACCTGGCTAACACGGTGAAACCCTGTCTCTACTAAAAATACAAAAAATTAGCCGGGCATGGTGGTGGGCGCCTGCAGTCCCAGCTACTCGGGAGGCTGAGGCAGGAGAATGGTGTGAACCCGGGAGGCAGAGCTCGCAGTGAGCCAAGATTGCGCCACTGCACTCCAGCCTGGGCAACAGAGCGAGACTCCGCCTCAAAAAAAAAAAAAGTATAAGACTTTATAAAAGGTTTATGAAAACCTTGTCTTGTGTGGTCACAACTGACTGATATTGGATGGACTTGTTTATAAGGTTTTATAAAAATTAGCTTTAGCTTCAACAATACACTAATGCAAAGGCAGAATTTGACTTTCTCATTTTAACAAGATTAGGCTGCTGGTTTTCTCAAAGGTGAAAACTGCTGGAGTCTTCCATGGAGAAGCCCACGGGAGTCTCTTAAAGCGCTTACTGCAGGGTCCTCAGTAGTGAGAGATGAAGCCTTTGCTGTAGCTGTTGAGGTCCTCAGTGGCAAAGACTGCTGGGGTCCTCTGTAGAGCAGGCCGGGGGCCATGGTGGCTTCACCGTGTGGTTGATGCTGATAGCCTCACTTTTCTCTTTGTCCCTAGCAATCTGCAGACATCTTGGCTATGTCTGTCTCCCCAGCAATCTTGGCAGGGTTAAACCAAAGTGAGCCCTTCAAGCGGTACCCCCAAAAGCTGGGGAAGCTGGTCGTTCACCCTGCTCTTCTTCTCTGCTGTGAGGGGAACTCATGGGCCAAGGAAATTGCTCTCAGTGCTGAGCTATGCAGGCCAGGGACATCGGCTGATGCAGGCAAAATGAAACTCCACTTCCAACATTTTTCTGTGCAGTTTTCTCAATTTTTTTTCTCCACTGTGTTGGTAAAGCTTTTTTTTTTTTTTTTTTTTTTTTTTTGAGACGGAGTCTCGCTCTGTCGCCCGGGCTGGAGTGCAGTGGCACGATCTCGGCTCGCTGCAAGCTCCGCCTCCTGGGTTCACGCCATTCTCCTGCCTCAGCCTCTCCCAAGTAGCTGGGACTACAGGCGCCCGCCACCACGCCCGGCTAATTTTTTGTATTTTTAGTAGAGACGGGGTTTCACCGTGGTCTCGATCTCCTGACCTCGTGATCTGCCCGCCTCGGCCTCCCAAAGTGCTGGGATTACAAGCGTGAGCCACCGCGCCCGGCCGGTAAAGCTTTTTAACTGGACACCTGAGCTCTCCCAGAGCAATGTTGCTCATGGTTAGCTAATTGTTGTTTGTTTATTTTGTGGAGAGCAAAGGCTGTGTCTCCTACTCTGCCATCTTGCTGATGTCACTCCATTGTTTCAGGCACTTAAAAAAACAAATGTATTGATGTATGATTTGTATACCACCAAATCCACACAGTTCAAATGTACATTATTATGAATTTTAGTAAATTTGTACAGTTTTTCAACCATTACCATAAATCAGTTCTAGAACATTTGCATCACCTCAAAACATTTCTCCATGGCTGTTTATAGTCAATCCCCACTCTCATGCTCAGACTCGGGAATATATAGGTTTTTATTCTACAGATTTGCCCTTCTAAAATTTAATATAAGTTGAATCTTACAATGAGATGTCTTTTTGTCTGTTTTTTTTTAGTTAGCACAATTTTTTTACATCTAAGTAGTATATTATATTGTATAAACATGCCACAAAGTTTATTAATCAGTGGAAAAACCTTTGAATTGTGTCTGATATCTGGCTACTATGAACAATGCTTATGAATACTCATGCTTGAGTCTTTCTGAGGACACATATATTCACTTTTCTTGGGGCGATATCTTGATACGAAATTGCTGGGTTGTATAACAAGCATGTGCTTAACTTTTTGAGAAACTTCCAAATTACTTTCCACAGCAGGGGTACCATTTTACATCCTTACTAGTAATGTATAAAGATTTCAGTTTTTACACAGCCACACCAAGACGGTACTGACAGTGCTTTGGACTATATTTACTCTAGAGTGTGTGTACGCTGATTTACAGTTTCCTAATTACTAATAATCTAATAATGATTGGCAACTTTTTCTGTGCTAATAATCAATATATTTGTTATTTTTGATGACATATATTCAGTTTGTCCATTTTTTTCAAAATTTTTTGTTTTTTAAGAGACAGGGTTTTGTTCTGTCACTGAGACTAGAGTGCAGTAGCACCCTCATAGCTCATTGCAGTCTCAAACTCCTGCACTCAAGGAATCCTCCCATCTCAACCTCCCAGTGGCTAGGGTTATAACTGCCAGCCAATTTCTTACTTTGCTATAATATATTATGTACTTTACATATTCTGGATACAATTACTTTGACAGATATATTATTTACAAGTATTTTCTCATATTCTGTGCATTTTTTAATTTTTAATGGTTTGTTGAAGAATAAAATGCTACATTTTGATGATGCTCAATTATCTCTCTCTTTGTTTTTAAGGATTGTAAATCATAACTAAGAGGTTTTTGCCTAATCCACGTAACAAAGATTTTCTACTAAGTTTTTATTTAGAAGTTTTATAATTTTAGGTCTTATATTTAAGTTAATGATGCATGCTTTTCCAAACACTCAGTTCTATTGCATTCACTATATGTCTATCTTTATGCCAGGACCACTTTGTCTACATTGCTATTGCTTTGTAGTAAGTTTTGAAATCGGGTAGTAGACCTATTTTTAAAATAGTTTTCTGCAAACAGGGACAGTTTGACTTCCTCTTTTCCTAATTGAATACCCTTTATTTCCTTCTCCTGCCTGATTGCTCTGGCCAGAACTTCCAGCACTATGTTGAATAGGAGCGGTGAGAGAGGGCATCCCTGTCTTGTGCCAGTTTTCAGAGGGAATGCTTCCAGTTTTTGCCCATTCAGTATGATATTGGCTGTGGGTTTGTCGTATATAGCTCTTATTATTTTGAGATATGTCCCATCAATACCTAATTTATTGAGAGTTTTTAGCATGAAGGGTTG